>NC_053143.1:41975463-42284598 GCF_016808335.1 Panicum virgatum
TGGAACAATATAGCATTTGAGGAGTAAACCTCAAGGTTCATTGGGGATCGACAAGTCTTTTGAGTCAATATAAGAAGTAACCTTTGTGGAAAAATAGCTAACTTTTTTATGTTACTCTTTTTTTATTTTTGCAGGTGCACCAAAGCCAGGATCAGTGCCTGTAGTATTGGTTTTTCCTTCTATTGACAATATAAGAACTGGCATATATCGATCAGGTCCTGATTCTCCCAATCACACATGCTATGCATTATCTTTTTTAATGCTTAGAATAATATTTTCTGCTGCACAATGCTGCTGCTATAAATCCTTCTTCCATCTATAATGCAATGAATTCAGTGAACTACATATCTGGTTGTACTTAATGGATTTTTTTTTCTCAAAACAATATCGTGATATCAATCAAAGTGTGGTTGTTCCGCGCACTGAGCTCTAATGTTTTTCATTTTTGTAGTTTACCATTATATGGTAGGCTAAACTTATTACTATTGTCCCAATTGTTAATTTATGCTAGTTAGATACTTTTTTTATTCACAATAACTATGGTGCTCTGAATTTTCTAGAGTTTCTCTAAAATAATAACTTATCATTGATTTAGATGAGGTAGGTAGTAGCTTGCCCCTGATTTTCAGCGCGAAACTTGTGCCAAAAAGTTGTCTCGAACTGCTATAAATCCTGTTTGTGTCTAGCTGTTGTATCTAATTATAAACAGTTGGGTTCAGCTTTGGTCTGGAATTCAGATCATCAGCAAGTTGACCTACCACACCACAAACACAATCGCTTCTTATTTACATGCATAAAAATAACTAGAGATTAGGCCACACCTCTGTTACCTTTTTTTTTTGTTTTGTTTTTGGGTGATGTAATGGGAATGAACTTGGTGTGGATGTTATCTTTTTGTATTGCAGTAGATTGTAAATACAAATAACTTTCCCAGTATTTTGATGAATAAAGAAAGTAACTTGGCACTATTTATATGAATTAGAAAGTCACTTATCAATAGTTCACACGTGAAATAATGTAACTTGACTCTATTTTTGCATAATAAAGGAAGTAATTTTGTCAGTATTTTGGTGAATAGAAGAACTAACTTGGCCCTGTTTATGTGAAATTAGAAAGTAATAACTTATCTCTGATTTGCACATAATAGGAAGTAACTTGTCATTATTTGCGTGAATTAGAAAGAAAGTAATTTATCAATACTTCATATGTGAAATAAAGTAACTTGATCCTAGTTTTGCATAACAAAGGAAGTAACTTTCTCAAAATATTGGTGCACAGAGGAAGTAACTTAGTACTATTTATATGATTAGAATGTAACTTATCTCTGATTCACATATAATAGGAAGTAACTTTCTCACTATTTTATTGGACATGAGAAGTAACTGGAACTATCTGTGTGAATGAGAAAGTAATAACATTTCTATAGTTTACATGAGAAACAAAGTAAGATGTTCTTTTCTTAATACAGGTCTTTGCAATGTACGAGTGGGCAACTTGAAAGGACTGAAATAATAAGCAATTTTATCTCATGCTAGAAATTGTAGTATATTGAAGAAGCTAACAGCATGTACATAGCTTATAATGATGCTCTAGTTATTTTTCCCTAAATCTGCATCACATTAGTTGAATATGTAAGAAACTTTTTATGATGGTTTTAGAAGGATTTGTACATGGATCTGTTGCTCACGGCCCCCAAAATTGATGCTTTTTATCTCTATGATGTTGTGCATTCTATTGTTAGTTATTTTTATTTTTATCTTGATTTATGCCTGGGAATGTTGTCGTCATGGGTACAATATTAACACTGCAGAAAGTAGCAGCAGATCTGTAGTTTTATGTTAGCTTATTATATAGTCAACGTTACAATATTAATACTGCAGAAAGTAGCAGCAGATCCGTAGTTTTATGTTAGCTTATTATATGGTTAGCGTAGCAGCAGCAGTAGAGACGTGCGGGAGGAAGGTAAGTTTTTTTTTTTTGACGCGAAACAGGCCTGTGCGTCATGCGGGAGGGCAGGTGGAATTATTTTCCATTTCCATCTAATTTGGCTGCATAAAAATGGAAAGGGGGCTCTCCACTTAACGCTAAATGGAGAGACCTCTCCACGTAGTTGCCTCCTTGTTCCTTTCAGCACACTCCGAATAGGCTGTCTATTTTTAGGGGCGGGTGACGCCCCCACCCACCCCTATAAATAATTTTTAGGAGTGGGTGACGTCCCCACTCGCCCCTACAAATGATTTTTTTAATTCTAAAATTTTGTTTCACCGTCTATAATGGTTAAGAGTGTGAAAACTATATTTCACCGTCTATAATGGTTAAGAGTGTGAAAACTATATTCCATAAGCCTACTGTGATATGTAGAAATTAATAAAAATATGAAAACTATATTTCACCGTCTATAATGGTTAAGAGTGTGAAAGCATAATGTATAACTCACTCACTCTACTCTCGCATACAACCTAAAGCTTACTTTGTGGTTTCCACACTCATAATCACTATATACACTAAAATATGCTTTTAATATTTTTTCTAGTTCTATAGATCACAATAGGCTTATGGTAAAAATTTTACTTTTGTATGTGTTTTGCTATTTTTTGAATTAAATGAATTTCTGGAATAAATTTGAAATTTTTTTGTAAGGGCGGGTGAGGGGGTGACCCGCCGCTAAAACTGGCTCACCCGCTCCTAAAAATGAGACAATTTTTAGGGGCGGGTGAGGGGTGACCCGCCCCTAAAGCTGCATTTTTAGGGCTAGGTGGGTGGGTCGGTTGCTACAGTAATCTCACTCCATTTGTAGCAACGAGTCCAATTTTGACCCGCCCCGAGAAAAAAATTAGGGTGTTCCTACAAATCGTTTTTGTAGTAGTGCCTCCTGGTGGGCGACCACGACCGCATGGCGGTCCCGGGAGATGAGGGCGCTTGTAGTTCTTGGTAACGTGCCCGATTTCTTCACAGCGGAGACACCATAACGGCTGGGTGCAGCGGGAGGCGACGTGGTCGAACGCGAGGCAATTGAAGCATCTTCCCACCAAATCAGCGGGGACTAGCCGGCGGACATGCGGGTGATGAAGGATGTGTGCCTCCTCCCGCGCCCGACGCTTGTTGACGACCCTGCGGAATCCATCCTCATCCACCAGAGGAATCATTGCGTGACCAAGCTGTGGTGCCAGAGTCAGGATGCGACCGGCGAGCGTCGGCCATGAAGCCGCCCGCCCCGCGTACAGGAGAGGGGGGTCTGCGACGACCGTCAGACGCGACACCTTTCCCCTTTGGTGAGGAGCACGGGGGGAGCCAGTGGAGATCCTCCTCTTTGTCCACCTCCGAATTGGACGGGAGGCTGAAGTAGATCCCCTCCGGAGATTCCTCCACCAGGCGAGAGGGACCGGCTCCGGGGGAGGGGCAGAAGGGGGTAGCTCTAGGGTTGAGCTGTCAGTGTGGATTTGGCGTACATCTGGCACCAGAGTGACTACCATCCTGACGGGGCGAAGGGGGTGGATCCGACATCGCGAAGGACGCGAGTGGGCGACGGGGCGTAGATCTGGATGCTGGGGCGGAAAGGCAGTCAGTAGGGAGGGCGGAGGACCACCAGGGCTGTAGTAGTTGCCGGCAGTGGGGCTGGTGGCCGCCGGGACCGGGGTGGTCACCGGCGGGGGCAAGAGCTCGCTCGGCTAGAGAGCGAGTCTATAGAGAGAGTTCTAATGGAATACACTTTAAGGCCGGATATTTCAGTTCAATATGTTTTCCAAAATTGGTTTGATTTGCATCTGCGTCCTAGGCTCACTACGGCTGTACGCAGTGAGCTACACAGCTAGTTGTTTGCTCTTGCGCAGGTTCATCTCACCATGAATGCCCCTGACCAACGGCTTCTTGTCTCGACGAGTGCAAAGTTTAATGTCCGTGATGCGTACAAGCTTTTGACATACACTGGTATGCAAGACCAGAATAGCATTAATGTTTTGCGTACAAAGGTTCCCAACAAAGTAAAGATCTTCTCGTGGTTGCTTTTTAAAGACCGGCTAAGCACTCGTTCAAATCTGTTTCACAAAAGTATCCTGGATGATGACAAGTGCCAAAGGTGCGGCTCATGCATAGAAACTCGTCACCATCTGTTCTTTGGTTGTGCAAGCAGCGCTGAACTTTGGACAGCTCTTCGGCTGGTGGGGATTACCTCGTCTACGACTGACAGTCTGAAAGGAATCGGGCGCTCGTAGCCTAAGGGGGGGGTGAATTAGACAACTTAAAACCTTAACCCAAGGCTCCAACTAGTTTGCACAAAATATAAGCTAAAACATGCTATTTAAATGTGCAACTACGGTTCATCTAGTGTGAAATCCTCATCCCAAAAGTGGTTTGCAACCTGCCAATCCTAGATTGATGCTACTCTAAGAAAGTAAAGGCACACAAGTTGCAAGAAATAAATGCGGAAGCTTAAATAGGGATGAGAGAAAGCAAACTCTCGACACGAGGATTTATCCTGTGGTTCGGTTAGGCACTAAGCCACCCCTACTCCACGTTTTTGAAGCACTCAATCAAGAGTATCGCTTCTCGGCCACCAAGTCTCTTCCGGGACTCTTCTTGACTTGCCACCAAGACTTGCCATGTCACCGCGGTCATCTTGGCCCCGCTTTCCACTAAGGAGCTTCTCCACGAAGGATGGGGGTCTCCACGTCCTCCGCACAAAGTCGTCGACGCCGCTCCACACCAAGCCGGAGGGTCGTTGACGTGCCGGCGAGCCGCCAAGACTCCAAGGATGGCCGGCGCACCAAGATACATGTTGGTTCACTCAAGAACCAGCTCACAAGGCACAACACCTTGCTCTCACACTCTCTCAAGAGCTAATCCTAGTACTAACACTCACAAAGCTTGTGCTAAGCCTAAGAATTTGATCACTAAGCACTTGGGTGGCTTGGAGGTGTTCTTCAATGTGTATGGGGTCTCTTTGAACTCCAGCAACACCAAAATGGCCGTGGAAAGGCATATATATAGGCCACCAAGTCGAACTAGCCGTTTGTAGCCGTTGTCCATTTTCTGCGTAGAGCATCTATTAAACCGGTGCTTAGGGTATCAGTTTAACTGGTCACTCTAGACCTGCAGGTAGCCATTGAGCCCTGACATGCGCCTGTTGCTGACGTGGCTGCCATCAGTTAAACCGATGCCTGGGTGTCGGTTTAACCGGTGCTACGTGAACTCCGTCTCAGCTTTTGCATCGCTGATGTCATTGCACCGACGCCTTGCTCCGGTGCACCATCGGTTTAACCGGTGCTGAAGACTTGGCTCCTTGCTTCGCGACATGCTCTCTGGACAATGCCCCGATGAATGCACCGATGCCTTGTTTTGGCACTATCAGTTTAACTGGTGCTACTGAGTTTGTTTCCTTGAATTCCAAATGCTCAGTATATTACCCTGGTATTAAGCTTCCGGTTTAACCGGTGCATGGTCATCGGTTTAATCGATGCACCCCGTCGGTTTAACCGGTGCCCTGTTTCCTTCTTGCACTTGTCCAACTTGTCGCTGCGGTCATTTGGACGCCTCAAATATATTCTAACTCTGCTTTTTCACTATGTTTTGGCGTCTTGACGGTGAATTAGACACATCTCTACGGCGCATTAGACATCTCGTATATGGTTTGGACTTCATCCATGGGACCTAGAAATCCTACAAATATGATCTCACAAACTTGTTAGTCACATTGATTGCATTGTCATTCGATCACCAAAATCACAAGAAGATGGCCTAATGGGGCCATGTTCGTTACACAGTCTATGGTGTATGTCGATGCCGCCTGAAGCTCCACAACTTGTCTGGCCAGATGTTCTGCTCACCATCTTGTGGCGTATTTGGGATGCTAGGAATGGCTTCACATTCCATGATGAAGTTTTCAATCGTCGCCGTATAATCTCCACTGTTTGTGACGATTTAGATGTTTGGTCTCATCGTTATTCTAAATCCTTGGACAAGGAGGCGCTACACCGGTGGTGCTATTTCTTACGTCTTTGTAACTCTACCTAAACCTTTTCTTGGGCACCTTTCGTGCCTTTTTTGAATGAAATTTCCAGGTGGGGATTTCTCCCCCCCCCCCCCCCCCCCCCCCCCCCCCGCGTAGTTCTTTCAAAAAAAATGGAATACAACGTCAACATCTCATTGCCACGATCCATAGTGCTAGAGTTCGTTTCGAAACTACATGCCGTTGCTTTTGTAATGGCCAGCAAGAAATATGAACCCGAATCCCCACTGTGATTTGTCAGGGGTGTTACCATAGTTAATCCTGATAGGTCGAGTACGTTAACTTGCGTTAAGAAAGCTAGCTGTACGTCCCATTACTTTCTAGCTCGCGACCTCGCGTGCACGCTCAGAAAGCAGCTCGATCGATCGGGTCCAATCGGCGTGACGAATTTGCTAGCCAGTTTGGTCATTAGGCAAGAAGTACTTTAAATTAATCAGATGTGCGTGTAGTGGAATTTGTAAACATGCCTATCCAGCTAAAGATGTGAAAATTACAGCCATGATTGAAACAAGCACGCATGCACTACTGGACGTTAGCTATTTAACTGCTAGCAAGTGGGGCGGTAAAGCTGAAGATATATTTAATTTCGTCAGTCATTCAAAAATTATACTATGTACTTAGTTCGTTCTTGAGTGTGTTAGAAAGTGCGCGATCAAGCCTAGGTGATTTCGACAACTAATACTCATTTCAGCTTTTCAGAGGCTTAGCTGTCGAAATTTCGAACACCATTTATGAAAAGAGCGAAATCAAGATGTTTCCCAAAAAAATAACTCTGTAATCTTCTATTTCTTTTTTCTTGCATTTTCATGTTTCTTGATGCACTTTGTAAACTCTTTTGATTTTTTTTCTAATATATATAATCAGTCGCAGCGTGCCCTTTCTGTTCAAGTAAAAAAAATCTGGAAAGATGATTATGTTGAATACGTGGAATTGTTTTTTTTAACACTGGTATTTACTAAAAACATTTCTGTAAAATAAAGCTCACAATTTTTTGCAAGTGTTCAAAGCTTCATGTTTAGTGGTCAAAGTTTCAGGACTCATTTGGAACACAGGAATTTCACAGGAATCACGTAGGAATTTTACACGAATCAATTCAATTTACAGGAATTTCACAGGAAATAAGAATTTTTCCTCCATTCTAAAGGGGCCCTTACGCCCCCTTTGTAACAAAGGAATGGTCAAGGAATTTCGAAGGATTTGAATCCTATAGGAAAAATTCCTATGGAGCCCTTTGAAACAAAGGATTGGACCTTGAATTCCTATAAAATTCCTATGGAATGGCTTGTTCCATAGGAATTTTGAAGGATTCCTAGCATGAGGTCCAACCTCATGGAAAAATTTCTTTGATTCTATCTCTCTCCTCCAATTCCTGTGTTTTTCCTACGGTGCATCTGTGTTTTAAATTCCTGCAGGATTCCAACAACTACGCAACTTCAATCCTATGTTTTTTCCTATTTCTGTGTTTTGGAAATCCTATGTTCCAAAGAGGCCCTTAACTTAGTGAGCTTCCTTTATTTGCGGCTTTTTTCTTTTGTTTCTCCTTACAAGCAAATTCTCTTTGAATCTGGCTTCATGAGGTGGACGTACGTAAATTGAGCTCCATTATTTCATATTTGATTTTCCAGACCGCACTTGAGCATTTTGCACGTATGTCGAACGCACATCATTTTAGTCGCCAAATGGAAAATAAACCGGTACTGGTAGATCGATTACCTAGCGAAGTGTGAGGCCTAAACAGTGCACTCTTTTTTTTTGCATTTTAAACAGTGTACTCTATTCTATCGTCTAAGACAAGTAGACGTTTATTCATTAGCACGAGCAACACTCATGCTAACCAGATCGATCGAAATATCTGGTGTCACAAACCGTCACAACGCACAAATCACAGAGATCCATCGCTCATTGGCTGACTGCGCCTATAAATATCAATGCTCTACCCAGTCGGCTTGGCACCCAAGAACTGTGTCAAGGTAGCCACGAACGACGACCGGCCACTCAAACATTTCAAGCTCGACGCACTGAAGCCATGGTGAGGCGCCTCCGCTCGCCCTTCTTTCAGCTGCTCCTACTGGCTCTGCTTCTTCTAGGTGTGGAGTCGCAACAGCAGCCAAACCCTCAACCTCGACCAGGTCCAAACCTACGACCACATCAGCCAAGGCCAAACCCACGGCCACGGCCCATGCCACGACAGGATCCAAACCCGCAGCCATAGCCTATGCCACAACCAGACCCGAACCCACAGCCACAGCCAGTGCCACAACCAGATCCAAACCCACAACCAGGGCCGGACCCACAGCCAGAGCCTATACCACAACCGGACCCAAACCCACAGCCACAACCCTTGCCACAACCGGATCCAAACCCCCAACCACAGCCCGTGCCACAACCAGACCTGAACCCACAGCCAGGACCCGTGCCAATACCAAACCCAAACCCACAACCAGGGCCCATGCCAATACCAAATCCAAACCCACAGCCACAACCGGACCCAAACCCTCAACCACAACCTATGCCACAACCAAACCCAAACCCACAGCCAGGACCCGTGCCAATACCAAACCCAAACCCACAACCAGGGCCCGTGCCAATACCAAATCCAAACCCACAGGCGGGACTGCCCCTACCGCAACCAAATCCAAACCCACAGCCACAACCGGACCCAAACCCTCAACCGCAACCTATGCCACAACCAAACCCAAACCCACAGCCACTTCCCGTGCCACAACTAGACCCAAACCCGCAGCCAAGACCAATCCCATAGCCGCAGCCCTTACCGCAACCAGACCCAAATCCGCACTCGCAGCCCATGCTACAACCGGACCCAAACCCACAGCCACAGTGGAACCCAAACTCGTGAATTGCCACAGCTAGAGGCACAAACCTATATGCAGGAACCGAGTCCGAACCAAAATACATGGCCACCTTCCGGGTCACAACTAATTACAATACCTGAAGATGCAAGGTTCACATGTATATTGTAGTTCCCGTGGGTCTCTTGTTCATATAAATCAAGTAGTAAAATATCACATGTTAGTAAGTAATGATGGAGTATCTGATGTAGCATGCTTCTACCATGAGTGTATATGTACGTCTGTATTTATGCATTATCACCTTATTCACATACTGGCACTACTACAGAAATGCTCTATAGAGGCGGCTGGGAAGCCTCTACAGAAATTTTTAGTCACGTTTGATCTCCAGAGGCCTCTGGAAATGGAATTCTAGAGGCGGGAAACTTTCCCGCCAAAATTTTAGAAATTTTAAAAAATTCCAGGGAAAATTCAAATAATTCAGAAAATTATATAAATATTTTTTCTTTTGAAACAACTTGTAAACAGTATTGCCAAACATAAATTGCGTCTATATTTTTCATTTATATTTATATGATCGCAAAAGAAAAGTTACATTAGTACATATGCACATGTACACATGTTAAACTGTTCTGACATTTACACAAAAAAATATGAATAATGTCACATACAGTTGTCTGGCTTTTTCTAATAATGACCTAAGCCTGGACATTCCCGCTCCCGAAGAGGTCTACAGTCGGTTTGACGTCCTGTCGCCGACGTTTTAGTCGTGGAACTTGCCTCTCCTATGGATGACTTCGTCAAGAATGAACTTGGAGAGGTCGCCGACTTTGTCCGCCGACTTTGTCCTGTACATAGCCGTCATCAATTTCTTTTTCATGGCCGAGATAGAGTGTCTTGGGCCACTGTACAAGAACATAGTTTGGCTGCGGGAGCAACCAAGCCATGAGACGCAAAATGTAGCGTCATCCAATGCGTAGGGCAACTGTGACACTCCGTGTCACTAATCACTATTGTTAAAGCTAAATGTGTGCATTAGTGCATAATTCAATACCATAATCCTAAAAATTTTGAATTTGGGTCAAATTCAAGTCAAGCCCTGCATGTAACATTCAAAAGTTGTCTTTGAAGCCAACCCTAGCAACCAGAAAGTTTGTCTATTTTTTGGAAAAACAAGATAATTCAAGGTTATGTTTGAATGCAAGTCTTGAGAATAAAATAACTTGGAAAATTTGAACTGAATTTCAAATTTTGCCAAACTAAAAGTTGTAGGTTTAAAAATTCTTTACAACATTTCTTCTTGGACAAATCTCAAATTCTTGCCCTAGAACTTAGTCACACTGGTTTTCCAAAATTTTAAATTTTGGTGAATTTCATTCAAAATAAGGCTTTGTGAAGAAACTCCCAAATTTCCAATATAAGTTTACCTCAAGAAAACTTACAGGGAAACTTTTGGTAAAATAAGAATTTTGGGCAAAGTTCCAAAATCTTATCATAAGTTTAAGTATCTCAAATAAATCCATAAATTTCAAATTTTAACCATTTTTGAAATGTCATATTTTAAATTGTATAAATTTTCAAGTAACACATGTTTTTAAACGTGTTCTCCTCTGAAAGACATTTCCAATGCATATTTTTCCAAAATTTTTGAACAACGTATAAGCATTCAAATTTTGGTTTGAAATCTCCACTTTGTAAATTCAGAAAAAATATAAAACCGATGCCCCGAGCCCATCTGTCAGCCATAGCCATCCTCGTCGCCTCTCCCCTCCTCGCGCCTCACTCCACCTCGCGTGTTGACGCACAACACACCACGCGCTCCCTCATCCTGCACATCCAACCACTCCCAACTGCCCCCTCCTCCTGCCGTCGCGGGCCACGCTGCGCCCGCCCGCTGTTGCCCCCTGACCTACTCTCCCTCAGGCAGCCCTCCTTTCCTCCACCCCGCATTCTCATCGCGCCACCCCGCTTCCTCTTCGTGCGCCACGCCCACGCACCAACCTCCTTGTCGCGCCGCGCTAATCGCGGACGCCGACCACCGCGCCGCAAGCCGCGCTGCCGTGTTGTGCTCCGACCGCGCCACGTCATGCTCCCGTCCACGTCGCGCGCCGCCTCATGAATTCCTCGCCGTATGTGCACGTCCCTCCCCACACCGCACACTGCCGCGCCCCACGCACACACACCGCGCCGAGATCTGCCTCCCAGCGCGCGTTCCACTCCATGCCGTGTGTGTTCCGACCGCGTTGCGCACGCGTGTTCCGCTGTGCTCCTCTGTATCGTCGAAGTCGCCATCCGTGCCGCCGCGCCACCGGAGCTCCACTGCGTCACGTCTGACCCTCGATGACTCCACTGCTTCTGGTGCTCCCCACCTCAGCCTCGCCACTGTGACGTCGCACTGCTCCGCACCATCACTGCCATCTACCGCTTACGCCGGTGCCACTGCTCGCCTTCACTCCTCGCTGGTGAGCCACCCCGTACCCCCTCGGCTCCCCCTCCTCCTCCGGTTTGCTTTCCTCCGGCCGCTCCTCCCGCCGGCGGCGCCATTGCGCGCCAACCGCCGGCAATGATGCACACCGTCGTGCCCCAACCCGTCTCTGCCTTGCCCCAGCTTGCCCCATCCCGGGCCGGACCACATCCTGGCCCGCGCATTCCCGGCCTACCGCGGCCCACATGCGCGCCGCCTGCTGGCCCCGTGCGCCTCGGCCCACTGGGCCACAAACCCCCAGCCGGCCCATTACCCCATCGGCCCATATTTCTGTTTTTAGATTTTTGAATTTAGTAAAATGCAGAAAATGCTAAGAGTTTTGTAAAATATGTTGAAAATTGTAAACAAATCATAAAATGACAAATCACATTTTGTAGTAATCCTCATAAGTAGATCTACATATTTGTTGAAGAAACTTTTCATGAAACCTCAATGTTTTTCCTTAATAATTCTAAATGTGCTTATAACTGTTTAAATTCAAATAAATTCTTGTTTAGTCTTTAATTCTTGAAATTTTTGTGGTAGCTTTTGTATGTCTCTTGGGGCTCCGGTAAATTTTCCAGAACCTGCACTTGAGAAAAAGTGCTCCCCTCAATGCCATCCACAGGTGACGGCCCACGGGGCAGCAGTGAAGAGGAGAGGAAGATAAGGCTAGGGGCAAACTTGTCAGTTTGGGTCATAAAAAATAAGAAAAGGAAAGGAAAATATGGAAAATGGAGAGAAACCCCTGTATTGAAGAAATTCGTGTATTCGATGTCAATTTTTGAAAGTCGGTCGAATTGGATATTAAAAACAGTGAGGCACTCGAATTGAGTGTCAAATATCGAAATACACACACACACACACACACACACACACACACTATCACCTGTTATGTATAATGCTTGTGCACTAGGTTGTATAGGAGATGATTGGAACCAATTGCATGAGCCCCCCTACTTTACCGAACCTATCCCGAACTAGTATGTGTAGGATGAGTTACTTATGCAAATGCTACGGTAGAAGTCGATAGTTGGATGTCGGCCAACTATCGCGAGAATAGGGTTTGAGGCGTGGTTGCTGAGTGAACTCGCGACACTTCATCTTCCGACATTTCTTAGGCCTGATAGGAATATTGTGATCCGAGAAATGTGAATCGTTTGAAACATATGTGACAAATGCTTGATTGGGTGAGTGCATGGATGGCATGGAACATGGTTCGCATGCTAGCCTTGTCTGGTCAATTAAGGACCGGAAGCGACATTATTGCTCACACCAAGATAAAACTGTACCATCCACATACTGTTTTATGGGAACAACAAACCTATGTAACTCCGTGGAGGGCTAAGAGGTGAAGAACTGCTTGCGCTTCGCTCTGTTGGTGGGATGTCGGTGGAGTAGTATGGTCGTGAAGCTCGTGAGTGTTCAGGACGCTCCTGACATCAGAGTGGGGCCAGTGCTCTGGGCCAAGCGATGCAGTGACACTTCTTAGTCCGCGGTTACGAACGGTGGCCATGGGGCATGGAGATGCCACGTGTCATGTGGATGGGTTGATCTAGCTAGATTGAAATCGATTCGAATCGCTGTACTCTCGATATAGAGAACCTTGGTCCATGTACATTACTTCGTAGATAACATGAAATGGATGATGGGATCATAATAATGATGATGATGACTTAAATACTATTGCTTGTATGAACTTGCTTGGATAAGTAGTTCAGGTGCATAACTGTAGACTCAGGTTAATGACTAACTTGCTGCTAAAACCTTGATGTAAGGGCTCACTTTTAGTAAGCAGTAGGCTCTAGGTCAGCTTCCACCAAAAAAAAATATATCCAGCATATCCTTGAGAGTCGGACCATGCTATAATAGGTCATAGTCGGGTAAGTCACTACTACAGAATAGGGATGTTGTCCTGGTTGGAAACGGGTTTTTGTCCCGGTTTCCCAACCGGGATTGCCAGCCCGGGACAAAAGGGGGACCCTTTAGTCCCAGGTCAGTGAACCGAGACAAAAAGGAGCCTTTGGTCCCGGTTGGTAATACCAACCGGGACCAATGGCCTTGCCGATGTGGCACGCAGCCACGTTTCGTCCCGGTTGGTGTTACCAACAGGGACTAAAGGCCCCTTTTTTTCCCTTTATTTTGTTTCTTTTGGGTTATTTTATTTTTATTTTAATTGTACTTTTGCATTGGAATTGAACTGGAGTATGAACTCCACTAATATACTTATATATATAGATATTCATTTATGTTATATTTGTCCTTTATATGTATCATATATATAGGAATTCACTTATACATATGTATATGTGAATTCCTATATATATGGTACATATTAATTAAGGACAAATATTACATAAATAAATTTCTATATATATATATATGTATTACTAAAGTTGATATATATATTTAAATACACCTAAATAGATATGCATATATATATACATATACTTAATTACGTAAAAGTAAAACAATTTAGATATATATACATACACATACTTAATTACATTCAAAGTGCAACAAAAATTTTACTTAATATTGTCATATTTACTTCTATTATCTATGTTTGATACACCATCATAGTAGAATTCTCCCGCTTTGTCGACAATCTCATTAACGATAAATCCGCACATGGCTTCTTGAATCGCTAGAATCCTTTCCTCTGCTATGAGTGTCTCTTTCATTTCATCGAGCTATGGAAAAGCGAGAATATTAATTACAACAATTTACAAAATTAGTTAAATTTTGAATAAATATTTGTACTTACTTCCTGCTGCCATCTGGTATACGACTTCTGAGCGCCTACTAGCCCATGGAGGTTCTCTATAACATAATATGCGCATAAATTGCTTCCCTGCGCCTACCTCCGACACTTTAAGAGAAAATTTTGAAGTCATCAGATATTCATTTATATCTGTACAAAACAAAATAGGATGTGCAAAGCAGAATCTAGTCCGTACCAGAAAGTTTGTCTTCAATCTTAGTTCGGGGCTGAAATTACTTCTGCGGTTCTGATTAAATTTGTTCCAAACCCTGTGCATGATCAAAAATGAATAAATATATTCATCAAATCATTTCAAAGTAATTGTGATTGAGTGGTAAGTCTAGAATGAATTACTTTTTCAACATGTCGGTCATGTCTTGGTACCGTTCGTTATCCATTCTCAAAGAGTCCATAACTATCGCTAAGCTCATGTCAGTGATTATGACAATTAGTACCCAGTGATCATTGTAAGATTGTATGAATCGGTTTTTGTTAGGGTTAAAAAATTCAATTATACAAAATTGAAAGAGTTAAACGACTAAAAATACTTACGCAAAGTTGTATGGAAATAGTATGTTAGTCTTCTTTTGCTGAACGGTTATGAACTTGTATAAGTTGGCAAATGTTTCCTCAGGATTGTCACGTAGAGTTTTGCAGTTCACTACTGATGGGTCGATGAAGCCGATGTGAGAGTACCCTTTCCTTCTCCAAGTTGAAATCTCCATTCTACGGGGTACAATATGAAAAAAGGAATCAATAAAATGAAGTCTTGTAATAATATTCCTTACTTATATAAGGTAACAAATAAAATTTAAAGAACTCTACTTACAGAAGCCACAAACTGGCGATGGAGAGGTCGAGGGCATCCTGATGGTATAGTTGGTACACTTCTTCCAATTCAATCCATATGATGATGTCTCCACGAAAGAAATCGTCAAATGAAAACTTGCACCCCAACATGAACTGACAATCGGCCATCAATTTCATGTAGATATCATGCAGCCTTCGCATTTACATTGGAAGGACATCCACGATTTCTGGGGGGACAAGGCTGATGCCCAGCTTAAATGGCCAAGTTCGAACCATTGGAGCAATCTGAAAGTCTTGTGACTGCTGAACTTGATCTATTGACCCTGTGATATCATCAGTAGTAAGCTTGCATGACTTCAAAAAATTGAGTAGCCCTTGTTGTTCCGGTGGTCCGACAAAAAGCGGGTCTATTGTCTGCTTCTTCTGGGCACCTAGCTGTGGAACATCGCAACCTGACGACCCTGATTTTTTCGTCTCATAAGACTTTTTAATCTGTCGGTCGTAGTCCGAAAGCGGCGCATCTGGAATGAACTTTCTCTTGTTTGCTTCGGTCATTCCAATAAAAAATTTCAAGTCCCCAGGATTGATTTCTTTTTCCTTCTTCTCTGGCGTCTTCTTTCTGAAGTGTTCTTTCATAGCGGCCTGAACATGTTCCGTCAGTTCTTCAGGGGTGCAGTCCGCGGCTAACTTCTCTGGAGCCTCCTTAGATTTCTTCGGCCGCTTCAGCTATTTCTTTGGAGGCACCTTAGACGAATGGCTCATCGACCTCGATCCCTGCTTCTGCTTCTTTTGAGGTGGCGGAGGAGGTGAAACAGGAGATGCCGGTGAAGCCGGAGTACTCGCTGGCTGCCCAGGAGATAATGGTGAATCTGGTGCAGGCCGCGGAGATGGTGGCGAAGGAGGTGATGAACCACGAGGGGTCGCGGAGATGCCGGCCTTGATGCCTGATCAGTAGCCTTCAAGATGATGCGTTGCTTATCCTATAGGATGTAGCCATGAATGGCCTCGACTAGCGTCCTCTCCCCGTCACCACCAGAAATATCGAGCTCGAGCATCTTCCAATCATTGGACACCTCCTCGATGGAAACCCTAGCGTATCTAGCCGAAATCTCCTGCCCATGGTACAAGTCACCTGGATTGGTTGGCATCACGGTACCGTGCGCAACCATGAACGTTAAGTTCTTAAAGGCAGTTTGCAGCTCACAGGGTGTCCGCTGGGTGATCTCATCCACTGCATACCGCTGCTGAGCTACCGTTTCAACTACAGGTACTACTGTATTGGTAGGATGGTCTGTGGAACTTTTACGCTGCGATAGATCCGCTGCGACATTGGGCTCTGGAGCCGCCGCTTCTAGTTGTTGCTGCTGGCTCATTGCTAACGCCACTTGCCGTTTGACCTCATCGGCCATTCTTGCATCGTGTGAGAGGAGCTGCTCCTCTAGCCTTCGCAGGTGCTCTCGCTCCTCGTTCTTTCTTCTTTGGCGGCTTCTATATGAGTCAATGTAAATGTTGAAACCAAACTTCCACGGAACCACTCCTTTGCCCCTTGTGCGGCCCGAAGGTTCTGAATTCTGAAGGGCATAACTGAGCTCATCCTTTTCTCTATCGGGCTGGAATGTTCCTTGGGCAGCTGCTTGTATGGCATCCTGCAGTCTCTGGGCTGCTTGACGAATTGTTGGGCCATAGATGCACTCCCCAGTCTCTGGGTCCAAGGTTCCGCCATGAGCACAGTACCAGTTTCTTGAACGTTCAGGCCAGTTGATGGTCGCAGGCTGGATACCTTTCTCAATCAAATACTGCTCCATCTTTTCCCATTTTACTTTTGCAAGCTTGTAGCCACCTTGCCCTAGAGTGTGATGATATATTTTCTTTGAGGCATTTTCCTTGGCCTTTTCCACTTTGTGAATCCCAAGCTTCGAACACTTATATGCCACAAAGGCATCCCAGTAGTCCTTCTACTTTGCAAGATTTCCAGTAAACTCTGGTGTTTTTCCTTTGTTGATATAGTTCTTCGTCAATTTCTTCTTAAATATCTAGAACTGCTCGGCCATCTTGCTTAGGGTCTTGTGCTTAGCTGATTCTTCTGATTCAGCTGGAACTGTGAAGTTCTTCTTAAGCTCATTCCAATGCCATTCCTTTTCTCTTTCGGGCACCGCATTCCTTTGCTCGCTTGGATTGTAGGCTTTCCATAACCTAATGCTAATCGGGATGTGGTCCCTTACAAGACATCTACATTGCATGATATATTTCTTCGCGGCTGCTTCCGGAGCAATCGGTTCGCCATCTGGAGCCACTTCTGTTATAATGTATCGCCCTACCAATTTCTTGGTCGGGCCTTGCTTCGTTCTTTTCGGCTGTTGTGATGATCCAGATGGCTTCAAAAATAAATATATATTCATGGTTATTAATTACTAATTGTAATCACGACTTAGAAAAGAACAATCGATGTTAAGATATATACATTTGCTTCTTAGTCATCCGCGGCATCTCTGGGTTGATCAATTTCGTTGCCACCGGACATATTGAGGTATATATCGATACTGGCGGCATCACCGGTGTTGTCGCCATGAACACCCGCGTTGGAACCGGATGCAATCATATCCATTAGGAATTCTTCATCATTCATCGCATCACGTCGCGGGTCCATCTTAACTAAGTATTGAATATACAAATTGTTGTAGTCATTAATTTTCTTTGATTTTTACAAGTCCATAAAGAATTTTCTAAGTAAATATAGAATTTTCTAGAAATTTTTCTAGTCATCTAAGTAAATATAGAAATTTCTAGATATAACGTATCTTTGGTCCGGGTGGTGGATCCAACCGGGACCAAATAGTGGCTGAACCATTGGTCCCGGTTGGAGCCACCACCCGGGACCAATGTGTGGCCTTCGGTCCCGGTTGGTGGCTCTAATCGGGACCAAATGCCCCTGTGTTTCCCGCCTGTCTAGCTAGCCGTTGGACCCGGGACTAAAGCACTCTTTGGTCCCGGGCCCAAAGGCAGCCGGGACAAATGGCCTGGACTAAAGGCCTGTTCTGTAGTAGTGAGTCTGGCTGAGTATTCCTGTACTTAGGCTTGTTTGATTTAACTCTTTTAGGCTATGTAGTCGAAGAAGGTTCTACTCGCTACTACGACAACGAAGGCGTTTGGATGTTGGAGCCGTACAACCCTCCGTCGGTGTGCAGTGCTGCTGGTATGCTTGTTACATGTCTCGGTGGGCTCGAGACTGTAAAAGTTGTCTGTAATGTTTACTTTCCGCCGCATTGTTTAATATTCTGTGTAATCTAAGTACTCTTCCTCTGTTCAGTTCAGAATTCGGTCTGTATCCTTGTACCTTCTGTTTCTCGTAAAGTTTGGTTGTAATATAATGGTTCGACAAGTGATGTGCAACAGGTCGCCTTTGGCGATAACACTGTATTTCCGATCCTGGTTTGGGGCGTTCTGCCACAGCAACCTTTTTCAACGCTGTACAAGCTCTTCCTGGATGCTCTTTGTACCCTCTCCAAATTTTCTTCCCCTCTCGCACTCCTGATGAGTAACACCTCCGGTCCAATGTTCCGAAGCAATTCCTCCAGATAATCACCATCATCATCTTCCCCAACACACCCACCATCAATGTCATCCGCACCACCTGATGATCCTTGTCTGTGGCCTCCAATTGCGCAATCAAGTTCATGTATACATGCGTCCATGTATCTGCTGTCCGCCTCGTCATTCATCGCATCAGCAGCGAACGCTTCACCATGATGGATCTATACGGTGTAGTCCTTCACAAATCCCCGCATGATCAAGTGCGATCTGATTGTAGTCAGTCACCTCAGAGGAGATTGTTCTTGGAGTCGCTGCATGGACAAAGTATTTTGGTTTCGTTCTTGCTCGCTGCATTTTTCTCTGTGGCCTCTATGAACACATTGACACCATCACAATACCCTTGCTTCCACCTAAGTGAACCGTACATCCACGAACTCCTGTCCATCTGTAAGACATAAAAGGAGAATTTAATAATTAATTCAAATAATAATGACCATGTGCTATGGACAATTTAATTACTAATTCAAATAATTATCATCGTGTGCTATGGGGAATTTAATAATTAATAGAAATAATTGTCATCATGTGCTATGGAGAATTTAAGATTTTATTCAAATAATTATCATCATGTGCTACAGACAATTGAAGAATAAATTCAAACAATTATCATCATGTGCCACGGATAATTTAACAATAAATTCAAATAATTATCATAAAGCCCTATGGAGAACTTTGGATTTAATTGAAATAGCTATCGCTAGGTGCTATGAAAAATTAATTAATAATTAAGTCATATTTCTATCATCATGTCTTATGGAGCATTTAAAAATTAATTCAAATAATTACCATCATGTCCTATGGAGAATTAATTAACAATTATTTCAAATAATTACCATCATGTGTAATTTAAATTAATCAATTAAACTAACTAATTCTCAGATCTAGATCTAGTAGATCTATATTTAGATCTATGTCCAATCTCCAAATTAAACTAACTAATCTACCAAGAAATTGAAGACATGGGTGCTAATAAACAAGTATGCAATCATGTTCCCCTACTAAATTGAAGCACGTTTGAAGTCAATTTGATCCAATTTCTCATCAAATGCCATGGAAGAGAGAGAAAACAAAAAATCTTAATAGGACACTAATCCCTCACTAAAACATGAAAAAAATGATTGAAAGCACATGCTCTTACCTTCCAACACCTCCTCCTCCAAGGAAATGAAAATCAAAACATATTACTGAAACTGAAAACCATGATTGGGTCAATTTAAGGATCCTTTCTGTAACAAAAAAAAAACTGAAGCCTTGTAGCCATTCAAACATATTACTGAAACTGATAACCATGATGTTCATGGCTTTATTAACCACAGATTTGGATATCTCCTAGTGCGATAAGAAGCATGGTAAACTTGAATCAACTGTTTAGTGCGTAAACTGAAATGCAAGACATTTGAAGTTCGAGCTGTAACAGTTGTGCATATAATTATTTGAAATCCGTATGACAGTAACTTATACAAATAGTTAAGACGTTTTTAAGCAAGCCAGAGAACTTTTTCTGATTGAATCGATCAGACATCATTTTCTTATTCTGTGATTGTCAGCATGATCAGCATGCTAGATTCTAGGAAAAATATCATGGAACACAAATCTGGCTTGCCTGGAACCAACATTATTTTGATAACAGAAAGATCCTAGTAGAACACAGATTAGTAATCTCTATGTTGCAGATGAACCCCAAGAAGGTATTGAACCACTGCATGTTTGCATCTGCGCCCATAGGCCATAGCACTGAAATTGGAAAAGATGATAGGGCCCAGTATGAATTAGGTACTGGAATGCTACGGTAGGTAAAGCCATCGTTTGTACCTCTGTTCAACTTCGTAGAGCTGACCTGTGTTAAGTATGTAGGACATACTGGAAACCCAACCAGGTTGCAAGTCAAGAAAACCAGTACTAGGACTAGGAATCACTACCCAAACTCAACAACCTGTGTAAGAAGCATAACAGTAGTTGGAGCTAGCCAAGAAAACCAGTAGGGTCGACCTCGTGGAGGTCATGAAGGGAGAGAGGCCTTGTGTCCTGCGCCGTGAGGACGCGCTCACATCGGGCACGCGGGCCCATGACATCGTCGCATGAACACAAGAGGCCGTCTTCCTCGGGTTCGAGGTCGTCAGCCTTCAGCGCCGCATCCACAGTCGTTGGTAGGCCGTGTTTATTCTATCTTCGCTTCGTGCTCTTCTTATTTCTCTTATGTGCGTGCTAATGATTTTGGGCTTCTCCGTCTCCTAAACAGGTGCCAAGGAGGGAGGTATCTGCTCCTCAAGTTGGGGGCGTGGTTGCTGCTGCAGCGGGTGCGGGACAAGGGCGAGCTGCCGCAGTGGAAGCAGGAGAAGGACCCACCTACGGTGCGACGAAACAGGGGTGGAGCACCTCATGCTGCTGTCGGGGCGCTCTGCACTGCCCGTCCTGCAGCTCCCAAGGTACGCACCACACCACGCATGATTCCCCATGTTCGTCTCGAAGTGGGAGATCGCCGCCCGTGCTCTCATTCCTTGAGCAGTTGAGCGACAACCACACGGACGCCAACTGAGCACTCAAGATCGTGCGACTAATCTGTTGTTAAGGCTTTGCCAGATATTTGGTTCCTGTTGTGCTAGTTACAGTAACACCCTTCAAGATCTTGAGAGTTTTCTTTTCCCCATTAGTACTGTCTAATGAATGTTTGTTGTCATCCAACTCCAGAATCAAATCTAAACATTCTTGCTAGCAGGTAGTCTTCGTTTAGTTACTAGCCTTCTGAAGAATTTTTTTTTGTTTCTTGTCAAACACGTTCTATTCATTATAGTATTGTGGTGTTTCCCATTCTGGAACGAACATTGTAGAACACGGTGTTGTTGTGTGGATGGAGTTAATGCTTGAACAAATTCGGACGGGATTTTTTTTTAACAATCTTTATCTTGCTTTGGATTCTCGAAGAATAAAACACTGTATTCTTTTATGCAAGGGGACTAGAAAACAGACACACTAACAAATGGAGAAAAACAGCATAGAGACACAAGTTCTGCAGTTCCACCTTAGAATATAAGCAAAAGAACAACTGCAGTTCCACAGTAGTACCCGAGACTTAGTTTCATCATTGAACACCTAAGCCACGTGAGGACTAAGGCTATCCATACTCGTTCTTCCCTATTTACCTCCTCCAAAAGAATATTTCTAGCCTAGTCATCGAGATTCTCTCCTCTATACCATACATTACAAGAAATCATTTAATCTATGACAAAACAAATTTGTCATAGATTGCTGAAAAAATGTCACAAAACATCGTCTATGACGATTTCGTGACGATTTCGGATAACGTCATGTATTGAGCGTCACAGATTAAATCGAAAGATGTTTTTTCTGTAATCGTCACAGAATGGCACGATCTATGACATTTTTAAACTGTCACAAAATGGCCCGAAGTCCACTCAGCCCAACCCAAACCCAATATCTATGACGAAAATAAACGTTACAGATATCGTCACGGATAATACCACGTGTTCAAAAATCAATGACATGGACGTTGACGTGGCATCCTACGTGGCGGCTGACGTGGCATCCTATGTGGCGGCTGACGTGGTCGATGACATGGTGTCTGATGTGGCATCCTACATGGCGGCTGACGTGGCATCCTACTTGGCGGCTGACATGGCATCCTACGTGGCCAATGATGTGGCAGCCAACATGGCTGATGACGTGACATTTTCTAAAAAACCTGGCCCACTTGTTATTGGGTTCATTTTGATACTAGGCCACTAAGATGGGCCGTTCTCAGCCCATTACAATTCCAATCAGATTGAAACAGTCAAGCCCATGAAAAATTTAGCCCATTTATCAAATAATCAATTCAGCCCACGAGATAAAAAATTTATCATCCAAATTATCATCACCAGAACAATAGTTCAAATCAGGATCATAATGCTATAGAGCACAGTACAAAAATTGTGCTGACAACAAAAATTCCCAATGGTTAGACTAGCAGTGCACAACACAGCAAAAGATGGGCAGCAACTACACAAGTTTGGTTCTAACAAAAAGTAGCATAGCAAGTCAGTAAGCTTTGTCAATTTGTACCCAGCAAAAGCTCAAGTTTGGCCTCCAAGTTTGCATACTTCTTGTTCATCTCTTCTTTGTCCCTTATCCTTGCCTGTTCAACTTCCTCCAGCTGCTTTGATTGGTTGCTGATAATTGATCGAAGACCAGCATTTGCCATCTTCTCTGCTTCTAGTTGTGCAGCAGCATCACGTCCACAGATCCTTGGTCGTTGTTCAGCCTGTAGCCCCACTTTCTGAAGGAACTGATTGTTCTTGCTATTGCGCTCAAGCACATCAGCTACAACCTCAGCCTTTGACTTGGGTTCTTCACCTTCTGGTGGTTCTGCTGCCAGCTGGTTTTCCATTTCAGTCTAGCAAGGAAGCAAGCAGAAAATATGGTTCAAGATCATGGGTGACTAACAATATCCTCAAAGGTTGAAATAATCAATTCAGAATGTAACCATCAGAGGTGACTTACAATAGCCAATTGTACAGCAGATGTGAATCCTTTTTTTTCTTACTGTAGTGGCAGACTTTGAACAAATCAAATGCATTAGGCACATTATCCTCAAACTCATATCCCTGGGAAAAAAATTTATATGGAGCCAGATCACTTAATTTGTCATAGCGCTTATTGTAGCAACAAATGACAGAACAACATGCTCACTTATCAAAACAGGCATGTAAACAACATGTTCACTTTGTATTCAGAGCATAGGCAACTAGTTAATCAGGAATGGAAGTAAAGTTAAAATTATACAGCATGGGTTCACTACAGTCATGCACTTGAGACATTTGAACAGCTAAATATTTGGTAAAACAGGACAGAACATGTTCAATTCAACAAAATAGAAATGCAGATACTACCAGGCAATAGAAATTCTAGTTATGTACCACATTGTATGACAAGTGAATTATGTAAAGTTGCATAGAAGACAAAACCAGCCTACTCACTGGTCAGAACAAACATCTAAACATGTTCACTAGGGAATAGGAAACTGATCAATCATGCATGGAAGTAAGTCAAAAATATGAAAAATGGTAGCACTACAGTCATGCATGTGAGGCATATCTACAGTAGCTAAAAATTTGCTAAACATGACAGAACTTGTTCAATTCAACAAAATAGATATGCAGTCACTACCAGCAAATAGAAATACTAGTATGTACCACATTGTATGTGAACTGAATCATGCAAAGTTGTACCTTATGTAGAAGACAAAAGAAAAGAGGCTAACACATGAACTGCACATTGACACTTACCAAGTTTTCTACAAAAATCAGGTAGCTACGAGAGCCAGTTGTTTGATGGAACTTGACGTTGCCTCGATTGTCTTTATTCTTTTGACATGCCTCCTACATTATATAAACAATACATGTTAGACAAGTGCCAAAGTATCATGTACAAGGTGGAGGTTGGTATTTGTAGGAATATGGGGTAGCAAAAACAAAAAAATTTCTACCGCATAAACCAGGATTACTGCAGTTATAGATCATGGGATTACCACTAGACGCGCGGATGCGGAACTTCTGTCGCGCATCGATGTAGTCGAACAGATGGAAGCCGGCAGTGCAGTTGCGAGAACCTCCTCACGTGCGGCTCATCCTTGTGCAACAGATGCGGCACCTCCAAGGTATCCACACGTACGGGAAGAAGCGTCGCGATCCGGATTGCTAGATCCGCGAAGGCAACCTAGGGCTTGGGCGCGAAGGAGCGTTTGATGGCTCCTAAGTAAGTCGGTTCACATCTTGAGTACATACGACGATCTCAGGTCTTAGGACACAGCGTACATATTGTGTAATGAGAAGTCATCATCTCGTGTTGGGTCAGTTCAGACTCATGTCCCACATGAGCGCACATTATTAGTTTGACATCTACATGTCCATGACTTGTGAAACATAGTCATCAACTAATACATGTGCTAGTCTAATATCCATGTGTGTCCTCACATGAACTCCGACTAGGAACAGCTTTAGAATAACCATACAAGTAAAGAGTCTCACAAACAATTCATATATTTGTCAATCAATACAAGTTGCCTTTCATGGATATTCAAGGAACACTTCATTAATCATGAATACAAGGAAATATGATCATCTCTATGATTGCCTCTAGGGCATATTTCCAACAGTCTCCCACTTGCACTAGAGTCAATCTAGAATGTATCTTATACCCATTGCTCTTGTGTGCGCCTCATGCTTGGACTGCGGGAGTGGCTTTGTCAATGGATCTGAGACATTCAAACCTGTATGTATTTTGCATATCTTAATTTCACCACGTTCGATGAACTCTCGAAAGAGATGAAATCGCCACATAATGTGTTTGCTCTTCTAGTGATTCTGAGGCTCCTTTGCTTGCGCAATAGCCCCATTGTTGTAACAGTAAAGGTCCAGCGGACTGGACGCATTTGGAAACACACCAAGCTCAAATAAGGAACTTCCTTATCCAAACACCTTCCTTCGCAGCTTCCGAAGCTGCGATGTACTTGGCTTCCGTTGTAGAATCGGCCACGGTCTCCTGCTTGGAACTCTTCCAGCTTACAGCACCACCATTCATTGTGAACACATAACCTGATTGGGACTTTGAATCGTCTTTGTCGGTTTGGAAACTAGCATCGGTGTAACCCGTTACAACGAGCTCCTCCTCACCTCCATAGACAAGAAACACATCCTTAGTTCACCTGGATCAGACTGGTATCTGCTCATAACTCTTAGAGCATAAGAAACATCTGGGCGTGTACTTATCACTGCATACATAATAGATCCAATTGCTGAGGCATATGGAACTTTGCTCATGCGCTCTCGCTCATCAGTCGTCGTAGGACACTGAGTCTTGCTAAGATGTATGCCATGTGACATAGGCAAGAACCCTTTCTTTGCCTCTTCCATGTTGAACCATTTCAACACTTTGTCAATGTAAGTATCTTGGCTTAATCCTATAAGCCTCTTTGATCTATCTCTATAGATCTTGATGCCCAGTATGTATGCTGGTTCTCCTAAATCCTTCATCGAAAAACTATTTTTCAGTGAAGTCTTTACGGACTCAAGCATAGGAATATTATTTCCAATCAGCAGTATGTCATCTACATACAAGATTAGAAATGCAACAGAGCTCCCACTTTCCTTCTTGTAAACACAAGCTTTTTCTTCGTTTTTAATGAAGCCAAACCCTTGGACTAGTTCATCAAAACGAATATTCCAACTCCGAGATGCTTGCTTTAATCCATAAATGGATTTTTTGAAGCTTGCATATCTTTCTAGCATTGGTCGGATCGACAAAACCATCGGGCTGCATCATATACACGTCCTCGGTCAGATTTCCATTGAGGAAAGCTGTTTTGACATCCATCTGCCATATTTCATAATCGAAATATGTAGCAATAGCTAGAATAATCCGAACATATTTAAGCATCGCTACGGGCGAGAAAGTCTCGTCGTAGTCAACTCCTTGAACTTGTCGAAAACCTTTTGCGACGAGTCGAGCTTTATAGATGTGAATATTTCCATCCATATCTTTCTTCTTCTTATAGATCCATTTGCACTCTATGGTTCTCACACCATCAGGCGGGTCTATCAAGTTCCAGACTTGATTTTCCTTCGTGGATTCTATTTCGGATTTCATGGCATCTTGCCATCTCTCGGAGTCAGGGTCTGCCATCACCTCTGCATATGTCGCAGGCTCATCATTGTCTAACAATAATAATTCCCGTGCTGCGCGGAGCCTTGCTGACCTTCGTGGTTGCGGAGGTGCTTCTGTTTCCATAGGCATCTCAACTTGTTCAGCTACATTAGCGTCACTTGTAGAGTCTTGTCCTATTGGCTCATCTCGAACTTCTTCAAGTTCCACCGTTCTTCCACTTTTCTCTCCTTTGAGAAACTCTTTCTCTAGGAAAACTCCATTCCGAGCGACAAACATTTTGCCCTCAGATCGATTGTAGAAGTAATACCCTAAGGTCTCCTTTGGGTATCCCACGAATATGCACTTATCCGATTTGGGTGCAAGCTTGTCAGACTGGAGTCGTTTGACAAATGCTTCACAACTCCAAATTTTTAGAAAAGACAAACTAGGAGTCTTGCCGGTCCATATTTCATATGGTGTCTTGTCTACGGATTTTGACGGCACCCTGTTCAGTGTGAAAGCTGTTGTTTCTAGAGCGTAACCCCAAAACGATAACGGTAGATCCGACTGGCTCATCATTGATCGAACCATGTCCAACAGAGTTCGATTACGTCGCTCAGACACACCGTTTCTCTGAGGTGTTCCGGGCGGCGTAAGTTGTGGAACAATTCCGCAACTCTTTAGATGATTGCTAAACTCGTGGCTCAGATATTCGCCTCCACGATCAGATCGTAAAACTTTAATTTTCTTGCCACACTAATTTTCAACTTCACTCTGAAATTCTTTGAACTTTTCAAAAGTTTTAGACTTATGCTTCATCAAGTAGACATAGCCATATCTACTCAAGTCATCAGTGAAAGTTATGAAGTATTGGAATCCACCTCTACCAATCGAGCTCATTGGTCCACATACATCAGTATGTATGAGTTCCAGCAAGTCCGATGCTTTCTCTGAAAACCTGTGAATGGCGTCTTGGTCATCTTGCCCAGCAAAAAAGCTTCGCATGTGTCGTATGATTCAAAATCAAACGAAGTTAGATGTCCATCCGCATGGAGCTTCTTCATGCGTTTCTCGCTTATATGACTGAGATGACAATGCCACATGTAGGTAGGATTCAAATTAGTAAGCCGAGGCCTTTTACAAATTATATTACAGACAGGTGAATCATCAAGATTTAGAATAAATAGCCCATTCTTAATGGACGCCAGAGCCACAAACATGTTATTCTTAGAGATCACACAACCATTGTTTTCACTCGCAAAAGAATAACCATCCTTCATCAAACATGAAGGAGACACAATGTTTCGACTTAAACTAGGAACAAAATAACAAGTACTGAGCTCCAAGACAAATCCTGATGGTAGGTGAAGTTGCATCGTCCCGACGGCCACAGCAGCAACTCTTGCATTATTGCCGACGCGGAAGTCAACTTCTCCTCTTTCAACGCTTCTACACTTTGTCATTCCCTGCATCGAATTGCATATATGAGCAACCGATCTGGTATCAAATACCCAGGAATTAACATAAGAGTCAGCGAGAAATATTTCTGTAATATGAACAACAAGTGTACCCGAGTTGGAAGAACGGTTCTTCAACGAGGTGAGGTACAGCTTGCAATTCCTCTTCCAGTGTCCCTTCTCGTGACAATGTAGTCACTCATTATCTGCAGCTGGTCCAGGTTTAGCCTTGAGTGCGGGGTTTGGCTTAGGATTCGCAACCTTAACCTTGCCCTTCTTCTTCCAAGAAGAACCTTTCTTCTTGAAGGTAGGCTTATTCTGGACATGGGGTATCTAGAACATCTTCCTTTTTCTCTGCCCTGAGAACAATTCTCAGGTTGCGGATCCAATCCGCATAGTTAGTCCCATTCAGTTTGTCCTTCTCAAGGACCGAACGCAATGAAAAGGATTGGGTGTTATTGCGGACCATGATCTACAACAAAATAATAATGCAAAATACTAAGACAAACGTATTCATGATGGAGTAAATCATATTAAACAATTTAACAGAATCTACTCCCACTAAAATCAATATCCCTCCATTGATTCTTAGTGATTCAAGACCCACAACTATCAAGTCGACTAGTGAGCTTTAATATCACCGCTAGAGGACAAGGCAGATCGGTAAGCAACTCTTTGCTAATCATATCTCATATGACTCTTGTTGTTGGGTGACATCTCATGTCTCGGCGCCCAACCTTTATGCCCCAAGGTCCTTAACCGTTAAGCTAACCTTGTCAAGCTAACCAACCCTTATGCGTGTAAGTATCCGATACGAACCTGTCTAGCCAAGGAAAACTGGTGGCACCCCAAGGTCCTAGTTGTAAGTGATTAATAATATTGCAAGTAACATTCAGCAACTAAACTAGTAATGTAATATCCAATATGGCAAATGAACGAACAAACAATTACCTTCATTAGTCATCAGGGTGTTGCAAGCTAGTTGGGTATTTGCATCAGCTACCATGGTGTTCTCATGAAGCTCATCATTACAATCTAAAAATAGCAGATAGTAAGAACACATTCATCATGCAAACAAAGTTATTTTATTGACAATAAGAAAGCATCACCTTTGGTGCCCAGATTGTTGTGACCATCAGCTTGTGGTACGACATTAGTTGCCTCATCTAAAATATAGCAGGAAGTAAGAGTGCATTCATCAGCTAATCAAAGGTAATATAATGAGAAACATGATAGTAGAACTAGCCTGTTCCAGCTGGTCGATCAACTTGTTGGCTCACATCAGGGTGTGATGGAGGTGGGACATGGTTGCCACTTAGTTTTTCTGCCGATGTTCCTCTTAGAGCCCTGCTACAAAGGGAAGCAAACATTATTGGATAGAGTTTGCAGATAATTATATTTACCAAACAGAAATCAAGATAAGCTCTAATACGATGGAAAAGTTATCACCTTAGAAATGTCATCATCAACCAAATCTTGTTCAGCACTATCTTCTTGTGAAGGCTCATAGTTGGATGCGGAGTCTTCTCTACTTCTCTGATGTTTCTTGCTCTTGTCTTTATAAGTTGCAGATGCTCTTGCAAAACAAGCAGTACAACAAGGAATTCCAAGTTGCTGCAACCTTGCACTGTTCTGCATACATTGTCTTAGGCGCTCCTCTTCATACGGATGAAGCGGCGGTCCTATGGTGATATAAAACACGATCAGATTAAGAACCTATTAGGAAGGTGTAGTACGAAGAGATTAAAATTGTTAGGACACATGCTTGAATTGACAATTTAACCAATACTACAGCATTGAGGATAAATAAATCTGGATGCGAGCTTGAATGGTCAATTTAATCACTACAACAGATGCGTGAATGTCCAATTTAACTAGTACTACAGCATTGAAGATTAATAAATAAATGTGGATAGATTTTAAAGATTACCCAAATTAGCAAGGGTCGAAGTTTGAATGGACAAAACCACTACTATATCATGGTGCATGAATAGCTAAGCCCTGAAAAGAAACACTCTATTGAGGATGGAGAAATAAAGAACTGCTAGACTTGGATACCCATAACTGTCCTAAACCACGCCAATTCATTGTACCCCTAACTGCTAGACTTGAATATAAGGCACCTAAAATTCGGCCCTGAGTTCTCGTGTAGCTACTTCAAAGAAAAAAAATTGTAGGGAAGGCACCCAAGCACAAGACCATGCCACCACATAGGAAGACATGTTCACACCACTCAACCAAAAGACGAAGATGTGAAATAGCACATACCTTGTGGATTCTTGGATCCACCCTTCGTGGGCATGGCAGAGGAGAAGTTGTTGTCGGTGTGGTCCGCGGCGGCGGAGGAGGATCCGGGCTTGGCGGAGGAGGATCCGGGCTTGGCGGACGTGGTCCACGGCGGCGGTGGAGGAGATGTGGCTGGCGCGCCCGGATGGCAGAGGAAGAGTCTCCTCCGCCGCTGCGGTGGAGGAGACCTGGCTGCTGCGAGACGTGGCTGCCGCGGCGTTGGAGGAGGAGTCGTGGCTGTCGCGCCTGGATGACAGAGGCAGGGTCGTAGCCGCCGCAGCGGGATGGGGGACGAGGAGTGGAGGCCGCGGCGGTGGGTTGGCGGCGGAGGATTCGCGGTCGCCGCAGCTGGTGGTGGAGGCTTCGCGGCCGCCGCGGCTGGCGGCGGAGGACATGGGGGCGCGGCGGTTGCGGAGTAGGAGGAAATGCAGATGAGATTTGAGGCCAGCCGCCTAGGGTTTCTGGGGTATTTGAGGCGGATGCGGATGAGATGTGTGTATTTTTACCAAGCTACCCTTGTACAGTTGGCTGCTTCATATAGCAAGCTGAGGGTATTGTCGTAATTTGGCTGTTAGTTTTTTTGGGCTGCCGCGCGGAGGACTCAAAGGAGTGGGCGGGAGGAGGGAAAATTGAACTCAGCCCACGCGCCAATGAATCCCTTGTGAATTGAACTATATTTCATCTAAATAAAAAAATATATAAGACACCATTTAAAGTAATTTGCAAACCAAAAACTATCACGAGTATTTCATTTTTTCCCATGTATAAATAAGGAGCCCAGTCATGAACTTGTAATTTAAAAAAAAATAACCAAATTTGATCTTTTGTATCATGTAAGTGGGATTTTTTGTGTTTTTTATCTCAATCTGAACTATGGGTGCTTGCAGCAATATTTGAAAAATTGAATAAAAAATATATTTAACCTGCTATGTCGCATTTTAAACCATGTTCAGGAGACAGGTGAAAAATTCTATTGCCTTCTAGGGATAATTCAAACATCTTGCTCCAAAGTACCACACATAACAATTATCTTAATATGTAAATTTGATAAAAAAAATGGTAAAAATTGGTTTTGCAGCATATTTTAGGTTCATCAGTTTGCAAAAAAAAATTAAGTGATTTGGATAAAGAGGTAGTATACTTTGCTCATAAATGGATGCATCTCTCATATGGTTTCATACAACTCAACTCAAACTTTGAGATTTGAGTAGCACATAACATTTTCGAACTTGTATGAACTTCATATTTGGATATGACCTCATGTTAAGCATAACATTGTAGAATATGAAGTCACATTACCAATTCTTATGTACAAATATATGTTGTTATTGTACTCGAATATGGGAGAAATGCAGTCATATAAATTTGATTTATAAATTCACAATGAACACATCAGAAAATAATATTAAATGAAAGATCGTAATTTTACAAAAAGATAGAAAAAAGAATCAGCAATTTGAAGTTAATATGACGGTGAAATACAAGTTTGAAGTTTATATTTCGGATTTAAAAAAGAAAATCTGAAGTATACAGCAACCTCGTCGCGCCATGTGTCCCTGTTCTTCGTGCGACCATCTAGGTGCTGCCACCTGCTAGTGGGTGGCACGTTAATTACGATCTATATATAAAGAAAAACATGTGTCACAAAAGCACACATACGCTTGGGTCCCAGTGGTTAAGACATTACATGCTTGAACCTGAGGTTGGCTGTTCGATTCCGGCTTCCCACTATTTTTTTGGTGGGCTTTTTTGGTGGGCTTCGACTTCGATTTTTTTTAAGTGGGCAAACAATGCAATAAAATTGTGGCCCTGGAGAATCGAACTGCGGGCACTATGGGAAGAATCATTTTTTCGCGTTCATTTTTTTTATAAGAATAGTACTCCACGGCACTTATAAGGATTCTCCCCCATTCCAATCGATTCCCTCTCCCCATTCTCAATCCGGCGGCGGGTGGGCAGCACGCCGCAGAGGGCGATGGCCGGCGGCGGCAGGAAGATCTATAGGCGCGACGCTACGGGCCGGTTATGCTGGCCCGTAGACCTGGCAAGGACCACGAGTCCCCCTCCCCCCCCCCCCCAAATCGATCCGGTGAGCGGCGGAGCGTCACCCCTCCTCCCTCGATGGTGTGCAGGAAGCGGTCGGAGCATGCCCGGCTGCAACCCAGAGACAAGGATGGCAAGTTCTGCAGCACTTCCCCCTCCTTGGGCGGAAGGGTGAAGCACTCCGCTCGGGCTAAAGCGCGCCGCGCTCCCCTCTCCTCTGGCGGCGTGGGGAGGACGGGCGGTCGGAAGAGCGAGAGCGACGGCAACTCCGACGTGGTCGCGATTCCAGTTGTCGTCCTCGACGACTCGGACTCCGGCGATGACGGCGACTCGGTGTCTGGCGATGACCACGACTCGGATTTGGTACGACTCAGTTGACCTGACCATTTTGGATGAATTGAATTGAATTTTATTCCAATTATCAAGCTCAGGAAGTGGTTAGAATAAACCAGATGAACAAACCTGACCATTGGGCTACCTGTGCACATTCACAAAATGAATTTTGGATGAATTGAATTGAATTTTGTTCCAATTATCAAGCTCATGCAGTGGTTAGAACAAACCAGATGAACAAACCTGACCATTGGGCTACCTGGCTGCAACTTATATATACTTTTCTACTACAATTTGACTTTTTAGCAAGAGAATGTGAATTTTTGTGCTTACACTGTGAGGAAGGAATTACATCTGGTGCAGATGGAAGCTCAGGCTATGAGGAAGGAGTTCGAGGTGTTCAAAAAAGAGGCTAAACAGAAGTACAATTTAGCCATTCAACAACGTGATGAAGCACTGGCCCAGCGCGATGAAGCCAGGATGCAATGCGGTGTACTTGAATTTGATGTGGAATTCCTGCGTACTCGTATTCGTATGGCAGGTTATAGAATTCAGGAACTGCAAGAGAAGCAAGGAAAAAAGTAGATGCTGTTGGTCGATGCACTTGTGCATCCTTTTAGTTTGTAAATAGGTTTACCTATATGTGGTATGGTCATTTTACCTTGCAATCGTGTTGGATGTGGTATTGTCCCTTCGCCTTGTAAATGGCAACCTGTGCATGCTAGTCATATAATGAAATGAACTAGCGTATTCTGAAAAAACCCTGAAATCTATCTATGTGGTATTGTCCCTTTGCCTTGTAAATGTGCAGTAATGAAGCCACATCTTTCCATGTTGGAGAATAACAATTACATGCAGATGATCTTTTACCATGCCTATTTTTTTATTCATCAACTGATTATGTATGATTAAAAATTACAGGTGATTACCAGGTGATTACCTCAAGAGCAAGGAAGATAAGGTGAGGCTAACCTCGCGCGATTTCAGGTCCAAGCAGAAGAAGAAGGTATCGACAACCCTTGGCAAATCCTCCTCGGCGACCTCTAAGAAGAAGAAAAAGGAGGAGGTGATGCCATCCGTGAACTCCTTTTTTTTTTCTTTTCTTATTGGCATCCAGAGACTTGTATCATTTTTATCTTTGCATTTCAACTGTCAGAATATCATATTTGCCTTGTTCCAGTATAGATTGTCTTATATATGAACTGTCAGACTTAATTCAGAGACTTAATATTATTGGAGGCTAAACTGAATTGATAATTTTAGCAATATATGTGCCAGCCATGAGCACTTTTATCATTTCAACTCTAGGAGTTATGCATGATGAAATTGATGATTTGTCACTAGAATTTGATACACTGCACTGTCCATTTCCATGCAGACATAGTATATATTGTTATTTTTGCTTAGCACTAGCACTGAAATATCTACAACCTGAATTTGACATGTAGGTGACCTCTCAAGGAGAAATTAGGAAAATCTGGAAGTTGCAGAGCAAGATAGATGCAAAAAAAGTGAAGATCAGTGGACTTGTTGATACCCTGGAAAAAGAAAAAGCAGCAAAGTTGGCACTTGAATGTCAACTTGCAGCAGCACAGAAGAAGGCATCCGAGAAGTGGCGGATTCCAGTCTACTGACCTGTCACCAAAATGGTAGCCCCACGAAGGAGCACCAACTGATCCATCACAGAAGAAGGCTTTGGTTTTGGTTTTGGTTTGCATGAGAAGGGATCTTCTGTGCGATCATGTTCCTGCTAGTCAAGTACTATGTATCCTGTAGGTGCTCATCTCAAGTAGAATTGTGTCCCTGCTAGTCAACTAGTATTATGTGAGTTGGTGTTGTATGTGCTCATCTCTAGGAGTATTATGTGTCAAGTAATATGTGTTACTTATGCTCTGTGATATAAATGTACTATGATATTATGTTCTGTGATATAAATGTGTTACTTATCCAATCAGTCTTGCTATGAACAGAATTACAGAATAAATTATCTCACAATGACATTATAGAATTATCTCACAATGACAGAAATATAAGAATTCCAATACATTATAAGAGAGTGAACAGAATTGTCTCACAATGACAGAAACATTATAAGAGAGTGAATAGTATTGTCTCACAGAAAACTTGTGAATTCCAATACATGTGTCTCATCATCACAACATTACAAATTCTGCATACAAAAACAAATAGTGCTAAATAATTGGTAGCAGCTACTCATCATCACTGTCAACAACAGTTGTATTCCCTCCTTCATCATCGCTGCAATACTGCAAAAGCGTGTCATCTTCTTCATCTTCACCATCACTGTCAACGACGGTTGTAGCTGGACCTCTATGACATTCTTTCACCAACCGAGCAATTTCATCGGCCCCAAAAATAAGGCCTTGTTCATCATCTCTATTCAAAGGCATCTCAGGTGCAATGTCTGTTAGTGGTTCTCGCCTTTGCTCATCCTCACAACTTTCATCCTCTTGATATGCAGGAGCATTATATTGTGCAGATTCGGTTTCTCTTACATTGTATAGATGCCTATGGTCGAATGTCTGGACAACTTGCCAATTCTCACCTAGTTTTGTGTCTGGCAAATAGAAGACCTTCCTAGCTTGAGTGGCCAATATTAAAGAATCGTCCTTGTACCATAGACTTCCAACATTGATGCTTTTAAAGAAGCCATCATAATTAAGTTCAGTCCTCCTCCCATCCAGTTTAAACCACTCACATTTAAACAAAACTATTGTCCTCTCATCAGAATTATACTCTAACTGAATTATCTCTTTCAAGGTTCCAAAAAAATCAATGAACTGACCATTGTGCATACCTTGTGTCATTACTCCACTGTTTTGTGTTTTCTTATTCTTGTCACGGTCAACAGTGTTAAAGCGCACACCATTCACAATGCACGAGGAGTATTTTCTGACTCTAAAATCAGGGCCGCATGCCAATGAAAAGAGATCATCATCTACCTCTTCTTGATGAGTATCCCGCAACCTCATGATCTGCCACATGCAACACACACAAATCAGAATCTTTATAGAATAAAATGCCTAATAGATGCGAATGTAAACTTACATGGTTCCTGAACCAATTCTGAAAGCCAAGCCGAATCTTTCTTTCAATGTTATGCACCCCTGCTGTCTCTAATTCATCTCTGAATATGTTGCAAAAAAATTGCCAAAAAAAGAAATATGTGAAGTTAGCATCTGTCAACTTCAAAGATGCCAAAAAAAGAAAGAAGGCAAACCTCACAACTTACTTCACAAATTTCTCAACTTGACTGCAGTTGTTAAGCACATACCACACCATTTGTTCAAAGGAATTTTCATCGTATACAAGTTCATTTGCAGAAGTAAAATGAACTCCATGCCCAAAAACATCAACACCATAGGCCTCTTCATCAGAAAACCCTTTATTCCTTGGTTCTCGATTAAATCTTGTTTCAACATCATCCATGTACTTAGAGCAAAATGTTAGGCATTCATCAGCAACATATGCCTCGGCAATTGAACCTTCTGGCCGAGCCCTATTCCTCACATAGCGCTTCAAAGTGTAAAGCCTCCTTTCAATCGGGTACATCCAACCAAATTGCACAGGACCTCGGAGTAATGCTTCATCAGGTAGATGGACAGCAAGGTGCATCATCACATCAAAGAATGCCAGGGCGAAAATTTTCTCAAGCTTCATCAAAATTATAGGGATCTCTTTCTTCATTTCAACCAATACATCCTTGTTAAGCTTTCTGCTGCATAGTTCCCTGAAAAACTTCCCTAACTCCGCTATTGCTTCGTAAATATCATTGTCCAAAAATCCTCTCATAGCAGCTGGTAAGATTCTTTGCAAAAGAATGTGACAATCATGTGTTTTCAGCCCTTGTACCTTGGTTCTCTCAGCATTTACACATCTTGAGATGTTAGAAGCAAATCCATCTGGAAATTTCACCTTCCGTAGAAAATCACAAAAGGCCTTCTTATTTTTTGTGGATAAGGTGTACCGAGCATGGGGCATCTCACATGATTCTCCATCATCTCTAAATTGCAGCTCCTTTTTAATTCCTAAATCTTTCAGATCAAGCCTTGCTTTAGCTGTATCCTTTGTCTTCCCAAGTATGTTCAAAATTGTCCCAATGAGGGCCTCGCATATGTTTTTTCTCAATATGCAAGACATCAAGATTATGCCTCAGCTTCAAAAATTTCCAATACGGCAACTTCCATAAACTAACCATTCGGCTCCAAATTCGCACACGACCCGCTTCCATTTCAGAACGCTTCCTCTTCCTTGTTTCTTGTTGCTTCCCAGGTCTAACATCTCTAACTTTCTCCAATTCAACTAGCAGCTCTTCTATAGTGAATTTCTCTGGTGGGTCATCGCTTTCATGAAGTCCAGCATACTCATTGTTTCTCCGCAAACGGTGTCCCTTTGGAAGGAATCGAAAGTGCCCAAAATACCCAATCTTGTTCCTTAGCCCGTAGGAAAGAGGGTGCTTGTCACAATGGATACATGCAAAATAGCCCTTTGTGGTACGCCCTGAAAGAGTACTCAGAGTTGGGTAATCATGGATGCACCAAAGAACTGCAGCACGAAGGCTAAATGGTTTGCCAGTAAGGGCACCATAAGTAGGGACACCTTTCCAAAGATCAAGCAAATCTTCTATAAGAGGCTCTAAAAACACATCAAAGTCCTTCCCTGGTGATTTAGGTCCTGGAATAAGCAACGCCATCATGAAGTTTGACTCTTGCATGCATGCCCAGGGTGGAAGGTTGTATGGCACAACCAATACAGGCCACATGTTGTATCTTGAGTTATGTTCTGAAAAAGGATTGAACCCATCAGTAGCTAGTCCAAGTCTAATGTTTCTTGGATCTTTTGCAAAGTCTGGATATACTCGGTCAAAATCTTGCCATGCTTCACCGTCAGCTGGGTGGCTCATTTCCTTCTCACTAGGCTGCCGCTTTAACTTGTGCCAATGTGCTTCTTCTGATGCTTCTTTGGTTGCAAACATCCTTCTTAGCCTAGGTGCCAATGGAAAATGCCGCAACACTTTCTGTGGTATCTTCTTTCTTTCTGGGTCTTTCCATCTTGAGAGATCACAAACAGGGCAATTGTTATGGTTGGCATATTCCTTTCTGAACAACACACAATTATTGTAGCAGACATGTATTGAATCATATCCAAGACCTAGTTCCTTTACAAGCCTCTTTGCTTCCTCATATGATTTTGGGAGTGTATTGCATTCCGGGAATGCTTCAGCCAATAGCTTCATTACTGCTGAAAAAGCCGAATTGATTATCCTATAGAAAGACTTCATATGAAGAAGCTTTACCGCAAAGGAGAACCTTGAAAATTTGGTACAACCCGGATACAATTGATGTTTTGCCTCCCTCATAGCTATTTTGAAAAATGAATCTTGCTCATGAGGTTCTACATCACCATCCTGATTTTCTTCATCATGTCTTGCTTGTTCCGCAGTGTGTAGGTCTCCTAAAACCTCTTCCCAAGGATCAACACCATAGTTGTACTCCTCTGTCACACCATCAACATCAATAGCATCATGCACAGCAGCAGCATGATCAATAATATCTACATTCAAGGACTCCCGATGATGAATCCATCGAGTATAACTACTGTCCATGCCATTCATCAATATGTGCTTCCTCACAAGAGCCTGACATTGGTATTTCTGATTAAGGCATCTACTAAGGGGCATAGAATTTCAACATTGCCAGTGAATTTTTCTTGAACAAAGCTCATAAATTCATTGACACCATCAATGTACTCAGGGGAAAATAATCTGTCATTCACCCAGCTTCGATCCATCTAATGAAACATTGCAGAACAACCCAAATAAACAAGCTACTCTTGCAATTTTCAGAAGCTAAATTCAACAAACAAAAGAAAGGGATGACAGAGAGTCCATACCTTCACTGCAGGACGGTCTTTAGGTGGGGAAGAAGGTGTGCCTCACAAGAGGAGTGAGGGCAGCATGACTGTGATGCTCTCGGTGTCGTGCTCGCGAGGCCATTGACGATGTTGGTGCGGCAATGGCGCCAGCAGGCCATGCACCCTCGGCCCGGCCACCGCCGCGCACTCGCTGTGCGCCTCCAGCGTACTGGTAGGGCCTGGGGCGGCTGTGGCTGGCGCGGTGGCCGTCCGACGCCTGGAACGTCGGGAATCGCCGGGAGCACGTCCGTGATGTGGTGGCGGCGGGGTGCTGTCAGATCGGGATCCGGCAAATGGTGGGCGGCGGGGCTTGAAGGGGGCGGTGCCAATGGTGCGAGCCTTAGGCAATGGGGGGCAGCAGGGGTGCGGCGACGGCGAGCATGGCGGCGGCGGAAGTAGTGTGACGGGATAGGCCCGAGCGATACGAAAAGAATCTCGCCTAGTAATTTTGTGGGATGAGAAAAGAACCCATTTATTACAGAATAAAAGAGTTAGAAAGCCACACTATTCCATAACCAAGCAAATAGCCTAGTGGTAATGCGCTCTGACTTTCAGTGCTGTGACCCAGGTTCAACCCCCCCCCCCACTCAGAATTTTTGAAAAAAAAACTCATTTAATTTGTTCAGCTGACATGGAGCTTGCCCTGGTGACATGGCGCGCGTGGGCAGGCACGTGGCGGTGACATGGCGCCTGGCATGTGGTAATAGGCTAAGAAATTGAGTGTGCCGATTTGATAGTGACGAATTTACTATAACGTCATAGCTAACTGGGCCAAATTGTGACGAATTTAACAAAACATCACTGTATTTTGGGCTTCAATATCCAAATGCAGATCCATGATGGAAAATAGAAAACGTCATAGATTAGTGCTGTTAATGACGTTTTCTGAAAGTGTCGCTGAAAATCTGTCACAGATTAAATGATTTCTTGTAGTAATATTCTACTGCACTCATCCATCCTCTATACTTCTACTCTACACCAACTACCAGAAGAGGGACCCACTTGTCAGATTTATTAAATCCCCCCCAACCGGCCCCTCCACTCTTTCTCCCTCATTCCCTCCACCCCCTCCCTCCCTGCTCGACAGCGCCGGCAGTGGAGGCCCGCACACCGCGCCGGAGCTCCCTCCCTCCACGCCGGCGACAGGAGCTCTGCTCCTCCCCCCCAACCCCACCCCCTCCGCTCACCGGCGACAGGAGCTCAGGCCTCCGCGGCTGGCCACGGCCTCCCCACTCCCCAGGCCTCCGCGCGAGGCGAGGTGGAGGCGCGGCGGCTCCCCTTCCTCTCCTACTCCGGCGGGCCTGCGGCGCAGCGGTGTGCCGGCGGCGAGGCGGCGCATGCGCGCGGGGCGAGGCGGGGCGCGCGCGGGGCTTCCCTCCTCCTCCGTGCGGGGCCAGGCGGCCGGCGACGCGCGGCGAGACCGTCCGCGGCAGCGGGCGGCGAGGCCCGTCTCCTCCTCCCTCCCCGCCGGCGCAGAGGTCGCGGGGCACGCCGAGCTCCGCGACCTCTGCACGTGGCGGCGGAGCAGGGGCTGCCTCCCTCCCTCCCTCCTCCCTCCTCGAGCGCGGCGGCGGGGAGCATCTGCAGCCTCCCCACCTGGCGGTGGAGGCCATGGCGGTGCGGCGGCGGATCCAGGCGCCCCGGCAACCCTCCGCCTCCTCCCTCCCTCTCCGTCCCCCTTCGCTCCCTCTCTGCCCCCTCTCCCCTCTCTTCCTCTGCTCCTCAGCATACGCGGGGGCGCGGTGCGGCGGCGGCGGCGGCGGCGTCGCGGAAGCGGTGGGCGGCCGATGCGGGGCGCGGCCGGCACATGCGCGAGGGGCGAGGTCCGGCGCACGGTCGACCTCTCTGGCCGACGCGGCGGGCGGGCGGGCGGGCTGCGGGCCCGCGCCACGTGGGCTCCTAGAGGAGGAACGGCATCGCCTTCGCAGTTGGAGGATCTCGGCCCTTCCCCTATCGTATAGGAGGCTGTGGAGGATAGCAGTGCGAACAGCCTAAGGACCCCTGCTGCTGAATCAGGTCCAGTTCTACTGATTCGGAGCAGCTTTGACATTCCAATCAGTTACTCTGTCACGTGTCGTCGGAGAGAAAGACGTCAGGAAGAGAAAGTGGATCAAGCTCATAGAAGCCCTGGAGCGTGCCACTTCTTTCTTTGGTCAGGCAGAAGGAGATGTGATTGGAGAACAACCCCAAATTCTCTCCTGAAGGTATCATCAGATCGAAATCCTTTTTCTTGTCAGATTTAAACACACATCTGTAACCACGAACTTGAGTAAGAAGCATAAGCGTTGTGCCAGCTTCAGTGCACGCAATTATCAGGCCGACAACAAATTCGCAAGCGTTGCTGCTGGATGTAACCCAGTCAGGTGCCCAGTTCATATAGATGGCCCAGATCTGACCAACTTGTGGAAGCACCTCAAATTACCACTTAATGGCAGTTTGTCTGGCATCTACCAGATAAGAGAAAACAGGACTTGTGTCATACTTGGTTCTCCAGTACCAAACTTCAAATGTACTACAGCTGATAGGTATGTATGTCCTTCGCCAACCACCGTTTCTCCTGCTCTGACTGAGGGCAAGCCACAAGCCAGGTCAGATGCACCCTGAAAGTTCCGGCTCGACTTTTCTTATCCAGGCATAGAACTTGGGGAATTTGTCAACATCTCTGTATATAGCCCATATTTGTCCACGTTTAAACTCCTTGCACGAGCGGCCTTCTATATCATGGAAATAAGGCTTAGGATATGGATAACTGTCGGGGGGCATGTAGTTTTGCTGAGAGGACTCTCCAAATTCATTGGCACCACCATGGGTATTTTTCTGCGAGGATGTATCTTGTTCAGAAGAAATATGTGGTTCCAAGGGGATCTCCTTTTGAGCAATCCGCTCATCTCCAGAATCCATTTCACTATCTGTAGTATCAGCAGTCAAATCAATGAGCATTTCACCTATCATACTGCCGAGAGACATGTAGGAGACAAGAGTTACAGAAGAAAATGCTCAGGTCAGCTGGGAGACATGCAGCGTCAAGTTCCATAAAGCCTTCTGGGACACCAACCTTTTCAGCTCCATTATAAAATGATGGTACTATTACAAATGAGGATAACAGTGGCACCATCATTAGCTGACATAGTTGACAGGAATTCCACAACCTCATACTCAAAGGATCTATGGTCAGGATAAGATATTGTTCGACCAAACCACCGCAGCGAACGGAAGCATTACTCCAGTAGCACCTTCTCTTCAGAAGGGTTCGGATGGAAATACACTGCAGAAAATATCATCTTTGCAGAGACATTGCGAGAAACTCCAGAAATTAGGACCGGCTAGCGAGGCAACAAAGCTACTCCCTCGATTCCCCACCGCATTAGGCTATGCGCCAACCAAATAAACCAAAATAACTTAGGATCTGTTTGAATGAACTAAAGTTAAGTGCTAAATTTTAGCATATATTAGCACTCGTACACATGTTAAAAATTTTAAATCTTGCATAAAGTTTAACTCCATCTATTAATACTTCCGTTTGAATAAACTAGTACTAAAGTTTAGCATTTTCATCCATTAACACTTACATGCAAACGGACGTTAGCTTGAGAGCGGCTAGCGACTGCCGCCGCCGAACGAATCGACGGACGGGAGAGACCCACCGGGCGCAATGGGGGTGAGCAGCGGAAGTATTCGGCCCAACAAAACATGCGCACTAACTAACTAATAAAGGCTCTCGCAAAAAAAAATAACTAACTAATAAAGGTCCAACCCACTAACAACTAAACAAGTCAAGGCGAAAAAACAAGTAACTCATAAAGGCCCAACTGCCAATCAGCCCACCCGCCCGCGCGTTTGAATTTGGTCCGTCGCACCGCTTCGTTGCCGCGGCCGCCGACTAGCTTTGCGAATGCAAATTTTCATTCTGGGAATACGTCGAGAGTCGAAACTCAGGCATTACGAGTTTCACAAGTCAGCGCCCCTGCGCGACGTCGTCACAGTTCGTCGCGACGAACAAGAAGACGAAGGCCTCCAAGCAGCAGCAGCCGAGGCCAACGAGCGCGGCGAGGAGAAGGACGCCACCGCCACACCCAGTGCCGTAGTAACGTGGTGGCGAGCGCGTCCTGTCAAGACCGGCGACCGCGGTGTGGCGCCCCGGCCCCCGGCGACCGTGAAGCCACATACATGAAACCAACTGCAGAGCAACAAGAAGCCAGATGTGAGCACATAGTACAATATATCATGATTTCTAATTTATTTGAAGTTCATATATGACGGAGCGAAAGACTAGTTTGAAATTTTAAAAAATAAAAATTTATAAATATAAAACTTCTGTTCTTTTTAGCACAACAGAAATTGAAAATTATAAAAAGAACTAGGCCACAAAAGCGTTTCAAGTATATAGTAGAGATAACCATGCTTTTCGCGAAAGTGACTTAGCATGTATTTCATTAAAAGGAAAACAATATGGCCATTACAAACCTTAATAGACAGAGGCTATTAAGGCAGTTAAAGAGCACCACCAAGCTGGTGGCAGGCGACCTCAACTACACCAAACAAGAAACAACAAGAACAAGCAGGGGAGGAAACTCACTCTAACCCACAAAACCTAGACATGACTATACAACTGAACCTGCAAAAAATACAAAATCAATACAAGGGTGCATAAAGTCTCCAACCAGCAAGACGGCAAAGCATCCGCCTGGACAACACGTCAATGTGGCGAAGCATCCGCTCGAAACGATCACCAACCGACAAGATGAAGGCGGCAAGGCATCCGCCAGAGCAAGCAAAGGACGGCGGCAAGGCATCAGCCAGACGATGACCTATGCAACCCGGACGATGAGGATGAAACGACCTTTTATATTTAAATTTTTGAAAAAAAATAAAATGTGTAGTAATTGTTTTTGAAAAAATAATAAACTGAATATCACCAGAACAATGACCTTTCATATTTTATTTTTTGAAAAAATTTGAAACGAGTATATTTAAATTTCAGAATCATGATCTACCATACGTTTGGCTTCTTATTGTTGTTAGGTCGGTTTCACACACGTGTCCTTCATAGTTCGATTTAATCTATATAACTCTCATGTGTAGTAAAAAAAATCTCCGATTACAACATAAATAGACTAAACATGTTGGACTACTTTATAATTTAGTTTTCTTAGTCAACTAAAAGTTTCTGATTTTTTTTAAAAGAACTTAACCCTTTTTAGAGTTGGTTTGAAGTATCAAAAATATTGTTTTATCAAGAAAATGATAACGAGGTAAACATTTTCTCTATTCGGTATTCTTTTGATAATATATCTCCCTAGTCATGCTCTTTTTCTCACTAGCATGACGGTTCAAAATATTTGGGAACCAAACATGTATTTAGGAACCCTGCGGTATGAAGGTAACCCAAAGGGCTAAGGCAAAAGAATGTGGCTCTCAACCGTGCATCAACTCGGCTTCTTTTCCTTGCAACACCCTCGAGATCCAATTTTATTGTGATAATAACGACGGTTACGTACCACGGGTACCTCAAAGAAAGAATTCCTAGGCCCAACCACCAAGGTGAAACTAGCCCAGGAAGCTGGGCCCATGGAGCAAGGTGAACTAACCATTGGGCCCCGCGTATCAGGCATAGGGGTGGTAAACGGCTCTAGATTTTGGCCTAGAAAATCTAAGGGCCGGGCCTAAAAGGACTGGGCTCTAATCTTATATAATTTTGAGATAAAAAATTTAATGGTCTTGTTGGGCTGTGAAGAGGCCACTACAGCTATGGCCTATTACCACCCTAATCAGGCAGCGACCTGAGGATCAGGCCACCCGCTGGCAAGGGACGTCGCAACCTCCCGACCCCTAGCAAAACTTGGGTGTCTAACGCCCTCCAATGGCCAAATCTAACCCCCCCAACCTGCTGGGAGACAAGAAGGATGGACCGGTGGAGAGCAGTAAATGTGCCAGGGCCGATGGGACGCGCACGCGCACTCACGCCCCCTTTGAGAAACCCCTGGCACGCAAACCCCTGGCCTGCCAGGCCATCATGACACCGCGGCCACAGTGTCTGCGCCGTCCCCATCCCGTCGTCCTGATGGGGTGTGACATCCAATATTATTATGAGCAGGGATTAACCCTAAGTGACTAGGGTGAAGGATACGAAATGGAGGAGAGAAAAGAAAACGAGCGGAAAAGAACAAGGGAAAGTCAAACATAGTCAAAATTTGGCCACATTTAAAAACTTTGAAAGGTTTGGAAGCCAAACTCTATAGAAAGTATCAAACAGAATATTTAGCCATGTTCAAATTTGAAGATTGAAATTCAAATTCCAAAGAAAAGAGTGAGAATTCCCTCAGTTTCATGAAATGATGGAAAAGCCATGGTTAGCAGCTATTAGTTGGAAATTTTATCAAGCAAGCCAACAGTTAGTCAACATGAAAAATGAAGTGCAAAATATGTACTTAGCAATTGAACCATGATTGAACAGTTTGGAGAATGACCTGGACACATTTGAAGTGTTCAAAGTTGGAAGGAAATAGTAACACACCTGAATATTTCAAAGTGTGGCTGCACAACCATAATGCTCAAATTTGAGCCTAAATAAAATGAGACATTGTAGATCAACCATGCATGAAAAGTACTCAGATGCAAAGCTGGATGTTTGGGAAGAAATAAGGTGTCATTTTTTTGGGTGAAAACCTTTGTAAGGTCATTCAAAATCAATGTCAAAAACAGGTAGTTTGAATTAAAATGCTGAACTTTAGAAAAAGCAGCCTGAACCCTAACTGTTCAGAGCAATTTTTGAAAGGGTTCGAGGCCAAACCAGAAAAATGTTCCTGAAACAAAAGTTGTAGAGAAATATCAAATCAATAACTTTGCGTTTGGGAGATTTTTAAATACAGTAGTGAATGTTGGAGATAATGGAGCTGCAATGTTCTGGTTCTGAGGAGTTCAGTCTGAAACAGATGTGCACAGCAGGGATGAGACCAATGTTTATACAAGTTAGAGATAGAATCTGAAGAAATGCCTGTAAAAGAAAATGGAGATGAATGATAGGGCTACAATTATCCTGTTGGAAGATTTCGAAGTTTAGTAGCAAATTGGGGAAATAATTTGCATCAATGTTGATATATTTGAATAAGTTAACCGAAAGCCTTGTTCTTTAGTGACAACCGAATTTGGGCAAGATAGAGGCTGAATCAGAGAAGGTGCATAGAAAGAAACATGTAGAGTAATTTCTTCCCTAAAATTTTTATCTTGGGAGATTTCGAGGTTTATACGCAGAATTTGCAAATATTTGGGTTTAAACCTGGCAGGATTGAGCTTATGACTGAAGCACTGCATTATATTATTGGCCGAATTCAGTAAAAATGCAATAATCAGGGCAGAAATTAAAGGCTTTAGAGGCAGATTTGGGGAAAGTAACCAACACAAAAGTTATAGAGGAAGGTTCTCTCTACAAATTTTATTTTATCCAATTCCAATATTTGTATATGAATTTGAGAGAAAAAGGAGGATCAAACTTGCTGGTTCAGAGACGTAACAGAAGAGAACAGAGCAGGTTCAGACCAAGCCGTTCTTGTCCACTGCTGTCGCCACCGGATCGAATTCGCGGCAAAATTCAACGTATCCACCGTCAATCCCAAGGAGGTGGCAAGCTATCGCTGCCGTCCCGGCACCCTCCGTCGATTCCCTTCATCCACGGCAGCGCAAGAGCATCAGGAAACTGTCTCTCCCTCAAGTTTGTTGGATTTTGGCCAGCTTCGGGTGGCTCGGCGCGGCGCTGCAGTCGCCGTGCGCCACGCGGTCGATCGAGGCTGGGCATGGCAGCGGCTTCCCCTCTCTCCGTTCCTGGGCATGACGCGTTCCTAGACCTCCACGGAGTCGATCTCAGATTTTGCCAGTACTGTTCCGGACTCTGATTTCACCACTATTTCGGACTCGGAATTTGCTTGGACTTGCCGGCCGGCCTATATAACTGAAAGTTCAGAGAACCAGCAGATTGCATCATTGCAACAGTTTGTCGAAGCGAGAGCGAGAGCGAGACATCCAATTTTGGCTTTGTCCAGTACTGATGAAGATGTACAGCACGAGCAGAGCAGCCATGATGAGCCTTCGCCATCTGTTCTTGCGAGCTGTTTCCAAGTTCTTCCTTTCCTCCTCTCCGAGTTTACTGAAGGCACTCCAGGGAATTGGGCATGTTCATCAACCAGGACCATCGCTCAAGGACGATGTCAGCGAGTACCGGCCTGAACTGCCGGTGGACATCCTGATGGACATCTTTGCCCTGCTGGAGATCCCTGACCTGCTGCGTGCCGGCGCCGTATGCTCCACGTGGCACGCTGCGTACACCAGCCTGCTCAGCCATGGATGTTACCATCGGCCACAGACGCCATGCCTCCTCTACACATCTGAATCTGACGCGGATAACGTTGCCTGCCTCTACAACCTCGCAGAGGACAGGGTCTACAGGCTCACGCTCCCGGAGCTGGCGATCCGCAGCCGGTATCTGATTGGCTCCTCCAATGGCTGGCTGGTCACCGCCGACGAGAGGTCGGAGCTGCACATGGTCAACCCAATCACCGGTGAGCAGATCGCCCTCCCGCCGGTGACCACCATCGAGCAGGTCAAGCCCATCTTGGACGAGGCCGGTGAGATTAAGGAGTATGAGTTGTCGCATTTCAGCGGAGAAGAGGTTTACCGTGACCCAACAATCCTTGCTCTCAATGAGCTGCGTGATGACCTCTACTCCAAGGCATTTGTGTTCCCTGATGAGGCCTCTTCAGGAAGCTACATTGTGGTCTTGATCCACGAACCATATGAGCTTTCATTTGCAAGACCAGGAGATTCTAAATGGACACTGCTGGCAGCAAGAGATTCCTATGAAGACTGCATGTACGTGGATGGCGTACTGTATGCAGTGACAGGTGCTTGCAGAATTGATGCTTTTGATCTCACCGGCCCTACTAACTTAAGGAAGGTGATTATGGAAGAAACAAAGAACTTTATTTATGAACACATATACATTACTAAGACGTCATCAGGAGATCTGCTGCTAGTTTGGAGGGAACAGGATGTCAAAGGTGAGGGCGATGTGGGCGAGGATGCTCCAGAGCCTGTACAATGGGAACTAATTTCAGAGATCAAGATGGAAACTAGGAAAATCACGTTGTACAAAGTTGACATGGAAGCAAAAGAGCTCGTCGAAATTAATAGTCTGCATGACCATGTGTTGTTCCTTGGGTATAGCCAGACGGATTGTCTAGGTGCTGAAGAATATCCATCATTGAAGGCAAATCATGCCTACTTGACAGACAGTCAAAGATATATAGCATCTTGGAAGAGAAATTGCCGTGATATATGTGTTTTCAATTTGGAAAGTAACAGTGCTGAAGAAATTGTGCCTCCTCAGTGTTGGTGCAGCTGGCCAGCTCCCATATGGATAACACCTAACCTTACAAAGATGAGCTCAAGATTAAAGGAATAAGTCCTGTTTTATAAACTGTAATTGTATTTGCCATGTTTAAAGATGTATGTTGAGTTTATTAAATCATATATTCTTGACTCATGAATTTTCGTTAGAGCTAGAATTTATCAATATAATATAAAACACTGAGCTATCATTCATGTTTGTAAATAATGTTTGTGGGTGGCTAAACGAACAGCAGGCTAAATAATAATCCCTCATCATTTAAAGTTTATTTGGGATGCTTGTCAAATTAACTATCAGAAAAACTATATGAATATATATAAATATGTTAAATTAATGCACGTGTTCATCAAAATTATTCATTTGGCAAAAGGTTTGGGCAGGAAATACTGTCACCGGATCCTTAATTTGGCCAACAAACCACATTCTCGCACTCTCTCCTTAAAGTTTTGGAAATTCATATTTAGGCATAGATAGAATTTAAGCGGTAATTAAATATAACATCTACGACTCATACTAAGTATTTGGAGACCTTTCAAATACTTAGTTCTTCGGGTACTCCTCTTCAATAGACGGTTGATGCACTTCTGAAAAACCACAAAAATAAAACCTTGAGTAGAAAGGTACTCAGCAAGACTGACCCGACTAACCGAAAATAAAATAAACTAAAACAAAACTGCAAGGAGTATGAGGGCTTTTTAGTGGACTAGCTGACTTGACAATTTTGCATAAAGCTTACTAATGGTAGTATTTTGAGAAAAAATCACACAAGATTTTCTCTGCATGGAAAATAAAGAAGATGTGGGCGTACCAGTGTATATAGAAAATACACAAAAGAAACAAGAGACGGGAGCACAAGTTTTATTCATATTTTTATAAAATACAAATACAGGTTCTCATACATATGTGCGCGCTCCATAGCCTGCCGTTGGGCAAATCTAACTTGGGCGAAAGTGGTCTTCTGGTTCCCGGGGCCTCGGAAAGCTCCCGGTTAATTACCTCCGCAAGACTAGCTTGCCGGAGTACCTCCGATTAAGCTGCTGCTATGGTCGTCGTCTTCGGTCTTCGCTTCACGTTCTCCATGCATGATGGTGGTGGTTTAGAGGTGGGCGTCGGCGTCATCCATGGCCTCGTCGGTGTCCATGAGCCGGTGTAGCGCAGCTAGAGCACCAGCAGCGCCCGCCCGTGTCGTTCGGCCTCGTTGGTCTCGAACGGCGTGGTAGTCATAGTAGTAGGATGTCGATGCGTGGAGAAGACTTGAAGCTGGACCGAGTCGATGTCGCAGCAGCTTGGTCGAGGTAGAAGCTGTTTGACGAAGAGGGTGTCGCCAACCCATGAGCATATGTGGCGTGATTGGAGCATCAACGCCACCCGCTCGCTAGCGTCGTCCGCCCCACCAGTGTCGGATGTCATGTAGTTGTCACTGTAGACGGAGTTGGTGCAGCACAGCTGGAACATCAGCTTAGTCGTCCGCCTCGCCTGGCGCGGTTGCAGTGGGGCGACGATGCGTGGTTGTGAGTCAGGTCGATGAGATGTCGCAGTAGCTGATCGTCGATGGGCGAAGTAATGCCAAGGCATCTGTAGATGCACTTGTTCATGTAGCTTGCTCCCTGTGGCGGCGCACGTACGTAGTATTCCCTTGTGCATAGACTGCTAGCCTCTCCTCAGCAGCACAAGTGCACTTGTGCATATAGCAATGCACGTCTGCGCTTGCTCAGTCGCCGAGTTGTAGATCAACTCTTCTCGGCCCTGCGCGGCTTCGTCTCGGACCATCGGCGCGACAGCATCATAGCTTGCGGCAGCCCGATATCGGCGTCGCTCACCACCTTGCAGTCGCTTGTGGCCCTGGCGTCTTCGCGGTAGCGTCATCGTCGAGTCGGTATTAGGCTTGAAGCGCTGGGCTTGGATGTGCAGCGCCAGCCACGATGGTGCCGTCGCCGATGTTGTCGGCCTCTCGTAGAATGCCATGTCGGTGTTGTCGTTCTGTGGTGGCTCCTCGTGGGCGAGAATAATATCTGCTTCAGCGCCGCGCAAGGTTCCGGCCGCCGCTCTTCGACCCGGCTCTGTGAGCGGACATCTAGCTATCCATGCCTGCAACCAGATGGGCGTGAGGATGATGGGCGCGAGGGGTGCTGCCGCTCCACCGGCGGCCGAGCCAAGATGGTTGTCGACGATGAGGGGTGCCGCTGCCCTGCCGGCGGCCGAGTCGAGGTGGTCATCGACGATGAGGGCTGCTGCCGCTCTGTTGGCGGCCGAGCCGAGGTGGGGTCGTCGACGATGAGGGGTGCCGCCGCTCTGCTGGCAGCCGAGCCGAGGTGGTCGTCGACAACGAGGGGTGCCGCCGCTCTCCTAGCGGCCGAGCCAAGGTGGTCGTCGACGATGAGGGTTGGGCGTCGACGGCGAGAGAGGTGCTGCCTCTGTGCCGACAGTCGAGCCGAGATTGTCATCGACGATGAGTAGTTGGGCATAGCAAGTGCTCGTAGATGTACGAAGTAATTCTGCAGGAAAATCTCATCCGCAGAAAGCTAGCTTCTTAAATTAGTTTCCATGGTGGCGCACGTATACATCTTATTCGTGCATGCCACTGTAGCCTACTAATCTTCTCATTAGCTGTACGTGTGCACTTAGCTCCTGGCCTGCACGGACATGCGTGCGAGTGCGTGGTCGGGTGCCGAGTTGCAGGTCAACTCTCCGGCTCCACGCAGCTCTTTGGGGTGGGCGGCGCGGTGGTGCCATCATCCTCGACGCCAGCTTGGCGTACAGCGCCGGTCTCGTCGCGTCGCGCTTCAACGTCGTCGTTGGTGTGGCGGCTGGACTTCAGTGACTTCGTGGCGGCGTTGTTGTTGCCGGTTCGGCAGCCAGTCCTCGACGTGCAGCGGGTCTCGACGCCGGTCATCTCAGTGTTTTCGCGGCGCCGTCGTCGTCGGCCGGCAGCCAGGCTCGTTGGAGTAGCGGGGTGTTGTCGCCGGCCGATGCCTTCATCAGTAGCTTGGCGTCTCCACCATCAACGTGCTCGCGTACAGCACCATGGCGACATGGATGAGCGACGGATCGACGGGCGCATGCTGTGAAAAGAAAGGAGGGAGAATAAAAGATCAACCTGCACCTCAAGAGAGAGGCGGCCATGGCTGCCTTCTTGCTTCCTTGGCGTATTACTCGGTATCTATGGTGGTCGGCTCCGCTTCAAGATCGATCTTCCTTTGCTCTGCGGCGCCTTGCCCGGCGGCCGAGCCGTCGACGGCATCCTGGTGGCTCTTCCCTCCGTGGAAGATTCCTCCAGTGAAAAGCCTGATGATGGATGGCGAGCTCGACGGCGGCCGGCGATCTCTCGACTCTCAGGCGGTCGGCGATCTGATGATGGACGGCGAGCTCGACGGCCTCCCTGGCTTCTCCGCTCGTCAAGGCGAGCAGGAAGTGCACGGCGTCGGCATGGCGATCGGCTGGGGCGCGACTCGCCCCCTCGCTTCCTGGCCCGGCTGCTCCCGTCGAGGAAAAAGAAGACCCCCTTTGTGATGTACGGCACAGGCCTTTATATAGGCAGGGGCTAGGGTCACACGCTTGATAGGTTCTCCACCCGGCGCCGCCTCCAGTTGGTTGAGAGAAATCTGTGGGCCTTATCTGCTCGACGTGCAAAGCGGAGCGATACACAGTTGCAGTTTTAAACGAGCAAGATAAGTATCCGGCCATCCCGACTCGCTGCATGGTGGGCCTAATGATCAAGAAAACCTCCGACACACGTGCATGAGAAGCTAAGGATGATGTGTGCACGTTCATTCCAAACCCAGGCCTGTGCGCACGTAGTCTTTTCTCATCTTGTTGTGGGCCGATGCATTGGGTCGCAATCACGGCAAAAGGGTCCGGGAGGTCCCGATGCTTCTGGAACTTTCTAGGCCGCGCCGACTGTGGCGCGGGCTGGCCATCCGGCCGTTCCTCCATTTGTATGATACCAGGTTTGAGTATGTGTATTATGAACCATGCTCGTACGTGAAGCTAGCCCATGCAAGCTTCTTGCTTCTTGGTAAAACACTTGAGCTTAACCCATGACATTTGAATTTATCATGACAAAAATACGTCAAACAAATGCCCCTCACCAAGTTGAGATTGGATGCGAAGTTAATCCGAGCTCAACTTGGTGAAGAAACAAATGTGATACATATTAACCGGCGCATCATCGAACTGCAGCCGGGTGTGACAATTATATCTCTTTGGTCTCTATGATCAGCTTTCCAATTAAGAAAGCTTTATGAATACAAATCCACACAAGAGCACTGAGTAGAATCGGGCCATGTTGCACTGGCTCCACAAGCATGAGCTCCTTTCATATGGAGTTTTTTTTAAAGGTAAAATTCCATTAGGGAGTAGAATTTGTGGAAACTTTATTTGCCTGCAACGGGGCATTGTTTGCACCCTTTGATTATATTAGCACATAATGGGCAAATCATGACTGCTCCTCTTCGAACAAGCTCGGAAGCTCCATTGTAGTTCTTTTACACACATATTTAATTTCCAAGATGCTAGCACGTGACATCGTGACATCCTTTCTTTTCTTTTTCTTTTGCTTGGGCACATTTTGCCATCAAGATGCGTGCGACAGGCTACGCTGTGGCCGTGGTAGTAGTCTGTCATCGCACCCACTGAGCTTTGCCGCCAGCAGTCGCCGTGGTCTCCGCAAAGGTGCTGGCACACACCGTGGTAGCCCGGCTGCCGTCCCCTTCATGCTTGCGCCACTGAAGTCGTGGCTGCGAGCGCTGGGTTCATCACGCTGCCGCTGCGGGTATAGAGGTATCGCTACGAGTATAGAGGTAGCTGAGTCGCCGTTGGCCCATGAAGTTTCTGGCGCCGCATGCATCGGGGCGGCCTGACTGTGATCAAAGCCTTCACTTGCATGCTCTCTCAGTTTCTTGACGGTCCTAGGCTCCCAGCACCCTTGGCGCGCACTCTCGATCAGCGCCGCCATGCTGATATATACAAGCGATGGTTTGACCTCTCATGGAGGTCCACGCCTGCCTCGGTCATTGCCATATTGCCTCGAATCTCCTATAGATATTAGCACGTAGGAGAGAGACAGGAAGATCGAGAGAGATGATAGAAATAAAATAAACTAAAGATGCACATTGGGAGGATACTTAGCGAATGTTCTTGCTAGCTTTCCCAAGTATGCTCAGGGGCTCGTGTTGGGGCCGTGTAGCTGCTACGGCATTGGCCAACAAAACACCTTGCCTCCAACTTGCGATGAAGAAACCATACCGCTTGGTGGAGATGTCTTTATCAATCCAGTCGCGACCACCTTGCTGTTGTGGTGCCAGCCGACCGAATTGAAGGGTTTCACAGCTTGGCGCCATCCCGCACTGGTGCGCCGCACTGCTCCCATCAAAGCAAAGCGAAAAGAACCTGCAATGCTTAAGAAAATAGCATACACGTTGCTTGTGCACGCTGGTTAGCCATGGAGAAAAGAAAGCATCCAATGCAAGCTGGATCGAAAGGGACACATTTTTGTTGGATTTTGGAAAAAATGTTGGCTCTCCCGCCGAGTGTTAGCTATAAGAGCAGCTTAGGATCGGACTGCCAAAGGACTGAGCCATCTGCTACCGTATGATCATAGCGATGATGAGATCAACCTTGCCACCTGAGTATATGTGACTGTGGACATCATGCTTCCACGACTCTGCGGGAGGTGATGGGAACTATGGCTTGAGTCTCCTTCACATTGAGTAATACCACAACCCGCTCATGCCCCTTGGCACAGAGACATAGGTATGGCTGCATTGATATTGGAGGCTATAGGATAAAGGATGAGGGAATTTGCCATTACTTTTGCCGAGGATGGTGAACAGCAACCTTCCGCCTTCCACCGAGATCGGACATGCCTGATGCTTGAGTCGGGCCGTCTTCTTTGGAGGCTTCTCAACGTTTGGACTTGAGGATCACTTTTTTTATATATATTTTGTGTTTGGTCATCTTCTTTGGAGACCTTTGAATTTGAGCTTGAATCTTGAAGCCTGTCACGATCTCAAGGAATTTGGAGGGCTGCCATTCACCTATGTGTATCTAAGTGAATCCTCGCAGGCATTATTTTCTTTTGGTCCCTTGTTGACACCTTCCAGGGATGGCAAGTGGCTGCACACTGAATGAAACTTGTGTGGCACCAGGTAGCCCTTTTCTTGCTCTTCTCCTATAGTCTTCCCTGGAGAGTGTTGCCCCCAGACCGAGAAGCGCGAGGAGCATGGTCGCCTCGCTGCTCAGGAGTAACCCAAGTCGTCTCCCCACTAGCTCCAGTAGAGCATGCTTGGCATGAGTCGTGCACAGTGTGTGGAGGGGCGTCGGCCGTAAGCTCCACCTTGAATACATCCAGACAAAGTCCTGAGGCGGTTCCAATCCTGCGCTGCATCTGAACATTGCATAGAGAGAGCCATTTGTTTTTTTTTTGTAGGACACGTGAGGTCCATTTTTGAAAGAGAGAAGGTGACCAAGTAGTGCAATAGTGAATGCACACTGATCATCTAAGAGGCAAAATGATTTATGCAAAAAAAAACTAACAAAACTTGGATGCACGTAGGAGTAGTAGTCGGAATACCGTCGACAATGTGGATGACTGAGGAGACGTACTGCTGCCCCCAGTGTTGGAAGTTATGCTAGAACATCATCGGCGCCACATAGGGATGAGAATGCAAGATGTTGCCCCCAGTGGTGCTACCATAGAAGGCCATGCCAGAACGTCATTGGCGGTGTAGATGACCGAGGAGGCATGATGTTGCCCCCATTGTCGATGCAGAAGGTCACGCCAGAATGTCATTGGCGGTGAAAATGGCCGAGGAGGCACACTGTTGCCCCTAGTGTTGTCGATGTAGAAGTTCACGCCAGAATGTCGTTGGCGGTATAGACAACCAAGGAGGCGAGGTGCTTCTCCTTATGGTGTCGATGAAGGTGCCGAGAAAATGTCGGCGGTGTAGACGACCGTGGAGGTGAGGTGCTTCTCCCTGCGGCGTCGACGTCGATGAGAGTGCCGAGAAGCCGCCGGCGGTGGCGACGGGCGAAGAGGTGAGGTGCCACTCCTCGTGGCGTCAATAATGTTGACGCAAGCGCCGGGAAGCCGTCGGCGGTGGAGACGGGCGAGGGGGTGAGGCGCCGCTCCTCGTGACGTCAATGTTGATGAAAGCATCGGGAAGCCATCGGCGGTGGAGACAGGTAAGGAGGTGAGGTGCCACTCCCCGTGGCGTCAATGTTGATGAAAGCGTCAGGAAGCCGTCGGCGGTGGAGACGGGCGAGGAGGTGAGGTGCCTCTCCTCGTGGTGTCAATGTCGATGAAGAAGGCCACGCCGGAACATTGTCGGCAGTGGAGATGAACGAGGGGGTTCATTGCTGCCCCCAGTACTATTTATGAAGAAGACCATGCCGAAACGCCATCGGCGGTGAAGATGAACGAGGGGGTTTCACTACTGCCCCCACTACTGTTTATGAAGAAGACCACACCGGAACGTCGTCGGCAGTGGAGATGAACGATGGGGTTCACTGCTGCCCCGGTATTGTTGATGTAGAAGATCATGCTTGAACTCCAACAGCGGTGATGAGCAAAGGGGCACGCTATCGCCCTCAGTGCTGCCGATGAAGAAGACCACGCCGGAACGCCATCGGCGGTGGAGATGAACGAGGGGGTTCACTGCTGCCCTAGTATTGTTGATGTAGAAGATCACACTGGAACGCCATCAGCGGTGATGAGCAAAGGGGCACACTGTTGCCCTCGGTGCTGTCGATGAAGAAGACCACGCCGGAACGCCATCGGGGGTGGAGATGAATGAGGCGCATTGTCTCCCCTATGATGCTGATGTAGCAGGACACGCCAGAATGACGTTGGCGGTGTAGATGACTGGAGAGACAAATGTTGCCCGGAATGCCATCGGTGGTATAGATGCTTTAGGGGTGTACTATTGCCCCAGGTGTTGTTGATGAAGAGGATGCCAGATTCTGTCGGCGGTGTAGCCAGGAAGGTGTCGCTGCTCCAGGTGTTGTTGACGAAGAGGCCGCCGGATGCTGTCGGTGGTGTAGCCAAAGAGGTGGTGCTGCTCCAGGTGTTGTTGATGAAGAGGCCGATGAATGCTATCGGCGGTGTAGCCAAAGAGGTGGCAGTGGCACATGTACAAATGCATGCTTGCCTGGGCGCCTCACTGGGCTCTCCTTGCATGTGCTTGGATGGTCTCGCCGATATGACGAGCTTCGGCGCGGCAGTATCATGTTGCCTTCTGTCAGTTTGTCGTCCCCATGCTGTCTCTGAGGCCTCCTGCGGCTGGCTCAGAGCCGAACGCGATGTTGTTGTGGTGCTCTACTTCACATGAACACGGATGATCTCTAGCGCCGTTGTTGGCTCCGACCGCCGCTACATCAGCTCTGCATCCCCAGCAGCCTGCAAAACACATAGATATGGAGGAGAAAAGGGCATGTTTTTAAAAGAAAGGCTATGACGCCCCTCATTCTTGAGGTGCTCTTCTAGCTTCTTTCGCTCCGCTCGAGCGCGTGGTCGTAGTCTTGGCGCTGCATCTCCACTCCAGCAGCCTTGCCATACTCCGCTTGGCCAGGGAATAATCTTGGACACACAAGTGCCACTAACTCCAAGTAAAATGGAGGGGACGTGGCATCCTTATTGCTTCTTCTCAATTGGTGTGCTCACGAGCTTCAATCTGGCTCTGTTATACATCACTGTGGACTGCGCGCCGGCTGCGGCATCATGGATATGTGCTTCATGGCATTGATGGCGCCCAGCGGTCCTGGCGCAAGCTTCCTGGCGATGATGACATCCAGTCGTCACATGGCCTTCATGGAGGTGATGACGTCCAGTCGTCGCGCAGTCAGTCGTCGCGCGGTCAGCCATCGCAGATGCGGCCTTCATGTTGGTGATGGCGTCCAGCAGTCACGGGCGCAGCCTTCATTTTGGTGATGGCATCGTCGCGAAGATGGGCTTCATGGTGGTGGTGGCGTCCGGCCACCGTGGTCGCGGCCTTCATGGCGGTGATGGCATCGCAGACACGGGCTTCATGTCGGTGATGCCATGCATGGTGTCCAACGGGATGTTGGCACGTTCGAAGGTGTCGCTGCCATGGATGGCGCTGTTGGCAGAGAAGAGCTTGTAGTTATTGATGGGGCCTCCAAGCCGGCCACTAGAGTATGGTGCACTGACGTGCCACCTCAATTTGCCCTCTGTGCTGGTCGTGTCATGATGAACAACACAGGAAGCCACGCTATTGGGCCTTGGCACCGATTCTGAGCGTCCCCAAACACCCTACGAGCAGCGCGTGCTGAGAAGGACATGTTAACTTTAGAATCAACACAGTGCACGATCAAGATGGATCTCTTTCTCTTTTCTTTGTTCAAGCACAAGATGTTCCTAGATCTAGAACGTAGAGAACACAAGAGTACACTGAGAGGGAGAGAGACCTTCTGCACCACCAGTGGAGCTCGAGCCGGCGGCCATCTCGGGTTCGTTGATGGAGATCCGCTCAAGGGCGGCGACGAGTGGAGCAGAGAGGTCGACGCCGGGCCGACGGTGTCGAGGACGGTGGCGGCGACGGCGGGAGGGAGTCGGCTGCAGCGGAGGAAGCACCAGTGAAGCAGAGGCGGAGGCTTCCCGTTGCTCCTGCGCACCCTCAAATCGGCTAGGGTTTTCGGTGGTTTTGGCGGCGCACAGGTGAACCTCGTACCGTGTGCCGCCGGCCTCCACCTTTTTTTATAGCGCAGTGCAACGGGGGCCCACCAACCATTATGGGTTGGACGCCCCCGATCAGGGCACGGATTAAGGGCCTAATAGGCCGTTGGGCCTATTAGGAAGGAGATCAACCTAACATTCTCCCCCTTGATCTCACTTTGTACTTTAACTTTATACTTTAACCTGAAACTTTTCCTTTAGTTGTTCCATCACAGATTAATGAATAGAGCATGCCTTATCATCACGGTCCAAGACCGATAGACTCAACAGCTACCACACACATCACTGTTTTGAAACAAACTTTTTATCTTTTGGGCCCTTTTGTTTTCCAGAAATCACAGGCTTTCCCTTAAACCCATGCCGGCTATGTGTTCCATGAACACATTGGGTGGTAAGCCTTTAGTTAGCGGATCCGCAAGCATTTTCTTTGTACTTATATGCTCGAGTGTAATAGAGTGATTCTGGATTTTCTCCTTCACAACATAAAACTTTATGTCAATGTGTTTGGCAGCACCACTTGACTTATTGTTGTGAGCATAAAACACTGCTGGTTCATTGTCGCAGTACATTCTGAGTGGTCTTTGAATGTTGTCTACCACTCTTAAACCGGGTATAAATTTCTTTAACCATTCAACCTGCCCCGAAGCCTCATAACGTGCCACAAATTCAGCGTACATCGTCGATGATGCAGTGACGCTTTGTTTGGAGCTTTTCCACGATATAGCTCCCCCTGCGAGTGTGAACACATAACCGGACATGGACTTTCGGTCATCGATGTCCCCCGCAAAATCCGTATCTGAGTACCCTTCTATCTCTAGGGAATCGGATTTTCTGTATGTTAGCATGAGGCCTTTTGTGCCTTGCACATAACGTAATGATTTCTTTACCATAATCCAGTGTGCCTGTCCTGGATTACTTTGATATCTGCCAAGTATCCCGGTAACAAAAGCTAAGTCAGGGCGTGTACAAACTTGAGCATACTGTATGCTTCCTACAGCTGAAGCATATGGAACCGCTTTCATTTGATCGATCTCATACTGGTTCCTGGGACATTGAAATTTCCCAAATCTATCGCCCTTGACTATTGGAGCAGGTGAAGGCTTGCACATATGCATACTGTATTTCTTTAGAACCTTTTCTAAGTATGCCTTTTGTGACAGTCCTAATACCCCCTTTGTTCTATCTCGGTGAATTTCAATTCCCAAAACAAATGAAGCTTCACCAAGATCTTTCATATCAAAGTTTGAGGACAAAAATTTCTTTGTCTCCAGTAGCAGACCAACATCACTACTAGCAAGTAGAATGTCATCCACATATAGGATCAGGAAAATAAATTTTCCACTTCTGAACTTTGCATAAATGCAATTGTCCTCCTCATTTTCTTTAAACCCAAATTTTCTTATGGTTTCATCAAACTTTAAATACCACTGCCTAGAGGCTTGCTTTAATCCATAAATGGATTTCTTTAAGCGACACCCCATATGTTCTTTTCCTTTCATGACAAAACCTTTTGGTTGTGCCATGTAAACATTTTCATACAAATCCCCGTTAAGGAATGCCGTCTTTACATCCATCTGATGTAACTCTAAGTCATAATGTGCCACCAATGCCATTATAATTCTGAAGGAATCTTTACACGAAACCGGAGAAAAAGTTTCGTTATAGTCTATCCCTTCTCTTTGCGTGAAGCCTTTTGCCACGAGTCGTGCTTTGAATCTTTCTACATTCCCTTTGGAGTCATGTTTTATCTTGTAAACCCATTTACAGCCTACTGTTTTGGCTCCTTTAGGAATTTCCTCTAAGTCCCAAACACCATTGGAACTCATTGATTTCATCTCATCCTTCATAGCTTCCAGCCATTTAGATGAGTGAATACTTCTCATGGCTTCTTCATATGAAATGGGATCACCCTCCATATGAACCTCTTCTGTATTATAAACTTCATAGTCGCTAGAAATAGCCGACCTTCTTTCTCTTTGTGACCTTCTAAGGGCCACTGCTTGTGGCACATTTTGTGCCTCAACTTCTGGCATATTTTTCATAGGGGGCTGTAGCACCTCCTCCTCATGTCCAACCGCGGGTTCAGGCGGTTCCTGGATGACAGGTTCCAAACCTTCGCTCACAGTTGGTATGGGTGGAGTTGCGACAGGTGTTGACACCGTAATAACTGGAATAGTTGGCGCAGCAACAACCGAAGAAGGTACTGACGTCACTATTTCAGGAACTTTTGGTGCAGCATCAACAAGTAGTGAGAAAAATGGCTCTTGAATCATAGGAGTAGGCACATACACCCGCTTCTCCTCAAGGTCAATTTCTCTAGGTACCATGCTCCCCCTGATCATTTCACTTTCTAGAAAGACAGCATGTCTCGTTTCTACAAACTTTGTATGTCTGTCTGGGCAGTAGAAACGAAAACCTTTCGACTTTTCAAGATAGCCTATGAAGTGGCAGCTTACAGTTTTGGGATCCAGTTTTCCAATATTTGGATTAAACACTTTAGCCTCAGCTGGGCTACCCCCAGACCCGTAGGTGAGTCAGTGAGGGTTCTCTTCCTGTCCATAGCTCATACGGCGTTTTGGGCACCGATTTGCTTGGCACTCTGTTGAGAATATGGATGGCGGTTTTCAATGCCTCCATCCACAGACTCAATGGCAATGAGGAATAACTCATCATACTGCGCACCATATCCATTAGTGTACGGTTGCGCCTTTCAGCTACTCCATTTTGTTGAGGCTCCCCCGGTGTAGAGTATTGGGCAACTATACCATTTTCCTGTAAAAACCTTGCAAAAGGTCCAGGAACTTGTCCATAAGGGGTATGTCGACCGTAGTACTCCCCTCCACGGTCTGATCTTACTATTTTAATTCTTTTGTCAAGCTGATTTTCAACCTCAGCTTTGAATATTTTAAATTTATCCAATGCTTCAGATCTTTCTTTAATTGGATAAATGTAATCATAGCGGGAGTAATCGTCTGTGAATGTTATGAACGAATCATAGCCATCCACACTTTTCACAGGAAACGGTCCACATATATCAGTGTGAATTATTTCTAACGTTCCTGCACTTCGTTTGGCACCCTTTTTAATTTGCTTTACAAATTTTCCTTTAATGCATTCGATGCATTGTTCAAGATCAGAGAACTCTAACTGTGGAAGAATTTCACTCTTCACTAATCTTTCAATTCTCTCCCTCGAAATATGGCCTAAACGACAGTGCCATAATTTCGATGAAGTATCTTGAGTTCTCTTTCTTTTCTTTGTTTCTTTCTCTGACAAGGATTCATTCACATTCACATTATATACATAATGCACTTTATCACGCATAGATAATAAATAAAGATCATTGTAAAAGACAGCATCACCAATACAATTATTATCAAACCATAGTTCACATTTGCCATTCGCAAAATGACAACCAAAACCATTTGTGTCTAAACGTGATACACTTATCAAGTTTCTTTGAAGCGAAGGAACAAATAAAACATCTTTTAATACAAGCATGAAACCATTAACTAGCTCGATGGAGACATCGCCAACAGCTTCAACATCTGCTTGTACTCCGTTCGTGACTTTAATGTGTCTTTCGCTTCTTTGCGTAGTCCTTGTCGAACGGAATCCCTGTAAAGAATTTGCAACATGCACAGTTGCACCAGAATCAATCCACCAAGTAGATTTAGAAAACTTTAAATACAGGGATTCATTAACAAATGAAATTACATTCTCACCATTCTTTGCCATTATCATCTTTAAGTAAGCGGGACAATCTGCTTTACGATGCCCCTTGTCAAAGCAGTGGAAGCACTTATCTTGTGCTGGAGTGCGCTGTTGCTGACGCTGTTGCTGATACTTCTGTGGCATAGGGGCTTTGTCTTTAGCTTTAGAGGAAGAAGCAGCATGGAAAGGCCTTTTCTTGTTATTATGCACAAAATTGACAGACCCACCATTCTGTTTATTGAGTCTATCTTCCTCTTGTGCACACAAGACAATAGCCTTTTCCATGTTCCACTTCTCTGGCTATGAGTTATAGTTTACAACGAATGTTGCAAACTCTTTTGGCAGAGAAGCGAACACCAGGTGCACCATAAACTCTTCCTTGAGATCCAAGTTCATTGGTTTGAGCTTGGAGTTCAAGGCGCACATCCCCATGATATGATCTCTTATAGTACCGGCATTGCCATAGTACCTCTTTGTGACCAACTGCTCTATGATCTGTATGGCATATGTCTTTGAAGAACTAGTAAACTGGTTCTTTATCTTTTCAAGGTACTCTGCAGCTGAATCACACTCTCCAATTGAACCCAAAATGTTAGGATCAATTGTGTTCTTTATCACTGCCACACATTTCTTGTTGGCATTATTCCACTTTATTTTTTGGAGATCATAAGCCATCTTTATGGGAGCATAGTCCCTTTGCTTTTCCTGCCACTCAGCATCAGTGTCAGATTGCCCTCTCACTGGAGCCGGTGGCTCAGTGGGCTTTGGAGTGGTGATCATCTCATCCACCTCTCCACAGACGAAAGCAAGATCAACCTTCTTGATCCATTCGCCATAGTTGTCTCCTTTTAGAGTCGGGATGTGACTGATGAATCCCATCAAGTTCATCCCCGCTGAAAATTTCAAAAAATAGTGAGAACATAATAACAACAATTGTTTGTAATAATTCCAACGTTGGTCAAAAATAGAACATACAACTGTTTATGCAATTAAATCTATATCACCGTTGGGTAGAAATAGAAATAAATGCACAAAAACTGTGAAATTACAGTATTGTAATTAACAATACCATAATCCTTAAAATAAGCTTTTAACCATGCTCTTAAACTTTAATTGTCTCGTTGGTTCGAATTAAAGTATAAAAGCAACTATATAATCTTAGCAGCAGAAACAAGTAGGAATTTCTATTTCCAGAAGCAAAAATATAAACTTTTATCTCTAAACAATAAACACATTGGTGCAAAATTGAATAGAGATCAAACTATAATTAAACTGTTCAAAAACTGCTATTAAAATGCTTCTGGAAAATAGAAAAAACAATTTAAAGCTTTCACTGTTGAAGCAGCCCAGTCACGAAATCGGCCCAGCCCGCTCGACGCGCGCGACGCTCGGGCCCTCGGCCCAACAGCCAATGGCCAGGCTGCCAAACCGGCCCGGCGCCACGCCCCTCTTGGGCCAAAACTGGCCCGTTCGCCGGCCGCCGTTCCCAGCCGTCCGTCGCCGACGATCAAGATCGGACGGCCGAGCGCTCTTTTCGCGGGAACAAAACTCGGCGATGCCGCGTCGCCCGCAAACCCTAGGCTCATTCTCCCTCTCTGTCTTCTCTGTCCACGAAACGGAGGCGACGGCCGCTGGCGATGGTGGCCCGGCGGAGTGGGCAGGGCGGCACCACCGCGGCTTGCTCGCCGGCGCGCGCGCTCGCCGGTGGGTGTGCGCGCCGCCGTCGAGCTCGCCATGGATGGCGCCTCGCTTTCGAGCCCGCGCGCGTGCGCCCCGGCGTCCCGGCGGCGAGCGGCGGAGCATCCTGTGCCGCGCCCCGACGAAACGGGCTGCGCGGGTCTGTCCCGCACGAGGGCGGCCATGGGTGACGCATAGACCCAGTAAGTCCGGCGTCCCCTTTCCCCTAGAGTTAGGGTTAGGGTTTCACTGTTGAACTCGATTTGCCATCGATTCTTTCTGTTCTTTTCGATTTGCATCGTATTCTTTCTTTTCCTTTGATTTCTTTCGATTCACAGACGAATCCAACTTTACCAATCTCGATCTACACGAGTGTAAGCGACTGATACCAATGTGAACTTTAGAATCAACACAGTGCACGATCAAGATGGATCTCTTTCTCTTTTCTTTGTTCAAGCACAAGATGTTCCTAGATCTAGAACGTAGAGAACACAAGAGTACACTGAGAGGGAGAGAGACCTTCTGCACCACCAGTGGAGCTCGAGCCGGCGGCCATCTCGGGTTCGTTGATGGAGATCCGCTCAAGGGCGGCGACGAGTGGAGCAGAGAGGTCGACGCCGGGCCGACGGTGTCGAGGATGGTGGCGGCGACGGCGGGAGGGAGTCGGCTGCAGCGGAGGAAGCGCCAGCGAAGCAAAGGCGGAGGCTTCCCGTTGCTCCTACGCACCCTCAGATCGGCTAGGGTTTTTGGTGGTTTTGGCGGCGCACAGGTGAACCTCGTACCGTGTGCCGCCGGCCTCCACCTTTCTTTATAGCGCAGTGCAACGGGGGCCCATCAACCATTAAGGGTTGGACGCCCCCGATCAGGGCGCGGATTAAGGGCCTAATAGGCCGTTGGGCCTATTAGGAAGGAGATCAACCTAACAGGACATTCGCTGGCAGAGATCGATGACGAGCAGGTGGATGTTGTTGACGAGCAGAAGAGTGCCGTTGGCCGGCTCCTTTGCCCGTGCGCTTGATGGAGAGGAGCCCCGGCTGAGAAGGGCCACTGGCATTTTGGGCATCGATGGGTGAAGAAGTTCCGCGGGAAGATCCCGTCCGTAGAGAGCTTCATCCTCTTATAGCGGTAAGACATCTGTACATAGAGGCACTTGATCCTTGCACTCGTGCATGGCACTGTAGTTAGCTAGCTTCTCATCAACAGCACACGTGCACTTGCAATGCACGCGTGGGCTCGCATGTGAGCGCATGCTTAGGCACCGCCGGGTTGCAGATTGGCTCTGCGGCTTCGTGTAGCTCGGCCCCGCCGTTAGCATCGCTTGCCGCCTTCACATGGCTTCTCACCCCGGCATCTTCACGGTGTCGGCGACGTCGGGTCGGGTCGGTGTCGGACTTGAGTGTGAAGCGCTCGCCTCGCCTTCGGGCTGCACCTTGGCGTCTTCGCGGCGGCAACAGCGTCGGTGTCGGGCTTGAACATGAAGCACCTGCCTCGTCGCCGAGCTGCACTCCGGCTTCTTTGCGGCGGCAGCTTCGTCGGTTCGGTGCCGACGTGTTTCTGGTGGTGACGGTGGACGACGAGTTTGAGGGTGATGAAGACGAAGATCGCTGCCGACGTGACGGAGACTTGACGATGAGGGCGAGGCCGCCGCCGGCGTGGTGAAGACTTGCACGACGCGGATGAGCCCGGCTCTCCTCCTGCCCAGATGGAGGCGTTGAGCACGCGCGGTGTCATGCCCCTCGACCTTGGCCCTGGGGAGCAGAAGTGTTGGCTTTCTGCGCCGATATCGTCGATGGAGTCCTGATATGGCCGGACTCGCTTCCTTGGTGGGAGCTTGGTTTTGGGTGCCCCGGTGGCTCGGACGACTATGGATGCACGTCAATCTCGTGGCTCCTCGGTGCACCAGGAGCGCCTCTCCTCCGCTCATCAAGGCGAGCAGGAGGTACACGGCGTCGGCATTGACCGGCTGGGGCGCGCGCCTCGCCTACTGGCTCCATTGCCCGACTGCTCCCTGATGTACAAAAAAGGAAGCTCACCAAAACAATATAATAACGAATCTCACCCCAGAAGTGTGCGGCCATGTTGCCGGTGATCCGATCCCTCGACTCCGACACAGTCTGGTCGTGATGACGAACGACCAGCTTGATGGCGGCCGGCGATCCGATCCCTCGACTCAGGTGTGGCCGCCGGCTTCTGCCTTCTAGTTGCGATGATGGACATGCATGCCCACCTCCCTAGCTTCTCCGCATGCCTGAGTTGTGACCACCCGAAGCCTCCCTCCTCCGCTCATCAAGGCGAGCAGGAGGTGCACGGCGTCGGCATGGTGATCGGCTGGGGCGCGACTCACCCCTGTCTCTGTGGCCGCCCGCTGCTCCCCGATGGAAAAGGCCGACTGACTGGTTCAGTGCATCATGTGGTTGTTGTGTCGCACCATCATGAGCGCCACCCTGGATAGTAGGCAGCAGCTTGTTCCGCTAGTGTCCACTGGAGCCACTGGCATGTGGCTTCCTGTAGCAGAATGTTCGCCTGAGCAGGCTTGCTTAGGCTGTTATAGATGGACGTGCGGCCCACGGTAGATGTAGGGCCATGTGGAGTTCCAGCCACGTCGCCGGAGTACGAATGAAGTCGACGAAAGCTTGGATTGATGTACACGAGACTTTCGTGACTTGGTGATGAAGTGGGTGTAGTCTTGAAGGAGATGGAAAGCTCCTCCTGGTGCAGCAACGGTGCATGCGTCTGTGCCATTGGGCCGGAGCGTGGACGTCCGTCTCCATGCCACCACCATTCTCCATGGCCGTCCTTCAGCTCGCTGGCGTTCGATCAGCATCAAGGTTGGCGAAGTCATTGTCCCATGGGGTCCACACCTAGCCGGCACCGCCAGGAAACCTCGGGCAGCATCGGTGGAGGCTTGATGCGTGCGCCTAGGTGCATCCTCATGTTGGCTTGATGGAGCTGCCCCACAGCGACTAACTAGGGGCTCGGTGTTGTGAGTCCCGGCCAGGGACTGTCAATAGCACCTGTCAAGTTGTTGGTGTAGATGGGTGCCAAGCAACGATGTTGCCACTCGAGACATCAAGGACGTCCAAAACCTCCAGCTTGTTGCGTCGGCGAAGAAGTGTGGAGGCATTTTTTTCACAGTTGCCTCATGATGGCAAGCACAATTGCCCCAACGTGAAGATGATCCTTGGCCTTGCCGGAGCTTGACTGCTTCCTCCCACCTTGGCCTCCGCATGAAAACTCCAAAAAAACAAAAACGAAGTGGCCCTAAAAGGGACCACTATTATTGGGCTATGATGAGAGGAGCCTCAAAGTAGTAGAGGCTTCCAAAATAGCACCAGCTGAGGTTGGCACTTCTTGAACATGTGTTCAGTAGATGCGCCGAGAGTTGCAGTTCCCACGCTCCTTTTGATCACCTTGGCGCGCAGTTGCTGCACAGCCTGGATGTCTTCCTTCCACTTGGACACCACAAACTCTTTCACTAGAGCTCATGCCTCCTGTATCAGGTCTTCATGTTCCACCTTCACCTTAGCAGAAGCTCGTTTCTGAGCATTCCTAGACTGGAGCATCTGGAATGTTTTGGCGTGATGCTCGAAGACCGCCACAGGAGGGACTCGCCCGAAGTGGATCACGGGTGGCTCCTCGATGTCGATGTCGATGGATGGCTCCTCCAGCTTGGTCGGAGATCATCGTCAAAGGAAGCTGCTCGACTTGGATTACGGGAAGTGCTTCAATCTTGGAGACGATGGTTCCTCCAACTTGCACGGGATCGCCACGGGTGGGAGGTCTTCCGAAAGGGGATGCTGCCGCTCAGCTCGCCATAGCACGAAGCTGACTTCAGCTACGTCTGGACCTCCTGCTTGCCACACTGAAGAAGTGTGGAGGTGTTCATCGTCACAGTTGCAACGGGGCAGGCACGGTTGCCCCTAGCATGGAGAGGAGCCTTGGCTTTGTCAGCATTGTAGACACACTCCCCGCTTTATCCAAAGCACAAGCATCCACCCTGTTCCCTGCACGAAGAACACAAAAGGAAACCCAACAGGGAGGGAATAATAACCACCCAGTGAAGCTTTGGGCTATCATAAGGAGCCTCAAACCACGTGAGGCATCCAAAATAGCACCAACATAAGACTGAGCAAGATGACGACGACGAATATTTGCGCAGCAAAGATGGGAGGAGAACCATGTCCCACTGGGCGTGCCATTTTATTTTGAGAAAAAATCACACAAGATTTTCTCTGCGTGGAAAATAAAGAAGATGCGGGCGTGCCAGTGTTTATAGAAAATACACAAAAGAAACAAGAGACGGGAGCACAAGTTTTATTCATATTTTTATAAAATACAAATACAGGTTCCCATACATATGTGCGCGCTCCATAGCCTGCCGTTGGGTAAATCTAACTTGGGCGAAAGTGGTCTTCTGGTTCCCGGGGCCTCGCAAAGCTCCCGGTTAATTACCTCCGCAAGACTAGCTTGCCGGAGTACCTCCGATTAAGCTGCTGCTATGGTCGTCGTCTTCGGTCTTCGCTTCACGTTCTCCATGCATGATGGTGGTGGTGGTGTAGAGGTGGGCGTCGGCGTCATCCATGGCCTCGTCGGTGTCCATGAGCCGGTGTAGCGCAGCTAGAGCACCAGCAGCGCCCGCCCGTGTCGTTCGGCCTCGTTGGTCTCGAACGGCGTGGTAGTCGTAGTAGTAGGATGTCGATGCGTGGAGAAGACTTGAAGCTGGACCGAGTCGATGTCGCAGCAGCTTGGTCGAGGTAGTAGCTGTTTGACGAAGAGGGTGTCGCCAACCCATGAGCATATGTGGCGTGATTGGAGCATCAACGCCACCCGCTCGCTAGCGTCGTCCGCCCCACCAGTGTCGGATGTCATGTAGTTGTCACTGTAGACGGAGTTGGTGCAGCACAGCTGGAACATCAGCTTAGTCGTCCGCCTCGCCAGCGTGGGCCTGGCGCGGTTGCAGTGGGGCGACGATGCGTGGTTGTGAGTCAGGTCGATGAGATGTCACAGTAGCTGATCGTCGATGGGCGAAGTAATGCCAAGGCATCTGTTGATGCACTTGTTCATGTAGCTTGCTCCCTGTGGCAGCGCACGTACGTAGTATTCCCTTGTGCATAGAGTGCTAGCCTCTCCTCAGCAGCACAAGTGCACTTGTGCATATAGCAATGCACGTCTGCGCTTGCTCAGTCGCCGAGTTGTAGATCAACTCTTCTCGGCCCTGCGCGGCTTCATCTCGGACCATCGGCGCGACAGCATCATAGCTTGCGGCAGCCCGATATCGGCGTCGCTCACCACCTTGCAGTCGCTTGTGGCCCTGGCGTCTTCGCGGTAGCGTCATCGTCGAGTCGGTATTAGGCTTGAAGCGCTGGGCTTGGATGTGCAGCGCCAGCCACGATGGTGCCGTCGCCGATGTTGTCGGCCGCTCGTAGAATGCCATGTCGGTGTTGTCGTTCTGTGGTGGCTCCTCGTGGGCGAGAATAATATCTGCTTCAGCGCCGCGCAAGGTTCCGGCCGCCGCTCTTCGACGCGGCTCTGTGAGCGAACATCCAGCTATCCATGCCTGCAACCAGATGGGCGTGAGGATGATGGGCACGAGGGATGCTGCCGCTCCACCAGCGGCTGAGCCAAGATGGTTGTCGACGATGAGGGGTGCCGCTGCCCTGCCGGTGGCCGAGTCGAGGTGGTCATCGACGATGAGGGCTGCTGCCGCTCTGCTGGCGGCCGAGCCGAGGTGGGGTTGTCGACGATGAGGGGTGCCGCTGCTCTGCTGGCGGTCGAGCCGAGGTGGTCGTCGACAACGAGGGGTGCCACCGCTCTCCTGGCAGCCGAGCCAAGGTGGTCGTCGACGATGAGGGTTGGGCGTCGACGGCGAGAGAGGTGCTGCCTCTGTGCCGACAGTCGAGCCGAGATGGTCATCGACGATGAGTAGTTGGGCGTAGCAAGTGCTCGTAGATGGACGAAGTAATTCTGCAGGAAAATCTCATCCGCAGAAAGCTAGCTTCTTAAATTAGTTTCCATGGTGGCGCACGTATACATCTTATTCGTGCATGCCACTGTAGCCTACTAATCTTCTCATTAGCTGTACGTGTGCACTTAGCTCCTGGCCAGGCATGCACGGACATGCGTGCGAGCGCGTGGTCGGGTGCCGAGTTGCAGGTCAACTCTCCGGCTCCACGCAGCTCTTTGGGGTGGGCAGCGCGGTGGTGCCATCATCCTCGACGCCAGCTTGGCGTACAGCGCCGGTCTCGTCGCGTCGCGCTTCAACGTCGTCGTTGGTGTGGCGGCTGGACTTCAGTGACTTCGTGGCGGCGTTGTTGTTGCCGGTTCGGCAGCCAGTCCTCGACGTGCAGCGGGTCTCGACGCCGGTCATCTCAGTGTTTTCGCGGCGCCATCGTCGTCGGCCGGCAGCCAGGCTCGATGGAGTAGCGGGGTGTTGTCGCCGGCCGATGCCTTCATCACTAGCTTGGCGTCTCCACCATCAACGTGCTCGCGTACAGCACCATGGCGACATGGATGAGCGACGGATCGACGGGCGCATGCTGTGAAAAGAAAGGAGGGAGAATAAAAGATCAACCTGCACCTCAAGAGAGAGGCGGCCATGGCTGCCTTCTTGCTTCCTTGGCGTATTACTCGGTATCTACATGATGTAGACACGGTGGTCGGCTCCGCTTCAAGATCGATCTTCCTTTGCTCTGCGGCGCCTTGCCCGGCGGCCGAGCCGTCGACGGCGTCCTGGTGGCTCTTCCCTCCGTGGAAGATTCCTCCAGCGAAAAGCCTGATGATGGATGGCGAGCTCGACGGCGGCCGGCGATCTCTCGACTCTCAGGCGGTCGGCGATCTGATGATGGATGGCGAGCTCGCCGGCCTCCCTGGCTTCTCCGCTCGTCAAGGCGAGCAGGAAGTGCACGGCGTCGGCATGGCGATCGGCTGGGGCGCGACTCGCCCCCTCGCTCCCGTCGAGGAAAAAGAAGACCCCCTTTGTGATGTACGGCACAGGCCTTTATATAGGCAGGGGCTAGGGTCACACGCTTGATAGGTTCTCCACCCGGCGCCGCCTCCAGTTGGTTGAGAGAAATCTGTGGGCCTTATCTGCTCGACGTGCAAAGCGGAGCGATACACAGTTGCAGTTTTAAACGAGCAAGATAAGTATCCGGCCATCCCGACTCACTGCATGGTGGGCCTAATGATCAAGAAAACCTCTGACACACGTGCATGAGAAGCTAAGGATGATGTGTGCACGTTCATTCCAAACCCAGGCCTGTGCGCACGTAGTCTTTTCTCATCTTGTTGTGGGCCGATGCATTGGGTCGCAATCACGGCAAAAGGGTCCGGGAGGTCCCGATGCTTCTGGAACTTTCTAGGCCGCGCCGGCTGTGGCGCGGGCTGGCCATCCGGCCGTTCCTCCATTTGTATGATACCAGGTTTGAGTATGTGTATTCTGAACCATGCTCGTACGTGAAGCTAGCCCATGCAAGCTTCTTGCTTCTTGGTAAAACACTTGAGCTTAACCCATGACATTTGAATTTATCATGACAAAAATACGTCAAACAGGTAGCTTAACCCGTTGAAATTAATATTACTTTCAAGGAAAAACCACACAAATATCTTTCTTAACTATGATGCTCAAGCGATGATCAAGTGCATTCATGACCGAGAATTGCGGCGATCCGGATCGATTTACATCCTGCAGGAGATACCTAATCATCAGTTATGTACAGTTCTGGGGACTGTACATAACAACCTTTCAATTAGCCGTACCCAAAGGGCTAAAAATAAAGTTACTCGAACCCAGAGACGCACCCCCACATGGGACCCCACGCCTGGCCTGATCTCCAATGTGAGTTTCAGGCTACGCCCCTGCCTTTCTCTCACTCGCCAAGCACGCGTATAAATCATTTCCAATCCAAGAGCCAACTAACTCACCGGATTGCTGGTTCCCAATGACAGTAAGCAACCAGGTAGTATCACTTGATCAAAGATTAACACAATGAACGGTCCTTAAAGAAATTAATTTCAACGGGCAGAACCACATGTCACACCCTGAAATTTTCAAATTTCAGGATGTGACTAAAATAAATAATAAAGCCACAATTTTCTCAGGTTTTTGGATTTCAGAATGTCATTAAAATTAAAAATAATTCCACAATTTTCTCATAATTTTAAAATTTTGCCAACATTTATTTTTCTTCACAGGGAATTTAGTAAAATTAAATAAAGTTTGTTTGATTTTCAAAAAAAAAATTAAATGAAGTTGGTTGTGTGTTGCACTCATGCTACCCTTGCATTGTTTTAATGTTGTGGTTCAATTTGAATTTGAATTCTTCGAATTTGGATTCAAATTGAATTTGTTTGAAGTCTTCTGCAAAAACAAAAAAAAAGACCTTTCTCTTCTCTCTCCCTCTCTTTCTCCGTTCAGCCCAAACCGCCAGCCCGGCCCAGTCCGCTCCTTTTTCTCCTTCCGCACGCGGCCCAACCTCCCTCCCCCGGCCCAGTCTCGCGCGTGCGCCGGCCCATCCGCGCCTTCCCGTCCTGTGTCGCCGACAGGCGGGTCCCGCTCATCGGATCCGTCCTCCTCCTCTCGCTCGCCTCTGCTCTCTGCTCCTGGCCCCGCGCTGTGCTCCGCCGCTATCGTGGGCCTCCGCCAGTGCCGAGCTGGTCCCGAGGCCCCCAGCAGCTCCGCTTCGCTCGCACGTGCCGCCCGAACCCCGAGCCCGTTTTCCCCTCGAGCCTGTAACCGAGCCAGACTCGAGCTGTGTCCGGCCGACGTACGCCGCGCCCGCGCCCCTTGATCCGCACGCCGAGGTCCCTTGGGACCTCTATAAATAGCGCCGACCCTCGCCCCTCGAACCCCGAACCCGCAGCGCCGCCTTTGCCCACGCCCAAAACCCTTGCTCTGCGCCCTCTATTGCCGCCGCTGTCCGGAGCTTGCTGCACTGCCGCTCTGCCGCTCCCCGTCGTGTCCCAGCTGCCTCGGAGCTTCGCGTCGAGGTGAGCAGCATTGCCGAGCCCTTTTTTTCTCTATTGTACCCTCTCTGTGCCGCGCGCTATCGCTCACCGGAGCAAGACTACGCCGCCGAGCCACCCCTCGCCGTTGCCCGCTCGCGTCTGGCCACCCCCGCACCTTGCCAACCCCGCAATGGAGTTCCCCGTGCCGCGTGTAGTCTTCACATGCAAAGCCCACGTCAAATCAAGCTCGGGAACGCACTTATGCGTTACTCCGGCGTGATCGCCGCCGCTCGCCGCCGCGTTCACTCGCCGCTGGCGTCTTGCGCCGCCGCCGCGCATCCCCTTCGTTCTCAACCGCCCGATCTGTTTCTGACGATCTAGATTAGATCATTTTCTCGGATCGGCCTCAGCCGTTAAATCTAGATCCGACGCTCCTAAACCCTAGATACCGGTTCGCGTGTCTCTTTTGCAAAACAACCCTTCCGTTTTCACAAAATAAACCTGTAGTCCAGCCATGTTCAAAAATATTTACGTATAGGTCCTTCCTTTTACGTTTTAAACCTTGAGTTTTTCTAAAATAGAACCCGCCGTCCGTGAGTTGAGTTTTTGCAATCTAACCCCTGCATTTAAGGTTTAGTTAGGTTTTACACCCTGGTTTCTTTAAAGCTAGCTGTTGTCGGTCGAAACCCACCGGCGAGTAGCGACGGGCAACACGAAGAGCCGGGAGGTTGCCGGGGCGCTGGCAGGCACTACTCCCTCGTCGACGCCCCGCAATTCCGTCACGCGCCCGGAGGTTCTGTGGAAAACCGGGCGTGCCACCTGACCTATACCCGATCAGGAGGGTGCAGACGTGCTTCGAACAGTTTCCTGCGTACAAAGACACATGTAAACGTAAGTCCGAGCCGTGGTCGGCTCCCCGAGACGACTCTTGCATCGGCTTTAAAGAGCCGATCGAGTCCCGGTGTCGGGTTGGATCTGCATTTATCCAGATACTGATGAATAAAGCAAATAACTATAAAGTTGCTTCAATTAAATCTAGCTAATCTAATCCACGATGGTAAAAGCTTCCCTGCTAGATCGGAACATCCTACACGTGACTAGGCCTAATGAACGTAACAGACAACTAAACCAGAACCCAAAACAGAGGCTTAAAAACTAGCAAGAGCCGATTCCCGGAACAATCCCTATCAAGGCTAAGATAAAGCATCTACTACGCCACCGAATCATCCAATCCGTTTGCAAGACCTAACCTAGCTGATATTACGCCAACTCCTAAAATAAGAGCAAACCATAACAGATTAGTTCTACTAAACATAAAAGAAGCAGGGTGTTGCCTCTGTGCGACTAATTCTATGCAACAAGAACTAGCATAAGATCGAAACGTGACAGCACAGAGACAACGTGATATTCGTAGATGATAAGCAATGAAGCACAATAAATCTATTAAAAGCCATGCTACGAACATCAGGATAACTAGCATTACTCGCAATCAAAAACGCTACAGTACGAGTAATACCAAGGTAAAAGTAAGAACAATGCTGCCCTGATCGCAAGAAGCGATCAAGGCAGCATGGCGCTTACTTGGATGAAACCCTAGAATTAGGGGTGGCGATGCGCCGAGAGTTGTTGTTTGCGAGATGTGATGACGCCCTCTCTTACGAATAACAAAGGGTACATATTTATAGTCCGGAGACTTGAGAAACAATCTAAACTAATCTTGTCCCGATTGGACTCTATCTCTAATCTTGAACTAAATCTAAGGATACATGGCCCATATGGCCCAGATGCTCACGCAGGAGCCGATTTACAAGTCTTCTTAATTTTCTGCTTTAAGTCCATCTTGCTTTCGGCCCATAAATTAATCCTGTTAATTTATGGCGATAACACTAGCCCCTGGAAGTTTAAATCTATCGCAAACAAGTCCTTAGAACCTTGTTTTAGCCATATCTTTCACGTTTTAACTCCGTTTTCATCGATTCTCGTGCTCACGTGATCCTTGCAATGTGTGCGATAGCTTTATGATCTTGTTATCCTCTGTGAGCACAATTTTCTGTGTCTTACAAATCTTTTCTGCTAGCTCTTAACTCTATAGTTAATCGCGACTAGATCCCTGAAGCACCGTTTAACTCATAGAATCGCCGTTTTAGCTCCGTTTTCCGTGTTTCTTGCGCTCCCGTAACCATAGCAGTGAGCTCTATCCTTTAGTGCATTCTTTTGAAGCCTTTCTTTTGTTATGGTGTAATGTTCTTAGTTGTATCTTTTTGTTGTTTTGTATGTTTGCCCGATGATTGCTCCGAGTAGAAGGATCATTGTTCAAAGATTGAAGATCAAGTTCTCCAAGTGAGCAAAAGCTGAAGAGTAGTAAGAGTAGCTTTTCGTTGGAGAAAGGCAAGTGACCCTAACCATACTTCTATCTATGCTTTATTTACAAGATGATATGATTTAATTGGAACATGGAGAACCACCCAAGAAAACCGTACAACCACAATACTATATGGCTCTGGTCTTGGCTAAGTAATTAGATGAACTATATGTTGTGTTGGGGTTGTTCCGCTTGGTGGTTATGAGTTTGTGTTGTGGAGCGGGTAAAGGAAGCTGTGTCTTCTGAGGGACCGCACGGCAGGGACCAACATATACATATAGGAATTCTTTGTAAAGGCCTCGTAGCGTCCCTATGCAATCACACCTTGGAAGTGTGGTATTGTGCCTGATCAGCACATATGCGTGATTGGGTTCAAAGTTCTTCGGAACTTTTACGCGAATTGTGGTGAATGTGTACAACCTCTGCAGAGTTAAAACTAACCGGTTAGCCGTGCTCACGGTCAAGAGCGGCTTGGACCCTCACATGATTAATAAATTTAAAGATGGATATAAATCACATTCTGGTTATTTCTTGTGGCCTTGCTGAGTACCAACCATAAGTGTACTCACCCTTGCTTACTGCTGCTCAGAAGGGAAAGTTGCTGTGAAGTCTTTTGAAGATGATGCTGAGTTCTAGGCGTACGCAACCCCCAGTCGATTGCCTGTGAAGTTTGGAGCCTTCATTTCCAGGATAAGCTGTATAACTCTGATAGTCTTTTAATTGTTTTAGTTTCTTTTTTTCGTGATACTGTTACTGATTATTCACTTATAATGTCTCTATATGTATGAAACTTGATCCTGGCATACATATAGCTATGCATTCGGTTTTGACCTTAAAACCGGGTGTGACACCACATCACTAGCTTCTGCCCACAACTTTAAAAAAACAAGCCATTTCCTTGATTAAAGTGAGATCTAGATTAACCTTAGGTATTGAAGTAACATGGTTACTATAAAGTAACAACTAAGCTTTGCTAAGCATAGGACATTACTAGTTAAATTTGAGAAGGTGGCAAAGTTGTCCTATTAAACAAGGATGGATTATGCATAAGAGAATTGACTTGCAATCAACTCCTAGAAGTAATGCACAATCATGAAATAAACCAAATTTTATGATTTTATAACGATTATAAAAAAGGTAGTTATAAATGCACCGGGGCTTGCCTTTGGTCCCTGCTAAGTTAGTATCTTCAAAAACCCCTTCAACAACAGGAATAAGATCAATAACTTCCTCGGTCTCCTGGGGATCTTCAGATAATTCCACAAACTCCACTTCAGGTGCTTCAGATTCTACCTTAGGATGCAAGTCAATATTAGCGTGCAAAACTTTTGATAAAATAAGACTGTACAACTTATCTCATGATAACGTTGCAAGTCAACACTATTCTACCCACAAAAGAATTAACCCACCATTTTCTTAATTACTAATCTACCTTATGCATTTTCTTTTATTAAATAAAAGGGTTTCACAATTAATTTCTAACTCAAAACCTAATTCCTATGAATTATCAAGAATATGTGATTAATAAAACATTATTCATAATTTTACACATTTTATAATTGTTAAGTACTTATTTAAATACCTTAAATAAAAGGCATAGAAATAAATACTCGATACTATTATTATTTTTCTTAGAGTTTAAGAGTTCTCATACATAAAAGACAATAAAATAATCCTAGAAAAATTGGGCTTGTTAGATTTGGATAAATCTACAAATATAAAGAATTAGGGAAGAAAGCAGAATTTACATCTAATTCTAGTAAAATCTACACAATTTTACAAGAAAACCCCCTTCACTCTCATCCTTCTCCACTTAACCCTGCTTTCTTTCACTAAACCCCCTCACTTTTCTTTTCTTCTACCCCAAACTCCTTTTCCCCTTCCTCTGTTTCTTCACGCGCATAGCCCACGGTGGCTGCCCCTGGCACGCCGACGACGAGCTTGCCGTGAGACCAGGCCGGCCCGCGCACAGGGATCGCCCCCAAGTCCCCCACGCGCACCAGCCCCCAAATCTCCTCCACAACACACGCCCAGACCCAGAACGTCGACACAGGCGACAACCAAGGCACGACGCATGGCGGCCGGCCATGGCGAGGCCCCCCCACCAGCCCCGACAGATCGCCAACACAGCAGCAACCTCACCACAGGAGCACGCCTAGGCTCCCAACCTGGCCCTGGAAGCGCCAGAGCACAGGGCTCAGCGGCGACCCCCATGGCCACGGCTCGGCCACGGCGGCGCGACAACGTTCCGGCCATCCCAACCACGAAACGGGCCGACCAACAGCCCCTACCCCATCTACAACCTCTTTCATCGCTTCTAGACCACCCAGAACTGGAATCCAAGGTCGGGAGGACCATGCTCACCGGCAACCCCCAGCACGACAACGACCCGAGGAAGAAGATGATTTTGGACCCGGAGCTGCCGTGAAGGATTTGGCCCGGGAAGGGTTCGAATGGATTTCTAGTGATCCTGGGAGGTCCTGTGTGCAAGGAATCAAACCAAGATCATGCGAGGGAGACGAATTTTTGCGAAGAACAGAGAGCTCGGTTTGGGGAACAGAATGGCGCGAAGTGGAAGATGATATGTTCAGACACGGTTTAAACTTTCACCACCGAGGCTTGAGCGGTGGGCGACGCAAGGATAAACTCGTCGGTCTTCTGTAGCAGTCTGAACAGGGTGTGTTTCAGTGCAAAACCCCAATCTTTGAGCCATTGTTTCCACAAATTTCATTACCAAAATTCATAATCTTCCAAAACGAAAGTTGTATCCCTGACGTTTCTCTAAAACTTTTCTTCCAGAAACATCCTTAATTTAGGCCTCTAACCTGGTCGAAATTGCCTCAGAACAAGGCAGGTTCAGGCCGTTTTTCAGAGTTGCAGACTAGACTCTTCAAAACCTGAGCGTTGCAGTGCACTTTTCTCCAAAAATTTTCACTGTACTTCAAAATATCCCAAAATAAAAGTTGTAGATTTCATATTTACATACAACTTCTGTTTAAGACACACCTTTCAATTCTGCCTCTAAAGCACCCAGATTTTACTCTGAAGCAGGGAACCGAATGGACAAATCATTCAGTTTCGTCAGAACCTTCCAAGTACAACCCGATGCTCCACTTTGATCCTTATTTTAACCATTCAAATCTAATTTATGATACTCAATCCCAGCTGTAACATTGGTGCGGGCATGTCGGAAGCACGCAAGTAAAGAGTGGTCAACTGGGTCATTTGACCCCAAAATGCCACCATGCCACCCTTTCGGCAGGCATGTCGGAAACAATCATTAACCCTCGCATATATGTATAAGAACTGGAGCTCTTTCGGCGGAGAAGGTCCAATTCTGCAACCTATGGATTCTGCTCTAAAGTAAACATGCCTTAGAGCAGGGATAGCCCATATGGATTTTGGCACTTCTGATTCCAAATATGTATGCCTTAGATCTATAGTTTTCAAGTAAAGTAATTGCCCAAGTGAAGAAGGAAGCGTGACCCTGCCACACCCTATTAACCTGAGGCACCTAAGGTGAATGCACCCACTGATTGCCCGAGAGAGATTCATTACTCTCGATTTCTCTACGTGAAGAACCCTTAGGTATCTCAGCTTAGGTAGGGAGAATGATGGAAGATCAAAGCCAATGAGAGTTCGGAGATTAGGTGCTGCCTCGAACATGTTATCTTCATAGTAGTTCTGAAGAGGAGCGGTATGATAGCACAACATGCCCTGCAATTTTGGGGGGATACATGACAGGTCAGGAAGGAGTCAATAATTAGGAAGAACTCTTTTTTCAAAGCTAAGGAACTATATATTCAAAGAGGGGAGATGAAACCTGACCCGTTGTTTTGTCGATGACATCACAGAAACCAGCATCTCTTGCTTCTCCAACGCACCAGTCATGTAAAATATCATGAAGTCGTATACTTTCAATCCACTTGTGCGCATTTGTTACATACTTCCGTGCCATTTGTTCCTTATGCTTTATTGAACTGGGAATGAAGCTTTCTGCTATCCATGAATTGATAAGATCTGATACATGTATGGGGTAATCCTCAGGGAAAACAGCAAGATAGAGAAAACAGCATTTTAGATGATTTGGCAAGTCATTGTAACTTCGGGCCAGTATTTCTCCCATCATGCGCCCATTTTCAGTCGATGTCCAACCTGATAGTGTATCTTTCCATGCTTCTATAGTTAAATTCTTTGATAGAAAACCCCCCAAAACAGAAAGTGCAAGTGGTAATCCATTACATTTACTTGCAATCTGTCTCCCTAGTTCTTCAAACTCACCAATGTTATGTATCGAGGACCTGTTATATGATGGCAAGGCCTTGCTAATGAAAAGGTCCCAGCTTTTCTCAGCATCCAAGAGTTTCAGATTGTGAACTTTTCTCGGCATTTCAATGTGATTTGCAACATCAATCTTTCGGGTGGTTAACATTACTCTACTGCCATTATCTACATCTGGAAATACTTTGACGGACATGATGGCTGCTTTTGTTAGCAAAATATTAAGATGGCATGGGGGCCTAGAGCTGTGTTTGTGCTTAAATAAAGAAAAGTGTCTGTGTGATCCTGTTTTGATGGCGTGGGGGCCTAGAGAAGAGTGCAAATTCAAATTACTAAGCTAGATAATTTATTCAACTGGGACATTTTTCGGATGTTGAGTACCATGTCGTGATATGGCTGTCGGCCCGTGGCTAAAGCTCTCATGGAGTTGGTCAAGAATATTAATGAACTTGAAGAGTGCAATCTTCAAAATTTTCTTCCTAGTGCCAATGCGTTATGTAAACTCACCCTTCTGCCAGCTTGTGTTGTACCAGGTAGAGATTGTGCCACGCATAATAGCTGTTAGGTGCTTAGCAAGTAATTCCTATAGTCACTCATGTAGGCATGAACGTGATCTTGGTCACCTCGGAATACAGGGCGCAATGGAACCAATATTCTTTTGTTGGCATGTTGCCTAACAAGGGTGGAATGGTGATCACTACTTTGTTTGAGTGTTAAACTTGTTGGGGATATCTTCCAATCCATCCCAGCTGTTACACACTCCCGTCACTTCAATGAACAATGCAGCGAACACTTGCTCGTCGTGTTGAAGCTAGTGCCTGATAATGGCTCTAGTATAGCATTATGTGTCGTGGTTGTAGATCACTTGGAGTTTTTTTTTGAGGGTCAACTGGGGGGGGAGCATCCCCACCTGAATCATTTCATTATGGCCCCTAACGGCCCCGCATGATAATCAAGGTTTTAGACCATTTGCCTAGCATAAGGTGATTTGTGGCATAACCACATAACAACACGTCCTAGCTCAAGGACTCAACAGTGGCAAACCACTAATAATGAACTACAACTCACGCCATAGTCATGACTTGATGTGCGGAGGTGGGCACCTCCCCGCGCACCGGGCGCAACGCTTTCGCTGCACATCAGTCACCACCTCGAAGGACCGGCCATTGTGGGAGAGGTAGAACCGCAACGGCGACACCTCCAAGAAGCGCCTAGGACGTCGTCGCCGTCGAGGCCGGATACATTCCGGCAAGGCTTTCGCGAGCGATTCCACCGACCATGTACCTCATTCGTTGCTTGAGCCCTCAGCGGCTCGCGTGTTGCATCGAGGCACACAACCATTGACCATTGCCTCACCCTGCTATTTGAATCCTTGGTAATTCGCACAAGCAGCAAGGCGTAGCATCTTGAGTTGTAGCCATGGCACCGCCTGGCCGCTTGTTCAGAAGGGCATCGACGCGCCGGCTGCACGCAACAGCCGCATAGCTGCGTCGGCCACCCTTCGGCTAGGCGGCACATCGGGCCGTCGCCGGCACCCGCCAGCAGTTGCAGCTACACCTTCGCCTCCACGATGGGATCCTTGGCTAGCCAGGATGGGAGCGGAGGAGGCGCCGGCGGGGAGCACGACCATCCAATCGAGCGGAGACGACCAGGCCGGCCAAGCAGGAGGCTGTGGAGGGCCGCCGCCCAGCCTGCATCCCACGCTACCCTCCACACAGAGTTGCACACATACTACACTACTGGAAACCGAAATTTCCTTGTGTGCCACAAACCGACAGGGATATAGGGTAAAACCGTCAAAAAAATAAATTCTGACGGCAAACCGAAAGGAAAATCCCGATAGGGATAAAATGACAGAGAAATTACAATTGCCTGTCGATTTACCGACAGAAATAATTTCCTTGACGGGATTTTCCTGTGTGGTTACTCACAGGAAAATTAGGGTCCGTCAGGTTAAAGAATCCGTCGAGAACGATTTCCCTGTAGGACCTTCCTGATAGGGAAATCATTTTTCCCCATCGGTTCCCCATCAGTGTTATTAACTGTATCCCTGATGGTATTGTTTCAACCAAAAAATAATGAACAGACCGACAGAAATATAATCACAGGCATTTCAGGTGCTAATATAGCATTTTGCAGTATCCTTGCCGGTTCAGTTTTCACAGAAAAATGGTGAACCAATAAAAATAGAATCCTACACATGTTGGGTAATAGATCTTCAAACAAACATTCAGGCACAAATATAACATATATGGTCCACATCACTAGCATAGAGGTACAACCAGATTACAGAGCTAGAATTCAACCAGATACATCAACAATTAGATAAAGAAATATCTTTGCCTTCACTATATAGAGCATAATAGCCGTCGGTCGATGTTTGCACCAACAGCCAGGCTCTACCATATCCCATCAACATCCTTGACATCAAAGCTGCAAATACATCAATATTAGATCTCTGACAATTCAACAAGACAAGTTGTTGATGTTAAGAGCATCACAAATTAACTATTAATCAGAACATAGCCTAACCACACTAATAACATACTATAAGATTGTCCAAAATTTGAAGAGCACTATCTAAAATTGGACTACAATAATATATATCAACCAGCTCCAACACAGTTTGATCATATCCTATGACAAGTGTAAAAAATATCCAAGTAGCTTTCTAGTAGAACTTCACCATGTATCACAATAGATACTGAACACTAGTTCTTGTAATGTAAGAAAAGAAATTACCTTCCAATTTCAGCAGAGAAGAGCACTCAATTCAGATAGCATAACTTCCAGACTCAATTAGCATAAAGATTCATAATCCCTTCTGAATAATGTAAATCAATTAGTCCACTCTGAAGGTAAGCAGTTAGTAATTATAAGAGAAACACAAATATGCTAAAAGAATCTGGACACTAAAATAGACAGTGAAGCTCAAACGGCTGTACGAATCTGAATACAAATATATTATATTGCTAATCAAGAGGGACGAGTAGCATGCTTTGGGGGACCTGTATCGCTGATCTTTCTTATTGCCATGTTCATAGCATCTGCAACATAAATGCTGCCCCTATCATCCACAGTGAACCCCTTACGATGGTCCATCATCGCTTCTCGGAGCCTTCCATCCACATGACCAGATAAACCTTCTGGAGAACCAGCAAGAAGCTTTGGCCTGCTATCTGCATTGTTGGATCCATTTTTCAGAAGATCACATCATAGGAAAAACTGCTCATTTTGCAAGCTACAGGATTATACATAGCCGAGAAGTTTCAGCCTACTAAAAAATCTGCTGGAACATGCCACAGTATCAGACGCATAGGCTACCTGTCTAATCGTCCAGCTCAATGATCTTCACAACCGAGGAATCTCCCACTTTCTGGCAAACAACGACACGGTCGTGGGACTTGATCACACCAGAAGCTTTGCCGTGGTCAAGAGCAACCTTCAAAACTGACTCATTCGTAGTGCCGGTACATTCAGCCTGAAAGACATAACGAAGTTGGATTAATGTCAAATCACCTGACTACCCGTATAGTGTTCATTATCAATCAGTTCTATCATGCAATGGGGAAAAAACATTCGAGATGAACATAACCTGTTAATATCTGGCCAGGTGACGAGATGCAATCAGCCCCTAAGCAGCTACGCTGAAGCTGTACGATAACTTCAATCACGCAAGGTTCAATTAAAAGTCCTACCGGTTTACCTTCCGTTATAAGCCATCAAGCCGCATTATTGTGCATGTAGTATACAGGTTCAATAAACCAACCTATAAAAGTTTTATTTAAAAATTTTTTGGCCAATCATGTTTAGGAGATAAGTAATGCGCTTCTGTGACAAGCTTGCAAATGGAAAAAAAACTCGTGTTGGCATCCTCTTCGGCGAGATAAGTAATGCGCGCACGTTGCCTAACCAGCGTTCTCTGTAACGAAGCCAGACCCAACGAGCATAGCTTCGCCTTTCTGCTTAAAGCCAACTCATGTGGCGCTAGAGTCCTGAAATCTTGTGCCACCTCCAGTCGGTATATGATCTCCTTCGCAATTGCAAGTTGTAGTTGCACCAACCCGATCTGTTTAGCGCTCCAACTCTTAAGCGCCTTAGCCGTATTACACAATTTGAAATCTAAGCATCTGAAAGCATCGACATCGGTGTGCGACCATGGCAATGGTGCGTTCCAAGCTTCCTCCACGACCTGCAGGTACCCTTCACACTTCAGCCAGAAGTTTTCAAAGCAGAAGCGCTTAAAGTGTGGAAGGGAAAAATCAGTTTTGAGTAGAAGTGGCGCATGATCAGAGCACTCAGTTGCCAATGCCGATAGGTCATGATTTGGAAGGAGTCAGCCCAGTCTTCTGAGATGAAAACACGATCAAGGCGCTCAAGCATCGGATTATCGCGTTCGATCGACCAAGTATAGAGCCGCCCCTTGAGATAAAGCTCCTGAAGCTCAACATCATTGAGGAACTGTCGAAAATGGCACATCATACGCCTGTTAAGCCAATGGTTATTTTTGTCTTCGGCTTGATAAATCAGGTTAAAATCGCCCCGTACCGACCAAGTGCCTGAACAGGCTGCTCGCACCTCCCTGAGTTTGTCCAGAAAAAAGATTTTCTCCTGGTCCGTTTGTGGACCATAGACACATGTGAGCCACCACGTCTCATCATTCTGTAACATGGTTACTTGTGCTGTCAGGCTGTGTGATCTAGACAATGGGTTTGTTACCAACCAAATGTTGCTCCGCCATGCCAGCAGGATGCCTCCACAGGTGTTAGAAGCTGGCTGGAAAAAATAGGCGAAGCTAGCCCCACAAATTTCCCGGACAAGGTCCAACAAACAAATTTCTAGCTTAGTCTCTTGCAATGATAACAAGGAAATGCTTTCCTGATCAACAAGCTCACGCACCACGTTGCGCCGGGCTCTAGAATTCAAGCCCCGCACATTCCACACAAGACAGTTTTCATTTAACATGGATAACAGTTCTTTGCCACCAAAAGCCCAACGACAATGGGGTCAAGACATCATCACAAGCGCAGCCACCTCCGTTGCCAGAGAACCCATTCCGGCCAGCAACAAAGTGTCCAGAGCACCATAGTGGGATACTGTCAGGGTGGAGGAGAACGTATCCGTAAATTGCTGGAATGAGGAAGCATCCGGGGGGCGAACGTCCGAGGTCAGGCCTAACTTCTTCATCATCACGTTTTGCGCCTGGACCGCGGGCTTGGTAGCACGGTGGCGCGATTTCTTTGCCAGCCTCTCGCTATGTAGGATGGAGAACACCTGCTGCTGCTGCCTGGAACGCCGGCGCAGTGGACAAGCAACCAACACCGCTGGAGGGGGGGGGGGTGCTCCCTACTCACAGCATTTGCGAAATTAGCGACAGTCTCTTTCACCGGCGTGCTGGCATCAGAGAAAAGATGCAGCGGAAGGGCCTCCCGTGTCCCTCGGGCGACTGTGACATTGCGCAGGGAGGGAGAGGCACGGAGGACCGGCTCAGGGGTCTGAACATCGAAATGTACTGATTCCAAATCGACCGGCGCAGGTCGGGCGGGATACCTCACCGTAGTGGGCCGAGCATCTCTGACCAGGATCCCAAGATCGGCGAGGGAGCATCATCTTCGGCAGCGGTTGGGCTTGACAGGGCGGACAACAATTCAACTTCGACAAACATGGGGTCCATCAGGGTGTCGCTCATCAGCGAGTCTTGGCGAGATGGGAGCCCATCACCAGCCTCCAGATTGCAGACCCACAAATGGCAGCCTTCCGCTTCAGATATCATGGGGTCAAAAACCTGATCATCAGCATGACAAAGTGACCAAAATCATGTAAATCAGCTGCAGCATCAAGACATTTGCTCGGAGCACGCTGGCCCCACCCCACCGACGGGACACTGCCGAAGCACAAAGGAAAAGGGAGCGATCATCCTAGCGCCAGACCGGCAGTCGGAGCATCCGAACTCGGGCCCTCGCCACTACCACCAGCGGCTGCAGAACCACTGCCATAGCCAGGAGTTCGGAAGACTGGCTGCCGCGGCCTAGGATGAGAGCGAGAGGCCTGGTGAAAGCCCGGGTAGTCATCTTCGTCATCATAGTCGCTCAGCACACAATCAGGTAAGTTGCCGGAGTCATCTGAGGAGCTCGAATCATTCCAATCATGAATCTCAAGAATCTCGATTTCAATCTTGTAGAGAAGCATAGGCAGATCATGGTTTATGATCTGATCTTGTCTAAGAAAGAGGTTATTGTCACCCAAACTATCAACATGTTCAGGAATGCGGATGATGGCCTCGTTTGGGATGAGATCCGGATCGCTACACCAAATAGCTGCCTGAAAGCGGTGCAAATCAGCACGCGCCACCATGGAGGGTGTGGGTTCCGGGGTAGCATAGGCGTCACCGAGGATGCATGATCTGTGCAGTTGCAGCCGACCAAGCATGAGAGGGGATACCGCGGAACTCAACCAGCACCCGAAAGCACAATTTTTCTCCCTCGGCCGTGGAGAGCCTTCTTCAACAGCAAAAAAGCAGAACCATGTCTGCACGCGGCAGGGGAGGAGCATCAAGCACGTGCTGCAGATCCTCAGCGTTCCGGAATATGAGTAGGAAGTCTTCCGGCCAGTACTGATGCAAGGTAAAATCTCTGCTGGAAACCCCATAGCTATCCTGAACAAAGCGTCGGACCTAGAAAGGAGCGAGGGAAGGGTGTGTGCCGATGACCAAGACGATCAAGGTGGTGGCCACGAGTGTGTCCTCATCATGCTGCAGCTCCACCGTACGAGGAACCGTGCGAACAACAAGAGAGGGGTGCCGAGAAGGATGTCCCCACGGGAACTCCGAGGCAGCGACGGTGAAACCCCGGGATCCTCCGACGAAGAGGCGTGACCCGCCGAAGAAGGTGCGCAGATGGACGGCGGGCCAGAGTAGGCACGACTTGTAGAAGCCGACCCCAAAGAAGCGGTCAAAGCGGAGGCTGCGGAGTGACCCTGACCCCGACGGTGAGACGCCACAGCTGCATCAATGCTGGAGCAGACCCACACTACTACAGAAAGGATGTGCAGGGGCTGTCCAAATAGCATTTGTAGCAGTGGGCGCCAGGCCCATTGCTGCTTTTCGCAGCCAAAAATGAAGTTTGTAGGGGCGGGTAACATGCCCACCCCTAAAAATCCATTTTTAGGGGTGGGTCACCCCTCACCCATCTCTAGAAATATATTTTCAGGGGCGGGCGACTGGGCGACCTGCCCTTATGAATCGAATAAAAAACAAAGAAGATTAGGCGCGTTGTACGCCGTGCTGCCGTCCGGATCCGCGACCGCCGCGCACGCACCCCGCTGCCGCCGCACCATGGAGCACGAATAGGCCGAGCTAAATGATGTGGACCGGGACGAGGATGAGCTGGTCGGCCAGCGCGCCGACTGCAATGCCACGAGCTGCCCCAACGCCCCATGGCCGTGTGCCCCGCCGCGCCACCATCGGGACCTGCGATCGCCGCTCACCACCGCTGCCGAGCCATTGAGCATGAGGAGGCCGATATGGACGACGTGGACGAGGATGAGCTGGTTGGCCTGCGCGCAGACTGCGACACCGCGAGTTGCCCCGATGCCCCGCGGCCGTGTGTCCTGCCACGACGCGCGCTGCTCCACCGTCAGGACCCGCGGCCGCCGCGCACGCACCCCGCGACCGCTGCACATGCGCCCCACCGCCGCCGAGCCATGGAGCACGAGGAGGCCAAGCTGGATAGCATGGACGAGGACGAGGACGAGGATGAGCTAGTCGGCCTGCGCGCCGACCGCAACGCCGCGAGTTGCCCCGACGCCCGTGGTCGTGTGCCCCGCCGCGCCACGCGCCGTGCCGCCATTGGGACCTGCGGCCGCCGTGCACGCGCCCCACTGCAGCCGAGCCATGGAGCACGAGGAGGCCAGGCTAGACAACATGGACGACGACGAGGATGAGCTGGTCGGCCTGCACGCCGACTGCGATGCCGCGAGCTGTCCCGACGCCCCGCGGCTGTGTGCCCCGCCGCGACGGAGGCTAGGGAGCGAGAGAGGATGGAAGGGGAGGGGATGACGGGGGAGAGAGAGAGAGGTGGGGAGAGATGGGACGAGGGGAGAGATAAGGATGAGGGAAGATGGATGCGGTGGGTGGGTGGGCCCGTCGATCCTCGATCACTGGATTCAACCAATGGTCTTGCATGTTTGTCCATCACGCAGATCCTCAGCTCCATTTCTAGGGGCGGTTGACCCTGTCACCCGCCCCTACAAATTCACGCCGGCGGACCATCCGCCCGCCCTTTACCAGTTTTTGTTCGGTGGCGGACCGTTCGCTCCACCTGAGCGGACCATCCGCCTATAAAGACGTTCGGACATCCGAACTATCTGCATGTAACTTCAGACGTACAAACGTTTAGCTGGCAGACGGTCCGCTGTTCAACTTTCGATGCCCACTAGAAACTCCAAAGAATCTGGACAACCTCTTTCTTTAACTGGCGGACCGTCCGCCCACCAGGGCCGAACCATCCGCCCACCGCCGTCCGCCCTTTGTTCCTTCAGAAAAGCTACAGGGAGAGGCCTCTCCACTTAACCTTATCACGAGAGCCTCTCCATTGCCGTCCGTATCTAATTGGATGGAGAAAAAAGAAACTAGCGGGTGTGAGGGCAGCGGTTCCAATCTATTTTTGAATCTAGCGAATCACTGAGACAAACCGGTCCTCCACTTTTCCCATCCCCAATCCCGTTCTCTCGCTGGATCTTAGCGACGCGCAGTGGGTCAAGGCAGAGGCAAGGGGAGTGGAATGTTGGAGGCCAGGCGGTTCATGCAGCAGGGTCCAGCGAAGGCGACGTGTCCGACGACCAGTGGGGCGGAGGTGGAGGCAGCTCATGGTGGGGTGGGGGCGGCCGGGTGGATTTGTGCTCGCCAGATCTAGGCGTGGCTTGGCAGTGGTTGGGGCAGGAGGCGCCGAGCGGCGGGTAGGAGACGGAGTCCCGGTGGAGGCGGAGGCGTCGTGTCGACAGCGGGAAGGTGACGCACAGTGGTTGGTTGATGCAGAGGTGGCCGGAGTCACATGTGGAAGCGAGGAGGTGAAGGTCACCAGAGTTGGCGTTGTGAGGCGGCTTGCTGCATTTGGAGGTGCTGCTCCACGCTACAGGCTACTCCGACCGGGGTGGAAGAGGTGCTGCAGGTTCAATTCAACCCGCCCTTGACCGAAGGGGAGTGCCGCCTTCAACTCGACCCTTCGACGATGTGCCAACGATTCTAGCAATGGGCGACGATGAGGCCACGGATCGAGGTATGCGAAGATTCCTCAACCCCCCCCCCCCCCCCCCCACCACCACCAACCTTCATGCATCCCTGGCTTATCTCTTTGTATTGAAGTAGATCAACATTTCATCGATCTGACATATTGGCATGGGTAGATTGGCATTTCCGTGAAGGTTTTGGTGCATGTCTACGTATATTTCTTACCAACCATGTTTGAAACAATTTGGTTTCGACTATTTAATTTGCTGCGAGCCGTTTTTGTGCCATGGATGGGGTTCTGCTCTATGCTTAATCCCCCTTTTGAAATAGAATAAGATGTAACAAAGTTGCTTCTGTCATTGTTAATATTTTGTTTTAAACATGAATTTCAGGCTAATTTGTAGGATACTCAGTGGGCAAAACCTAATAGCACGTGATAGCGAAAACCTGCTGCTACAACAAGCCCAAGAGTTTTTTGGATTTTGCAGACTATATAGTATTCTAGTGTTCATCTTAACACGTCGGAGTTAGCAACGCTGCTCTCGAGCATATTGGCAGTGTCGATGTTGGGATAGGGCTAGCAAGTCCAAAGAACATGTAGGTTCATTGATTTTCAACTGTACTTCCAGGGGTTTTCCGCAGATCGAGGTGTTATATTGAAGTAACTTATCATTGACTTACATAATAAGTAGAAAGTAACCCATTCCATTATCTTATATATAGGACGTAACTTTTTAATTTTTAGAGAAATTACCATATGAATAAAGTAACTTACTATTAAATTATGTCATGGAGGAAGTAACTTCTCTTGGTTATGGCATGCTACAGGAAGGAACTCGTTGCTGATTTTTTAACTGCAATTTTCATATTTTACATAAGAAGTTAGTTATGTTTAAGTAGACTATAAAATTTCTTAAACTGTTTGTAAAAGTACCTTTTTGCTACTAGTTTGAACAATATTGTAAACCTCATATTTTCATTAGGGACCGACAGATCTTTTTGATCAATATAGGAAGCAACCTTTATAGGAGAATAACTAACTTTCTCATGTTCCTCAGTTTTTCCAGGCAAAGCAAAGGAAGGGTCACTGCATATAGTGTTGGTGTTCCTTGTATTTGTATTGACACAATCCGGGAACTGGTATATCTCCATTAGGTTTACCTCAATCACATATGCTGTGCGTACTTTTAAATGTGACAGTTCATAGATATTACTGATGGTAGGTTATTGGTTTTTCTTTACAGCTAGATATTCTTCAAGTATTCTTTTAGGTTGTTGGGATACAGCTAGCAAGTTCAAAGAATATGTAGGTTCTTTCCGGGGGTTCTGTGGATCGAGGTGCTTGTTTGCACATGATTTTGCCTTTTTTTAAAAAAAATTCTGGTAGATTATGTAGAATCATGGATCGATAATGATTGCATTGCTTGAATTAAGGGGAAGGGATCAAAGGGTTGCTCCATGTGCCGATGTGGTACTGGGTTCTAGGCACAGATCCACCTCCTAAGCCGGAGAAAATAAGGTAGGCGCTGGTGGGTTTGAAGATCTCCTTTCAATCCAGCATTTCTCACGCTAATCTTGTTTGTGTACATCTCTACATCTCTCTATGAATAGTATATTTTTTAATTTTTAATTGTTTCAGTTTTGCATCTCATCGAAGTAACTTTATTGTTTTATATAAGGTAGAAAGTAACCAATCCCATTATCTAGTACATGTAGAATGTAACTTTTGATATTTTAAAGAAATTCCCATATGAACAAAGTAACTTACCATTAAATTATATCTTAGAGGAAGTAACTTCTTCAAGTTATAGCATGCTACAGGAAGTAACTTATTACTAATTTTTTAATCCAGTTTTCACATTTTACATGGCATGTTAATTATATTTATTTTAAAAAATAGCTTATTAAATTTGTTAACCTGCAAGTAAAGTACATCTTGCTACTGCTTGGAACAATATAGCATTTGAGGAGTAAACCTCAAGGTTCATTGGGGATCGACAAGTCTTTTGAGTCAATATAAGAAGTAACCTTTGTGGAAAAATAGCTAACTTTTTTATGTTACTCTTTTTTTATTTTTGCAGGTGCACCAAAGCCAGGATCAGTGCCTGTAGTATTGGTTTTTCCTTCTATTGACAATATAAGAACTGGCATATATCGATCAGGTCCTGATTCTCCCAATCACACATGCTATGCATTATCTTTTTTAATGCTTAGAATAATATTTTCTGCTGCACAATGCTGCTGCTATAAATCCTTCTTCCATCTATAATGCAATGAATTCAGTGAACTACATATCTGGTTGTACTTAATGGATTTTTTTTCTCAAAACATTATCGTGATATCAATCAAAGTGTGGTTGTTCCGCGCACTGAGCTCTAATGTTTTTCATTTTTGTAGTTTACCATTATATGGTAGGCTAAACTTATTACTATTGTCCCAATTGTTAATTTATGCTAGTTAGATACTTTTTTATTCACAATAACTATGGTGCTCTGAATTTTCTAGAGTTTCTCTAAAATAATAACTTATCATTGATTTAGATGAGGTAGGTAGTAGCTTGCCCCTGATTTTCAGCGCGAAACTTGTGCCAAAAAGTTGTCTCGAACTGCTATAAATCCTGTTTGTGTCTAGCTGTTGTATCTAATTATAAACAGTTGGGTTCAGTTTTGGTCTGGAATTCAGATCATCAGCAAGTTGACCTACCACACCACAAAAACAATCGCTTCTTATTTACATGCATAAAAATAACTAGAGATTAGGCCACACCTCTGTTACCTTTTTTTGTTTTGTTTTTGGGTGATGTAATGGGAATGAACTTGGTGTGGATGTTATCTGTTTGTATTGCAGTAGATTGTAAATACAAATAACTTTCTCAGTATTTTGATGAATAAAGAAAGTAACTTGGCACTATTTATATGAATTAGAAAGTCACTTATCAATAGTTCACACGTGAAATAATGTAACTTGACTCTATTTTTGCATAATAAAGGAAGTAATTTTGTCAGTATTTTGGTGAATAGAAGAACTAACTTGGCCCTGTTTATGTGAAATTAGAAAGTAATAACTTATCTCTGATTTGCACATAATAGGAAGTAACTTGTCATTATTTGCGTGAATTAGAAAGAAAGTAATTTATCAATAGTTCATATGTGAAATAAAGTAACTTGATCCTAGTTTTGCATAACAAAGGAAGTAACTTTCTCAAAATATTGGTGCACTGAGGAAGTAACTTAGTACTATTTATATGATTAGAAAGTAACTTATCTCTGATTCACATATAATAGGAAGTAACTTTCTCACTATTTTATTGGACATGAGAAGTAACTGGAACTATCTGTGTGAATGAGAAAGTAACATTTCTATAGTTTACATGAGAAACAAAGTAAGATGTTCTTTTCTTAATACAGGTCTTTGCAATGTACGAGTGGGCAACTTGAAAGGACTGAAATAATAAGCAATTTTATCTCATGCTAGAAATTGTAGTATATTGAAGAACAGTGGCGGAGCTAGGATTTCAGAGTTGGGTATTCCTATCTCAAACAAAAAAGATTACTCCAAAACTATATAAAATAGTTTATAGGTAAAAGCTATACAAAAAGACTAATCACAAACATGTCATGTACTTATAAATGGTCACAATGTGGTCAATTGATTGTATTAGAATATTTTGATAACTAAGAAGCCACTGTTGAAGAAGCTAACAGCATGTACATAGCTTATAATGATGCTCTAGTTATTTTTCCCTAAATCTGTACCACATTAGTTGAATATGTAAGAAACTTTTTATGATGGTTTTAGAAGGATTTGTACATGGATCTGTTGCTCACGGCCCCCAAAATTGATGCTTTTTATCTCTATGATGTTGTGCATTCTATTGTTAGTTATTTTTATTTTTATCTTGATTTATGCCTGGGAATTTTGTCGTCATGGGTACAATATTAACACTGCAGAAAGAAGCAGCAGATCCGTAGTTTTATGTTAGCTTATTATATAGTCAACGTTACAATATTAATACTGCAGAAAGTAGCAGCAGATCCGTAGTTTTATGTTAGCTTATTATATAGTCAGCGTAGCAGCAGCAGTAGAGACGTGCAGGAGGAAGGTAAGTTTTTTTTTTTTTTTGACGCGAAACAGGCCTGTGAGTCATGCGGGAGGGCAGGTGGAATTATTTTCCATTTCCGTCTAAATTGGCTGCATAAAAATGGAAAGGGGGCTCTCCACTTAACGCTAAATGGAGAGACCTCTCCACGTAGTTGCCTCCTTGTTCCTTTCAACACACTCCGAATAGGCTGTCTATTTTTAGGGGCGGGTGACACCCCCACCCACCCCTATAAATAATTTTTAGGAGCGGGTGACGTCCCCACTCGCCCCTACAAATGATTTTTTTAATTCTAAAATTTTGTTTAAATATAAAATTTTTACCATAAGCCTACTGTGATATGTAGAAATTAATAAAAATATGAAAACTATATTTCAGCGTCTATAATGGTTAAGAGTGTGAAAGCATAATGTATAACTCACTCACTCTACTCTCTCATACAACTCAAAGCTTACTTTGTGGTTTCCACTCTCATAATCACTATATACACTAAAATATGATTTTAATATTTTTTCTAGTTCTATAGATCACAATAGGCTTATGGTAAAAATTTTACTTTTGTATGTGTTTTGCTATTTTTTGAATTAAATGAATTTCTGGAATAAATTTGAAATTTTTTTGTAGGGGCGGGTGAGGGGGTGACCCACCGCTAAAACTAGCTCACCCGCTCCTAAAAATGGGACCATTTTTAGGGGCGGGTGAGGGGTGACCCGCCCCTAAAGCTGCATTTTTAGGACTAGGTGGTTGGGTCAGTTGCTACAGTAACCTCACTCCATTTGTAGCAACGAGTCCAATTTTGACCCGCCCTGAGAAAAAAATTAGGGTGTTCCTACAAATTGTTTTTGTAGTAGTGCCTCCTGGTGGGCGACCACGACCGCACGGCGGTCCCAGGAGACAAGGGCGCTTGTAGTTCTTGGTAATGTGCCCGATTTCTTCACAGCGGAAACACCATGATGGCTGGGTGCAGCGGGAGGCGACGTGGTCGAACGCGAGGCAATTGAAGCATCTTCCCACAAAATCAGCGGGGACCGGCCGGCGGACATGCGGGTGATGAAGGATGCGTGCCTCCTCCCGCGCCCGACGCTTGTTGACGACCCTGTGGAATCCATCCTCATCCACCAGAGGAATCATTGCGTGACCAAGCTGTGGCGCCAGAGTCAGGATGCGACCGGCGAGCGTCGGCCATGAAGCCGCCCGCCCCGCATACAGGAGAGGGGGGTCCGCGACGACCGTTAGACGCGACACCTTTCCCCTTTGGTGAGGAGCAGGGGGGAGCCAGTGGAGATCCTCCTCTTTGTCCGCCTCCGAATCGGACGGGAGGCTGAAGTAGATCCCCTCCAGAGATTCCTCCACCAGGCGAGAGGGACCGGCTCCGGGGGAGGGGCGGAAGGGGGTAGCTCCAGGGTTGAGCTGTCAGCGTGGATTTGGCGTACATCTGGCACCAGAGTGACTACCATCCTGACGGGGCGAAGGGGGTGGATCCGACATCGCGAAGGACGCGAGTGGGCGACGGGGCGTAGATCTGGATGCTGGGGCAGAAAGGCAGTCGGTAGGGAGGGCCAGTGGCGGAGCCACCACTAGGGCGAGCCCGGGCGGCCGCCCTAGGTGCTTCTAGACGAGATCTAGAGCATACTGTTAACAACAAAGGTAGCGGAGAACAAGAAGTAGGATGGATCTGAGGAACATAAGAAGAACAAAGGAGAACAAGGAATTAACTTTCAAAGGACAAATTACTTGAGTAAAGAGTAAGAGTTCATATAAGTTGTTCGATACTCCTCCTCGTATGCACTCAGTATTTTAACCAGCGACTCTCTTGCATTTATATGGGTTGGGCTTGATACGTGCGCGCAGGCACATCTAGCGAACCCATTCGCTGCCACCAAAACTAACACTAGGCTTTCTGGTGGGGCTGTCCATAGTGGTAGATGCTTCCTCCGGTTCGTGGGTGCTGACAATATCCCCCGTTCTCAACTCCGATCGGGGCTCATGACGGTGCGATGACGCCCCCCTCCCCCGAACGTGAGGACGACGGTCATCTACTGCCAAGAGTTGCGAGACTCAGATTGGGCCAATGGAGCACTACAAGAGAGGACTTCGTGATCTCGTGGACCGTCCGGTCGAGTGGGCTGTAGCCTCTTAAGAGGTTCAGCCTAGCCCCAGCCCAACGCTGCGTCTTCTTGCCACTAGACGCTGCTGGCGACTTTGGCAGTTCACCATCCACCCCCCTTCCTGCAGTCCCGCTCAGGCACTCACGCCGACGCATTGCTGTCGTTGCATGATGGCGCTCCGCGTCCGTCCGTCCGTCCTGCAACCCCAACTCGACACCCGCCAGCCGCGTCAGCGGATCCCGTGCACCGCTGCCGCGGGCGCTTGCAACCGGGCAGCAATCTTCGGCGCATCACTTTGGCCGTGCGAAAATTTTGATGTTGAACTCCGCCCTAGGTCATTTTTTGGGCTGGCTTCGCCACTGGGGAGGGCGGAGGACCACTAGGGCTATAGTAGCCGCCGGCAGTGTTGCTGGTGGACGCCGGGACCGGGGTGGTCACCGGCGGGGACAAGAGCTCGCTCGGCTAGAGAGCGAGTCTATAGAGAGAGTTCTAATGGAATACACTTTAAGGCCGGATATTTCAGTTCAATATGTTTTCCAAAATGGGTTTGATTTGCATCTGCGTCCTAGGCTCACTACGGCTGCACGCAGTGAGCTACACAGCTAGTTGTTTGCTCTTGCGCAGGTTCATCTCACCATGAATGCCCCTGACCAACGGCTTCTTGTCTCGACGAGTGCAAAGTTTAATGTCCGTGATGCGTACAAGCTTTTGACATACACTGGTATGCAAGACCAGAATAGCATTAATGTTTGGCGTACAAAGGTTCCCAACAAAGTAAAGATCTTCTCGTGGTTGCTTTTTAAAGACCGGCTAAGCACTCGTTCAAATCTGTTTCACAAAAGTATCCTGGATGATGACAAGTGCCAAAGGTGCGGCTCATGCATAGAAACTCGTCACCATCTGTTCTTTGGTTGTGCAAGCAGCGCTGAACTTTGGACAGCTCTTCGGCTGGTGGGGATTACCTCGTCTACGACTGACAGTCTGAAAGGAATCGGGCGCTCGTAGCCTAAGAGAGGAGGGTGAATTAGACAACTTAAAACCTTAACCTAAGACTCCAACTAGTTTGCACAAAATATAAGCTAAAACATGCTATTTAAACGTGCAACTACTGTTCTCGGCCACCAAGTCTCTTCCGGGACTCTTCTTGACTTGCCACCAAGACTTGCCAAGTCACCGCGGTCACCTTGGCCCCGCTTTCCACTAAGGAGCTTCTCCACGAAGGATGGGGGTCTCCACGTCCTCCGCACAAAGTCGTCGACGCCGCTCCACACAAAGCCGGAGGGTCGTTGACGTGCCGGCGAGCCGCCAAGACTCCAAGGATGGCCGGCGCACCAAGATACATGTTGGTTCACTCAAGAACCAGCTCACAAGGCACAACACCTTGCTCTCACACTCTCTCAAGAGCTAATCCTAGTACTAACACTCACAAAACTTGTGCTAAGCCTAAGAATTTGATCACTAAGCACTTGGGTGGCTTGGAGGTGTTCTTCAATGTGTATGGGGTCTCTTTGAACTCCAGCGACACCAAAATGGCCGTGGAAAGGCATATATATAGGCCACCAAGTCGAACTAGCCGTTTGTAGCCGTTGTCCATTTTCTGCGTAGAGCATCTGTTAAACCGGTGCTTAGGGTATCGGTTTAACTGGTCACTCTAGACCTGCAGGTAGCCATTGAGCCCTGACATGCACCTGCTGCTGACGTGGCTGCCATCAGTTAAACCGATGCCTGGGTGTCGGTATAACCGGTGCTACTTGAACTCCGTCTCAGCTTTTGCATCGCTGATGTCATTGCACCGACGCCTTACTCCGGTGCACCATCGGTTTAACCGGTGTTGAAGACTTGGCTCCTTGCTTCGCGACATGCTCTCTAGACAATGCCCCGATGAATGCACCGATGCCTTGTTTTGGCACTATCAGTTTAACTGGTGCTACTGAGTTTTTTTCCTTGAATTCCAAATGCTCAGTATATTACCCTGGTATTAAGCTTCCGGTTTAACCGGTGCATGGTCATCGGTTTAATCGATGCACCCGTCGGTTTAACCGGTGCCCTGTTTCCTTCTTGCACTTGTCCAACTTGTCGCTGCGGTCATTTGGACGCCTCAAATATATTCTAACTCTGCTTTTTCACTATGTTTTGGCGTATTGACGGTGAATTAGACACATCTCTATGGCGCGTTAGATATCTCGTATATGGTTTGGACTTCATCCATGGGACCTAGAAATCCTACAAATATGATCTCACAAACTTGTTAGTCCCATTGATTGCATTGTCATTCGATCACCAAAATCACAAGAAGATGGCCTAATGGGGCCATGTTCGTTACACAGTCTATGGTGTATGTCGATGCCGCCTGAAGCTCCACAACTTGTCTGGCCAGATGTTCTGCTCACCATCTTGTGGCGTATTTGGGATGCTAGGAAGGGCTTCACATTCCGTGATGAAGTTTTCAATCATCGCCGTATAATCTCCACTGTTTGTGACGATTTAGATGTTTGGTCTCATCGTTATTCTAAATCCTTGGACAAGGAGGCGCTACACCGGTGGTGCTATTTCTTACGTCTTTGTAACTCTACCTAAACCTTTTCTTGGGCACCTTTCGTGCCTTTTTTGAATGAAATTTCCAGGTGGGGATTTCTCTCCCCCCCCCCCCCCCCCTAGTTCTTTCAAAAAAAATGGAATACAACGTCAACATCTCATTGCCACGATCCATAGTGCTAGAGTTCGTTTCGAAACTACATGCCGTTGCTTTTGTAATGGCCAGCAAGAAATATGAACCCGAATCCCCACTGTGATTTGTCAGGGGTGTTACCATAGTTAATCCGGATAGGTCGAGTACGTTAACTTGCGTTAAGAAAGCTAGCTGTACGTCCCATTACTTTCTAGCTCGCGACCTCGCGTGCACGCTCAGAAAGCAGCTCGATCGATCGGGTCCAATCGGCGTGACGAATTTGCTAGCCAGTTTGGTCATTAGGCAAGAAGTACTTTAAATTAATCAGATGTGCGTGTAGTTGAATTTGTAAACATGCCTATCCAGCTAAAGATGTGAAAATTACAGCCATGATTGAAACAAGCACGCATGCACTACTGGACGTTAGCTATTTAACTGCTAGCAAGTGGGGCGGTAAAGCTGAAGATATATTTAATTTCGTCAGTCATTCAAAAATTATACTATGTACTTAGTTCGTTCTTGAGTGTGTTAGAAAGTGCGCGATCAAGCCTAGGTGATTTCGACAACTAATACTCATTTCAGCTTTTCAGAGGCTTAGCTGTCGAAATTTGGAACACCGTTTATGAAAAGAGCGAAATCAAGATGTTTCCCAAAAAAAATAACTCTGTAATCTTCTATTTCTTTTTTCTTGCATTTTCATGTTTCTTGATGCACTTTGTAAACTCTTTTGATTTATTTTCTAATATATATAATCAGTCGCAGCGTGCCCTTTCTGTTCATGTAAAAAAAAATCTGGAAAGATGATTATGTTGAATACGTGGAATTGTTTTTTTTTAACACTGGTATTTACTAAAAACATTTCTGTAAAATAAAGCTCACAATTTTTTGCAAGTGTTCAAAGCTTCATGTTTAGTGGTCAAAGTTTTAGGACTCATTTGGAACACAGGAATCACGTAGGAATTTTACAGGAATCAATTCAATTTACAGGAATTTCACAGGAAATAAGAATTTTTCCTCCATTCTAAAGGGGCCCTTACGCCCCCTTTGTAACAAAGGAATGGTCAAGGAATTTCGAAGGATTTTAATCCTATAGGAAAAATTCCTATGGAGCCCTTTGAAACAAAGGATTGGACCTTGAATTCCTATAAAATTCCTATAGAATGGCTTGTTCCATAGGAATTTTGAAGGATTCCTAGCATGAGGTCCAACCTCATGGAAAAATGTCTTTGATTCTATCTCTCTCCTCCAATTCCTGTGTTTTTCCTACGGTGCATCTGTGTTTTGAATTCCTGTAGGATTCCAACTACTGCGCAACTTCAATCCTATGTTTTTTCCTATTTCTGTGTTTTGGAAATCCTATATTCCAAAGAGGCCCTTAACTTAGTGAGCTTCCTTTATTTGCGGCTTTTTTCTTTTGTTTCTCCTTACAAGCAAATTCTCTTGAATCTGGCTTCATGAGGTGGACGTACGTAAATTGAGCTCCATTATTTCATATTTGATTTTCCAGACCGCACTTGAGCATTTTGCACGTATGTCGAACGCACATCATTTTAGTCGCCAAATGGAAAATAAACCGGTACTGGTAGATCGATTACCTAGCGAAGTGTGAGGCCTAAACAGTGCACTCTTTTTTTTTTGAATTTTAAACAGTGTACTCTATTCTATCGTCTAAGACAAGTAGACGTTTATTCATTAGCACGAGCAACACTCATGCTAACCAGATCGATCGAAATATCTAGTGTCACAAACCGTCACAACGCACAAATCACAGAGATCCATCGCTCATTGGCTGACTGCGCCTATAAATATCAACGCTCTACCCAGTCGGCTTGGCACCCAAGAACTGTGTCAAGGTAGCCACGAACAACGACCGGCCACTCAAACATTTCAAGCTCGACGCACTGAAGCCATGGTGAGGCGCCTCCGCTCGCCCTTCTTTCAGCTGCTCCTACTGGCTCTGCTTCTCTCTTCTAGGTGTGGAGTCGCAACTGCAGCCAAACCCTCAGCCTCAAGTAGGTCCAAATCTACGACTACATCAGCCAAGGCCGAACCCACGGCCACGGCCCATGCCACGACCGGATCCAAACCCGCAGCCATAGCCTGTGCCACAACCAGACCCGAACCCACAGCCACAGCCAGTGCCACAACCAGATCCAAACCCACAACCAGGGCCGGACCCACAGCCAGAGCCTATACCACAACCGGACCCAAACCCACAGCCACAACCCTTGCCACAACCGGATCCAAACCCCCAACCACAGCCCGTGCCACAACCAGACCTGAACCCACAGCCAGGACCCATGCCAATACCAAACCCAAACCCACAACTAGGGCCCGTGCCAATACCAAATCCAAACCCACAGCCACAACCGGACCCAAACCCTCAACCGCAACCTATGCCACAACCAAACCCAAACCCACAGCCAGGACCCGTGCCAATACCAAACCCAAACCCACAACCAGGGCCCGTGCCAATACCAAATCCAAACCCACAGGCGGGACTGCCCCTACCGCAACCAAATCCAAACCCACAGCCACAACCGGACCCAAACCCTCAACCGCAACCTATGCCACAACCAAACCCAAACCCACAGCCACTTCCCGTGCCACAACCAGACCCAAACCCGCAGCCAAGACCAATCCCATAGCCGCAGCCCCTACCGCAACCAGACCCAAATCCGCACTCACAGCCCATGCTACAACCGGACCCAAACCCACAGCCACAGTGGAACCCAAACTCGTGAATAGCCACAGCTAGAGGCACAAACCTATATGCAGGAACCGAGTCCGAACCAAAATACATGGCCACCTTCCGGGTCACAACTAATTACAATACCTGAAGATGCAAGGTTAATTCACATGTATATTGTAGTTCCCGTAGGTCTCTTGTTCATATAAAATCAAGTAGTGAAATATCACATGTTAGTAAGTAATGATGGAGTATCTGATGTAGCATGCTTCTACCATGAGTGTATACATACGTCTGTATTTATGCATTATCACCTTATTCACATACTGGCACTACTACAGAAATGCTCTATAGAGGCGGCTGGGAAGCCTCTACAGAAATTCTTAGTCACGTTTGATCTCCAGAGGCCTCTGGAAATGGAATTCTAGAGGCGGGAAACTTTCCCGCCAAAATTTTAGAAATTTTAAAAAATTCCAGGGAAAATTCAAATAATTCAGAAAATTATATAAATATTTTTTCTTTTGAAACAACTTGTAAACAGTATTGCCAAACATAAATTGCGTCTATATTTTTCATTTATATTTATATGATCGCAAAAGAAAAGTTACATTAGTTCATATGCCATGTACACATGTTAAACTGTTCTGACATTTACACGAAAAAATATGAATAATGTCACATACAGTTGTCTGGCTTTTTCTAATAATGACCTAAGCCTGGACATTCCCACTCCCGAAGAGGTCTACAGTCGGTTTGACGTCCTGTTGCCGACGTTTTAGTCGTGGAACTTGCCTCTCCTATGGATGACTTCATCAAGAATGAACTTGGAGAGGTCGCCAACTTTGTCCTGTACATAGCCGTCGTCGATTTCTTTTTCATGGCCGAGATAGAGTGTCTTGGGCCACTGTACAAGAACATAGTTTGGCTGCGGGAGCAACCAAGCCATGAGACGCAAAATGTAGCGTCATCCAATGCGTAGGGCAACTGTGACACCCCGTGTCACTAATCACTATTGTTAAAGCTAAATGGGAGCGAATTTCAGGCTGAGGGTAAAAAAATCCCCTCGCTGGCCCCGTGTGCCAAAGCACTGGTTGTGAGACGGCCCAGGTCGGCCTGAGGACCCTTACATGGCCCAGGCACAGTTCCCAGGGGTTACGTCTCCCAGTGTCAGGGCGGGGCCAGGGTTCGGGGATTTTCTCGGTCGAGGAAGCCGAGGCTTCTTCTTAAGTTAATACCGGTGGGGCGGTCTTTCCCCACCCGGGCGAGTTTTTTTTGCATAATTGCATACCATAATCCTAAAAAAATTGAATTTGGGTCAAATTCAAGTCAAGGCCTGCATGTAACATTCAAAAGTTGTCTTTGAAGCCAACCCTAGCAACCAGAAAGTTTGTCTATTTTTTGGAAAAACAAGAGAATTCAAGGTTATGTTTGAATGCAAGTCTTGAGAATAAAATAACTTGGAAAATTTGAACTGAATTTCAAATTTTGCCAAACTAAAAGTTGTAGGTCTAAAAATTCTTTACAACATTGCTTCTTGGACAAATCTCAAATTCTTGCCCTAAAACTTAGTCACACTGGTTTTCCAAAATTTTAAATTTTGGTGAATTTCATTCAAAATAAGGCTTTGTGAAGAAACTCCCAAATTTCCAGTATAAGTTTACCTCAAGAAAACTTACAGGGAAACTTTTGGTAAAATAAGAATTTTCGGCAAAGTTCCAAAATTTTATCATAAGTTTAAATATCTCAAATAAATCCATGAATTTCAAATTTTAACCATTTTTGAAATGTCATATTTTAAATTGTATAAATTTTCAAGTAACACATGTTTTTAAACTTGTTCTCCTCTGAAAGACATTTCCAACGCATATTTTTCCAAAATTTTTGAACAATGTATAAGCAATCAAATTTTGGTTTGAAATCTCCACTTTGTAAATTCAGAAAAAATATAAAACCGACGCCCCGAGCCCATCTGTCAGCCATAGCCATCCTCGTCGCCTCTCCCCTCCGCGCGCCTCACTCCACCTCGCGTGTTGACAGCACAACACACCATGCGCTCCCTCATCCTACACATCCAACCACTCCCAACTGCCCCCTCCTCCCCTCCTCCCCCTCCTCCCCTCCGCCCGCCCGCTGTTGCCCCCTGACCTACTCTCCCTCGGGCAGCCCTCCTTTCCTCCACCCCCCATTATCATCGCGCCACCCCGCTTCCTCTTCGTGCGCCGTGCCCACGCACCAACCTCCATGTCACGTCGCGCTCCGACCGTGCCGCGTCATGCTCCCATCCACGTCGCGTGCCGCCTCATGCCTTCCTCGCCGTACGCCCGCGTCCCTCCCCACACCGTCCCACCTCCACACCGCACACTGCCGCGCCCCACGCACACACACCGCACCGAGATCTACCTCCCAGCGCACATTCCACTCCATGCCGTGTGTGTTCCGCCCTCCCTGCGCACGCGTGTTCCGCTGTGCTCCTCTGTATTGTCGGGGTCGCCATCCGGGCCGCCGCGCCACCGGAGCTCCACTGCATCACGTCTGATCCTCGATAACTCCACCGCTTCTGGTGCTCCTCCACATCAGCCTCGCCACTGCGACGTCGCACTGCTCCGCACCATCACTACCATCTACCGCCTACGCCGGTGCCACTGCTCGCCTTCACTCCCCGCCGGTGAGCCACCCCGTACCCCCTCGGCTCCCCCTCCTCCTCCGGTTTGCTTTCCTCCGGCCGCTCCTCCCGCCGGCTGGCGCCATTGCGTGCCAACCGCCGGCAATGATGCACACCGCCGTGCCCCATCCCGCCACTGCCTTGCCCTGGCCTGCCCCATCCCGAGCCGGACCACATCCTGGCCCGCGCATTCCCGGCCTACCGCGGCCCACATGCGCGCCGCCCGCTGGCCCCGTGCGCCGCGGCCCATTGGGCCACAAACCCCCAGCCGTCCCATTTCCCCATCGGCCCATATTTCTATTTTTAGATTTTTGAATTTAGTTAAATGCAGAAAATGCTAAGAGTTTTGTAAAATATGTTGAAAATTGTAAACAAATCATAAAATGACAAATCACATTTTGTAGTAATCCTCATAAGCAGATCTACAGCTTGGTTGAAGAAACTTTTCATGAAACCTCAATGTTTTTCCTGAATAATTCCAAATGTGCTTATAACTGTTTAAATTCAAATAAATTCTTGTTTAGTCTTTAATTCTTGAAATTTTTGTGGTAGCTTTTGTATGTCTCTAGGGGCTCCGGTAAATTTTCCAGAACCTGCACTTGAGAAAAAGTAATTCAAATGATTTATCTTTTATCAGCACATATTTAAATACATAAAAGAATAGTTCCTTTTGTCAAAAAATCATGAAATTTGGTGGTAAATTGTGTTATGCTGTGTTGAATCTGGGGAAAATTTGTATTAATCAATAATCATAGTTCCGTTTATGTAAAATTCCTAGTGTTTGGTCTACTTCTGTTTCACAATATATTGAACTCCTAAATTTTTTTTTTGGTTTACATATAAACACCAGAAAAAGTGTTAATTGATTCAAACCCATGTTTCTCATACTAAGTGTGCATGTGTATGTATGTATGTATGTATGTATGTATGTATGTATGTATGTATGTATGTATGTATGTATGTATGTATGTATGTATGTATGTATGTATGTATGTATGTATGTATGTATGTATGTGTGCACATAGGATGTTCCTAAAGCTTTTGTGTTCAACCATTTGTTTGTGGGGAGTTCAAGGTTCGCTGTGGCTCAGAAAAGCTTTCGTGAAAACCTTTTGTGTTACTTTGTCATTTTCCCAGGAGTTACCCTAAAGAACTAATTTCCGTTTTCAAATTAGTTAATGTGCATTCTTGTATATGTATGTACATGTACGTGTGTAGTCATACTTACTTCGTATTGAGCACGTGCACATCTTGTTCCTTTCGATCTCTTGTATCCTTCTTGGCATTCATTGTATTCATGCCTAATTGAGCATAATCATCCTTTAACACTGCATCACATTATTTTTGTTTTATCCCTCATACGCATTCTTGCATTCATATAGAACCCGAAATTCTCACCACATCGACGCTTCATTCAAGCCGGAGCCCGAAGCCTACCTGAGGAATTTGGAGTGGTGATCCAGATGAGCCTGTTCCAAAAGCTGACACTAACACTTCTTCTCCTTCTCTGAACAAGGCAAGCCCCGGTGCATCCCCTGTCTCTAAGTAGGTTATATATATACGAGAAATTTCTATATTTGACACTTAATTCAAGTGCCTCACTATTTTTAACACTCAATTCAATGACTTTCAAAAATTGACATCGAACTTACGAATTTCTTCGATGGAGGGGTTTTTCTCTATTTCCCATCTTTTCCTTTTCTTTTCTTATTTCTTATTGCTTATTTCTCATATTAGTGGACAGATTTGCCCCTGGACCTTATCCCTTTGTGCTCCCCTGAACCATGGACGCGTTGAGCGGGCACCGTCCTGCTGCTGCTCCACTACGCGGCCACGTCCCACCTCCTGCAGCGTGCCGCCGTGGGCCCATTGCCGGACCCAGCACCGCTTGACCCGGCGCTGGTCTTCCCCTTGGCGACCCATGTGCAGCCCGCTCCCGCCCTCACCGTGGGAACGATCCCAGCATTCCCGGAGCAGTCGAACTCCCTCGCAGGGTCCTCAGCCACGTGCCTGCTCGCCCCCGCCCGGGCGCTCCTCCCGGCAGTGTGGTCTGCCTGCAATGCGGACGATGGCGAGCTGCTGCCCCATGCTCGCCATGTCACCACGTGGCTGTTCGCTGCCTACGCACCAGCCATTCTATCGTAGCGGGCCCCTGTGAGTCCGACCGCCGCCACCGTGGATGCCGCAGCCGCCGGACGACTCCAAGGTGTGCGCGGTGTGTCGGGCCGGACACTGCTGAAGCGAGTGGATGCCCGCCAAGCGCTCCGCCACCTCCCCTAGCCGCCTTCCACCGGCAACGGAGTGAATGGTCGCCGAGTGCTCCGCCACCTCCCCTCAACGCCATCCACCGGTGACGGCCCGCGGGGCAGCAGCGAAGAGGAGAGGAAGATAAGGCTAGGGGCAAACTTGTCAGTTTGGGTCATAAAAAATAAGAAAAGGAAAGGAAAAGATGGAAAATGGAGAGAAACCCCTGTATTGAAGAAATTCGTGTATTCGATGTCAATTTTTGAAAGTCAGTCGAATTGGATATTAAAAATAGTGAGGCACTCGAATTGAGTGTCAAATATCGAAATACACACACACACTATCACCTGTTATGTATAATGCTTGTGCACTAGGTTGTATAGGAGATGATTGGAACCAATTGCATGAGCCCCCCTACTTTACCGAACCTATCCCGAACTAGTATGTGTAGGATGAGTTACTTATGCAAATGCTATGCTAGAAGTCGATAGTTGGATGTCGGCCAACTATCGCGAGAATAGGGTTTGAGGCGTGGTTGCTGAGTGAACTCGCGACACTTCATCTTCCGACATTTCTTAGACCTGATAGGAATATTGTGATCCGAGAAATGTGAATCGTGTGAAACATATGTGACAAATGCTTGATTGGGTGAGTGCATGGATGGCATGGAACATGGTTCGCATGCTAGCTGTAAGGAGCACCGGGGTGTTCGACCCTAGAGGGGGAGGGGGTGAATAGGGTTGCTAATTCGCTTTCTAACCTAGGGCTCAAACTACTTGCATAAGATAAATCTAACACGTCCTACACATGCTAGTTATGACTAAAGTTTATCTATGCTACTCTCTACTTACCCCAAAAGACTTGCAACCTATAGCCAATCCTAATCAAACTAACTAGGAAAGTAAAGGCACGCAAGATAGAGTAAATGCGGAAATGTAATATGGTAAGTAAAAATGTAAGGAAGAGAATATGTAAACTCCCGTGAAGACACCAAGACACACGATTTAACATGGTTCGGTTAGGACACCAAGTCCCTCCCTACGTCCACGGCCACTTGTCCAACAAGAATGAGTGTGATGCCGAATCTCTTCGCTTGATCACCGTCTTGCGTTCGCCACCAAGGCTTCCGGCAAGTAAAGGCTAAGTGGCGCCAAGTCACCAAGACAAGGCCACTGCCACCATCTCTCTCAAAGCGTCACCAACGGCACCATCTTCACTATCGGAGCTTCTCACCAAAAGGGGTCTCCTTCCCCGCACAAAGTGTCGTTGCCGCTCCACACCAAGTCGGAGGGTCACATGATGAGTACACAAGATGCTTGCCGCAGCAAGGCTTTCACTCAAGCTTACTCTCTCAAGAGCTAAGCCTAACCAAGCACTAAGCACTCTCACAAGTATGCTTAAGCCTATATGATGTACAATGAAGCTCTATGGTGGTTGGAGGTGTTCTTCAAGTGTAGTAGACTTCTCTATCTCTTCAGCAACTCCAGCACACACCAAATGAGGCGTGGGGTGGGATATATATAGCCCAACCCCTCAAACTAACCGTTGGAGGAAAGCTGACAGAAAAAGCTCGTAACGCCAGTTAATCCGTCGCTCCTCCAATAGCCATCGTCGGTTCAACCGGTGAATGTAATCTGCCCACTTGAGAAACTAGCCGTTAGTTGTACGGGCAATTAACCGACGTATCGTTGGTTTAACCGGTGAATATAACTGTCCCATGATTCCTGAAAAACTAACTCTCTGGACAATTACACCGATGTTCACTTTGCCTTCATCGCCGGTTTAACCGGTGCCTGTAAAACTCCTGCTGCTTCTTCGGCCTCCAAGTCCATTACACCGGTGAGTGTAAAACACCCAACGCCGGTTAATCCAGTGCCAAACCCTAGCACGCAGCTTCTGTGTTCATTGCACCGATGAGTGCAATTTGCTCATCATCGGTTTAACCGGTGATAGCAAATTGTCTTTGTTTTGATCTTTTCGACTTGGATTTCTTCATGGTCTCTTCAATTCTTGTCCTTTGGACCGAAGAGGTTTCAGGGCAAGATATCAAAAGCCTTTTTACCATGAATATGAGAGATATCAAATTGCAAGATATGTTATGAAGAGGTTTTAGTGCGCTGCCCTGAGACCCGCGAGGAGCGGCTCCCCCTCGACCCTCGTCCGCTAATCGGTTAGCGGAACCACCGTAGGGGCGGCCCTTCGGGCCTAGCTATGCCTATCTTCTCTTTGTCATCACTTGAACCTAAAAGCCTGAGAATGGTCATCTTAACAATAATATTAGTCCAAGTGTTGTGTGTGTCATCAATCGCCAAAACATTATATTGAAATATGGCATGAGAGGCCATTTTCGCTACACTAGCCTTGTCTGGTTGATTAAGGACCGGAAGCGACATTATTGCTCACACCAAGATAAAACTGTACCATCCACATACTGTTTTATGGGAACAACAAACCTATGTAACTCCGTGGAGGGCTAAGAGGTGAAGACCTGCATGCGCTTCGCTCTGTTGGTGGGATGTCGGTGGAGTAGTATGGTCGTGAAGCTCGCGAGTGTTCAGGTCGCTCCTGACGTCAGAGTGGGGCCAGTGCTCTGGGCCAAGCGATGCAGTGACACTTGTTAGTCCGCGGTTACGAACGGTGGCCATGGGGCATGGAGATGCCACGTGTCGTGTGGATGGGTTGATCTAGCTAGATTGAAATCGATTTGAATCGCTGTACTCTCGATATAGAGAACCTTGGTCCATGTACATTACTTCGTAGCTAACATGAAATGGATGATGGGATCATAATAATGATGATGACGACTTAAATACTATTGCTTGTATGAACTTGCTTGGATAAGTAGTTTAGGTGCATAACTGTAGACTCAGGTTAATGACTAACTTGCTGCTAAAACCTTGAAGTAAGGGCTCACTTTTAGTAAGCAGTAGGCTCTAGGTCAGCTTCCACCAAAAAAAAATATATCCAGCATATCCTTGAGAGTCGGACCATGCTATAATAGGTCATAGTCGGGTAAGTCACTACTACAGAATAGTGATGTTGTCCCGGTTGGAAACGGGCTTTTGTCCCAGTTTCCCAACCAGGATTGCCAGCACGGGACAAAAGGGGGGGCCCTTTAGTCCCGGGTCAGAGAACCAGGACAAAAAGGGGCCTTTGGTCCCGGTTGGTGTTCGGTAACACCAACCGGGACCAAAGGTGCTGCTAGAGCCGACGTGGCAGGCAGCCCTTTGGTCCCGGTTGGTAATAACCAAAGGCCCCCTTTTTTCCCTTTATTTTATTTCTTTTGGGTTATTTTATTTTTATTTTAATTGTACTTTTGCATTGGAATTGAACTGGAGTATGAACTCCACTAATATACTTTTATATATATATATATATATATATATATATATATATATATATATATATTCATTTATGTTATATTTGTCCTTTATATGTATCATATATATAGGAATTCACTTATACATATGTATATGTGAATTCTGATATATATGGTACATATTAATTAAGGACAAATATTACATAAATAAATTTCTATATATATATATGTATTACTAAAGTTGATATATATATTTAAATACACCTAAATAGATATGCATATATATATATACATATACTTAATTACGTAAAAGTAAAACAATTCAGATATATATACATACACATACTTAATTACATTCAAAGTGCAACAAAAATTTTACTTAATATTGTCATATTTACTTCTATTATCTATGTTTGATACACCATCATAGTAGAATTATCCCGCTTTGTCGACGATCTCATTAACTATAAATCCGCACATGGCTTCATGAATCGCCAGAATCCTTTCCTCTGGTATGAGTGTCTCTTTCATTTCATCGAGCTATGGAAAAGCGAGAATATTAATTACAACAATTTACAAAATGAGTTGAAATTTAGAATAAATATTTGTACTTACTTCCTGTTGCCATCTAGTATACGACTTCTGAGCGCCTACTAGCCCATGGAGGTTCTCTATAACATAATATGCACATAAATTGTTTCCCTGCGCCTACCTCCGACACTTTAAGAGAAAATTTTGAAGTCATCAGATATTCATTTATATCTGTACAAAACAAAATAGGATGTGCAAAGCAGAATCTACTCCGTACCAGAAAGTTTGTCTCCAATCTTAGTTCGGGGCTGAAATTACTTCTGGGGTTCTGATTAAATTTGTTCCAAACCCTGCGCATGATCGAAAATGAATAAATATATTCATCAAATCATTTCAAAGTAATTGTGATTGAGTGGTAAGGCCAGAATGAATTACTTTTTTAACATGTTGGTCATATCCATCCTCAAAGAGTCCATAACTATCGCTAAGCTCATGTCAGTGATTATGACAATTAGTACCCAGTGATCATTGCAAGATTGTATGAATCGGTTTTTGTTAGGGTTAAAAAATTCAATTATACAAAATTGAAAGAGTTAAACGACTAAAAATACTTACGCAAAGTTGTATGGAAATAGTATGTTAGTCTTCTTTTGCTGAACGGTTATGAACTTGTATAAGTTGGCAAATGTTTCCTCAGGATTGTCACGTAGAGTTTTGCAGTTCACAATTGATGGGTCGATGAAGCCGATGTGAGAGTACCCTTTCCTTCTCCAAGTTTGAATCTCCATTCTACGGGGTACAATATGAAAAAAGGAATCAATAGAACGAAGTCTTGTAATAATATTCCTTAGTTATATAAGGTAACAAATAAAATTTAAAGAACTCTACTTACAGAAGCCACAAACTGACGATGGAGAGGTCGAGGGCATCCTGATGGTATAGTTGGTACACTTCTTCCCATTCAATCCATATGATGCCGTCTCCACGAAAGAAATCGTCATCTGAAAACTTGCACCCCCAACATGAACTGACAATCGGCCATCAATTTCATGTAGATATCATGCAGCCTTCGCATTTGCGTTGGAAGGACATCCACGATTTTTGGGGGGGACAAGGCTGATGCCCAGCTTAAATGGCCCAGTTCGAACCATTGGAGCAATCTGAAAGTCTTGTGACTGCTGAACTTGATCTATTGACCCTGTGATATCATCAGTAGTAAGCTTGCATGACTTCAAAAAATTGAGTAGCCCTTGTTGTTCCGGTGGTTCGACAAAAAGCAGGTCTATTGTCTGCTTCTTCTAGGCACCTAGCTGTGGAACATCGCAACCTGACGACCCTGATTTTTTCGTCTCATAAGACTTTTTAATCTGTTGGTCATAGTCCGAAAGCGGCGCATCTGGAATGAACTTTCTTTTGTTTGCTTCGGTCATTCCAATAAAAAATTTCAAGTCCCCAGGATTGATTTCTTTTCCTTCTTCTCTGGCGTCTTCTTTCTGAAGTGTTCTTTCACAGCGGCCTGAACATGTTCCGTCAGTTCTTCAGGCGTGCAGTCCGCGGCCAACTTCTCTGGAGCCTCCTTAGATTTCTTCAGCCGCTTCAGCTATTTCTTTAGAGGCACCTTAGACGAATGGCTCATCGACCTCGATCCCTGCTTCTGCTTCTTTTGAGGTGGTGGGGGAGGTGAAGGAGGAGATGCCGGTGAAGCCGGAGTACTTGCCGGCTACCCAGGAGATAATGGTGAATCTGGTGCAGGCCGCGGAGATGGTGGCGAAGGAGGTGATGAACCAGGAGGGGGTCGCGGAGATGCCGGCCTTGATGCCTGATCAGTAGCCTTCAGGATGATGTGGCGCTTATCCTATAGGATGTAGCCATGAATGGCCTCGACTAGCGTCCTCTCCCCGTCACCACCAGAAATATCGAGCTCGAGCGTCTTCCAATCATTGGACACCTCCTCGACGGAAACCCTAGCGTATCCAGCCGGAATCTCCTGCCCATGGTACAAGTCACCTGGATTGGTTGGCATCACGGTACCGTGCGCAACCATAAATGTTAAGTTCTTAAAGGCAGTTTGCAGCTCACAGGGTGTCCGCTGGGTGATCTCATCCACTGCATACCGCTGCTGAGCTGCCGTTTCAACTACAGGTACTACTGTATTGGTAGGATGGTCTGTGGAACTTTTACACTGCGATAGATCCGCTACGACATTGGGCTCTGGAGCCGCCGCTTCTAGTTGTTGCTGCTGGCTCATTGCTAACGCCACTTGCCGTTTGACCTCATCGGCCATTCTTGCATCATGTGAGAGGAGCTGCTCCTCTAGACTTCGCAGGTGCTCTCGCTCCTCGTTCTTTCTTCTTTGGCGACTTCTATATGAGTCAATGTAATCGTTGAAACCAAACTTCCACGGAACCACTCCTTTGCCCCTTGTGCGGCCCGGAGGTTCTAAATTCTGAAGGGCGTAACTAAGCTCATCCTTTTCTCTATCGGGCTGGAATGTTCCTTGGGCAGCTGCTTGTATGGCATCCTGCAGTCTCTGGGCCGTTTGACGAATTGTTGGGCCATAGGCACTCCCCAGTCTCTGGGTCCAAGGTTCCGCCATGTGCATAGTACCAGTTTCTTGAACGTTCAGGCCAGTTGATGGTCGCAGGCTGGATACCTTTGTCAATCAAATCCTGCTCCATCTTTTCCCATTTTACTTTTGCAAGCTTGTAGCCACCTTGCCCTAGAGTGTGATGATATATTTTCTTTAAGGCATTTTCCTTGGCCTTCTCCACTTTGTGAATCCCAAGCTCCGAACACTTATATGCCACAAAGGCATCCCTGTAGTACTTCTGCTTTGCAAGATCTCCAGTAAACTCTGGTGTTTTTCCTTTGTTGATATAGTTCTTCATCAATTTCTTCTTAAATATCTGGAACTGCTCGGCCATCTTGCTTAGGGTCCAGCGCTTAGCTGATTCTTCTGATTCAGCTGGAACCGTGAAGTTCTTCTTAAGCTCATTCCAATGCCATTCCTTTTCTCTTTCGGGCACCACATTCCTTTGCTCGCTTGGATTGTAGGCTTTCCATAACCTAATGCTGATCGGGATGTGGTCCCTTACAAGACATCCAGATTGCCTGATATATTTCTTCGCGGCTGCTTCCGGAGCGATCGGTTCGCCATCTGGAGCCACTTCTGTTATAATGTATCGCCCTTCCAATTTCTTGGTCGGGCCTCGCTTCGTTCTCTTCGGCTGTTGTGATGATCCAGATGGCTTCAAAAATAAATATATATTCATGGTTATTAATTACTCATTGTAATCACGACTTAGAAAAGAACAATTGATGTTAAGATATATATACATTTGCTTCTTAGTCATCTGCGGCATCTCTGGGTTGATCAGTTTCGTCGCCACCGGACATATTGAGGTATATGTCGGTACTGGCGGCATCACCAATGTTGTCGCCATGAACACCCGCGTTGGAACCGGATGCAATCATATCCATTAGGAATTCTTCATCATTCATCACATCACGTCGCGGGTCCATCTTAACTAAGTATTGAATATACAAATTGTTGTAGTCATTAATTTTTTTGATTTTTACAAGTCCATAAAGAATTTTCTAAGTAAATCTTAATAGGACACTAATCCCTCACTAAAACATGAAAAAAATGATTGAAAGCACATGCTCTTACCTTCCAACACCTCCTCCTCCAAGGAAATGAAAATCAAAACATATTACTGAAACTGATAACCATGATTGGGTCAATTTAAGGATCCTTTCTGTAACAAAAAAAAAAACTGAAGCCTTGTAGCCATTCAAACATATTACTGAAACTGATAACCATGATGTTCATGGCTTTATTAACCACAGATTTGGATATCTCCTAGTGCGATAAGAAGCATGGTAAACTTGAATCAACTGTTTAGTGCGTAAACTGAAATGCAAGACATTTGAAGTTCGAGCTGTAACAGTTGTGCATATAATTATTTGAAATCTGTATGACAGTAACTGATACAAATAGTTAAGACGTTTTTAAGCAAGCCAGAGAACTTTTTCTGATTGAATCGATCAGACATCATTTTCTTATTCTGTGATTGTCAGCATGATCAGCATGCTAGATTCTAGGAAAAATATCATGGAACACAAATCTGGCTTGCCTGGAACCAACATTATTTTGATAACAGAAAGATCCTAGTAGAGCACAGATTAGTAATCTCTATGTTGCAGATGAACCCCAAGAAGGTATTGAACCACTGCATGTTTGCATCTGCGCCCATAGGCCATAGCACTGAAATTGGAAAAGATGATAGGGCCCAGTATGAATTAGGTACTGGAATGCTACGGTAGGTAAAGCCATCGTTAGTACCTCTGTTCAACTTCGTAGAGCTGACCTGTGTTAAGTATGTAGGATATACTCGAAACCCAACCAGGCTGCAAGTCAAGAAAACCAGTACTAGGACTAGGAATCACTACCCAAACTCAACAACCTGTGTAAGAAGCATAGCAGTAGTTGGAGCTAGCCAAGAAAACCAGTAGGGTCGACCTCGTGGAGGTCATGAAGGGGGAGAGGCCTTGTGTCCTGCGCCGTGAGGACGCGCTCACATCGGGCACGCGGGCCCATGACATCGTCGCATGAACACAAGAGGCCGTCTTCCTCGGGTTCGAGGTCGTCAGCCTTCAGCGCCGCATCCACAGTCGTAGGTAGGCCGTGTTTATTCTATCTTCGCTTCGTGCTCTTCTTATTTCTCTTATGTGCGTGCTAATGATTTTGGGCTTCTCCGTCTCCTAAACAGGTGCCAAGGAGGGAGGTATCTGCTCCTCAAGTTGGGGGCGTGGTTGCTGCTGCAGCGGGTGCGGGACAAGGGCGAGCTGCCGTAGTGGAAGCAGGAGAAGGACCCACCTACGGTGCGACGAAACAGGGGTGGAGCACCTCATGCTGCTGTCGGGGCGCTCTGCACTGCCTGCTGGCGCGGCCCGTAGAGCCCGTCCTGCGGCTCCCAATGTACGCACCGCACCACGCATGCTTCCCCATGTTCAGAAGCTGAATTCAACAAACAAAAGAAAGGGATGACAGAGAGTCCATACCTTCACTGCAGGACGGTCTTTAGGTGGGGAAGAAGGTGTGCCTCGCAAGAGGAGTCAGGGTAGCATGACTGTGATGCTCTCGGTGTCGTGCTCGCGAGGCCGTTGACGATGTTGGTGCAGCAATGGCGCCAGCAGGCCATGCACCCTCAGCCCAGCCACCGCCGCGCACTCGCTGTGCGCCTCCAGCGTACTGGTAGGGCCTGGGGCGGCTGTGGCTGGCGCGGTGGCCGCCCAACGCCTGGAACGTCGGGAATCGCCGGGAGCACGTCCGTGATTTGGCGGCGGCGGGGTGCTGTCAGATCGGGATCCGGCAAATGGTGGGCGGCGGGGCTTGAAGGGGGCGGCGCTTGAAGGCGGCGGTGCCAATGGTGTGAGCCTTAGGCAATGGGGGGCGGCAAGGGTGCGGCGACGGCAAGCATGGCGGTGACGACGGCGAGCATGGCGGTGGCGGAAGCAGTGCGACGGGATAGGCCCGAGCGATACGAAAAGAATCTCGCCTAGTAATTTTGTGTGATGAGAAAAGAACCCATTTATTACAGAATAAAAGAGTTAGAAAGCCACACTATTCCACAACCGAGCAAATAGCCTAATGGTAATGTGCTCTGGCCTTCAGTGCTGCCCAGGTTCGACCACCCCCCCCCCAGAATTTTTGAATAAAACTCATTTAATTTGTTCAGCTGACATGGAGCTTGCCCTGGTGACATGGCGCGCGTGGACAGGCACGTGGCGGTGACATGGCGCCTGGCATGTGGCAACAGGCTAAGAAATTGAGTGTGACGATTTGATAGTGACGAATTTGCTATAACGTCATAGCTAACTGGGCCAGATTGTGACGAATTTAACAAAATGTCACTGTATTTTGGGCTTCAATATCCAAAATGCAGATCCATGACGGAAAATAGAAAAACGTCATAGACTAGTGCTGTTAATGATGTTTTCTGAAAGTGTCGCTGAAAAACTGTCACAGATTAAATGATTTTTTGTAGTGATATTCTACTGCACTCATCCATTCTCTATACTTCTACTCTACACCAACTACCAGAAGAGGGACCCACTTGTCAGATTTATTAAATCCCCCCAACCGGCCCCTCCACTCTTTCTCCCTCATTCCCTCCACCCCCTCCCTCCCTGCTCGACAGCGCCGGCAGTGGAGGCCCACACACTGTGCCGAGCTAGCCCGCGCGGAGGCCATGGCCGGCGCCGCGCCGGAGCTCCCACCCTCCGCGCCGGCGAAAGGAGCTCTGCTCCTCCCCCCCACCCCCCCCCACCCCCCCACCCCCTACGCTTGCCGGCAACAGGATCTCAGGCCTCCGCGGCCGACCACGGCCTCCCCACTCCCCAGACCTCCGCGCGAGGCGAGGTGGAGGCATGGCGGCTCCCCTTCCTCTCCTACTCCGGCGGCCCTGCGGCGCGTCGGCGTGCCGGCGGAGAGGCGGGGCGCGCGTGGGGCTTCCCTCCTCCTCCGCGTGGGGCCAGGCGGCCGGCGACGCGCGGCGAGACCGTCCGCGGCGGCGTGCGGCGAGGCCCGTCTCCTCCTCCCTCCCCTCCAGCGCAGAGGTCGCGGGGCACGCCGAGCTCCGCGACCTCTGCACGCGGCGGCGGAGCAGGGGCCGCCTCCCTCCCTCCCTCCTCCCTCCTCGAGCGCGGCGGCGGGGAGCATCTGCGGCCTCCCCACCTGGCGGTGGAGGCCATGGCGGTGCGGCGGCGGATCCAGGCGCCGCGGCGGCCCTCCGCCTCCTCCCTCCCTCTTTGTCCCCCTTCGCTCCCTCTCTGCCCCCTCTCCCCTCTCTTCCTCTGCTCCTCGGCATGCGCGGGGGCGCGGTGCGGCGGCGGCGGCGCGGACGCGGTGGGCGGCCGATGCGGGGCGCGGCCGGCACATGCGCGAGGGGCGAGGTCCGGCGCGCGGTCGACCTCTCTGGCTGACGCGGCGGGCGGGCGGGCTGCGGGCCCCGCGCCACGTGGGCTCCTAGAGGAGGAACGGCATCGCCTTCACAGTTGGAGGATCTCAGCCCTTCCCCTATCGTATAGGAGGCTGTGGAGGATGCCGCTGCAGCCGTTTCTTCCGTCAAACGCTCCTCTAGGAGGCTGTGGAGGATAGCAGTGCGAACAGCCTAAGGACCCCTGCTGCTGAATACACTCTCCTGCAAACTGTAGAACCCTACCAAAAGACACTGGCTACCTTGTGAGCTCATACAAAGTACCAGTGAATACATGGCCGTTTACAGAATGGCAATCGACCAGTAGCATGCCACACCATCAACATATGTTATGTGTACACATAGAGTGTTGACGGCAGAACATATCGGTTGATCAATCTGAACAAAATCAGGTCCAGTTCTACTGATTCGGAGCAGCTTTGACATTCCAATCAGTTACTCTGTCACGTGTCGTCGGAGAGAAAGACGTCAGGAAGAGAAAGTGGATCAAGCTCATAGAAGCCCTGGAGCGTGCCACTTCTTTCTTTGGTCAGGCAGGAGATGTGATTGGAGAACAACCCCAAATTCTCTCCCGAAGGTATCATCAGATCGAAATCCTTTTTCTTGTCAGATTTAAACACACATCTGTAACCACGAACTTGAGTAAGAAGCATAAGCGTTGTGCCAGCTTCAGTGCACGCAATAATCTGGCCGACAACAAATTCGCAAGCGTTGCTGCTGGATGTAACTCAGTCAGGTGCCCAGTTCATATAGATGGCCCAGATCTGACCAACTTGTGGAAGCACCTCAAATTACCACTTAATGGCAGTTTGTCTGGCATCTACCAGATGAGAGAAAACAGGACTTGTGTCATACTTGGTTCTCCAGTACCAAACTTCAAATGTACCACAGCTGATAGGCATCAAGGTATGTATGTCCTTCGCCAACCACCGTTTCTCCTGCTCTGACTGAGGACTCTCCAAATTCATTGGCACCATGGGTATTTTTCTGCGAGGATGTATCTTGTTCAGAAGAAATATGTGGTTCCAAGGGGATCTCCTTTTGAGCAATCAGCTCATCTCCAGAATCCATTTCACTATCTGTAGTATCAGCAGTCAAATCAATGAGCATTTCACCTATCATACTGCCGAGAGACATGTAGGAGACAAGAGATACAGAAGAAAATGCTCAGGTCAGCTGGGAGACGTGCAGTGTCAAGTTCCATAAAGCCTTCTGGGACACCAACCTTTTCAGCTCCATTATAAAAGGGAATAATGCTGTGCCAAAATCGAACGTCCTGTTTGGTTCGCCCCCTAGCACACATAGCACAAACTTTGACTAATAATTAGGGGTGCTAAATAAAGTCAGTTTACAAAACTAACTCCACAACCCCTGCGCTACTTCGCGAGACGAATCTAATGAGACCTTTGACCGCACGATTAGAGGTTGGTTACTGTAGTATTATTGTAGCCAATCATCGATTAATTACTATCATTAGATTCGTCACGAAAAATTACACCCATCCGTAAAAAGATTTTGCAAATAAATTTTATTTAGTACTCCATGTATGAAAAAAAGAAGTTGTGCTAGGAAGTAGCACGGGCAAACCAAACAGGGCTTCATCATACTATTACAAATGAGGATAACAGCGGCACCATCATCAGCTGACATAGTTGACAGGAATTCCACAATCTCATATTCAAGGATCTATGGTCAGGATAACATAATGTTCGACCAAACCACCGCAGCAAACGGAAGCATTACTCCAGTAGCACCTTCTCTTCAGAAGGGTTCAGATGGAAATACACTGCAGAAAATATCATCTTTGCGGCGACATTGCGAGAAACTCCAGAAATTAGGACCGGCTAGCGAGGCAACAAAGCTACTCCCTCGATTCTCCACCGCATTAGGCTATGCGCCAACCAAATAAACCAAAATAACTTAGGATCTGTTTAAATGAACTAAAGTTAAGTGCTAAATTTTAGCATATATTAGCACTCGTACACATGTTAAAATTTTTAAATCTTGCATAAAGTTTAACTCCATCTATTAATACTTCCGTTTGAATAAACTAGTACTAAAATTTAGCATTTTCATCCATTAACACTTACATGCAAACGGATGTTAGCTTGAGAGCGGCTAGCGACTGACGCCGCCGCCGCCGCCGAGTGAATCGACGAACGGGAAAGACCCACCAGGCACAATGGGGGTGAGCAGTGAAAGTATTCGGCCTAACAAAACATGCGCACTAACTAACTAATAAAGGCTCTCGCAAAAAAAATAACTAACTAATAAAGGCCCAACCCACTAACAACTAAACAAGTCAAGGCGAAAAAACAAGTAACTCATAAAGGCCCAACTGCTAATCAGCCCACCCGCCCGCGCGTTTGAATTTGGTCGGTCGCGCCGCTTCGTTGCCGCGGCCGCCGACTAGCTTTGCGAATGCAATTTTTCATTCTGGGAATACGTCGAGAGTCGAAACTCAGGCATTACGAGTTTCACAAGTCACCACCCAGCGAGGCCAGTGCCCCTGCGCGACGTCGTCACAGTTCGTCGCGACGAACAAGAAGGCGAAGGCCTCCAAGCAGCAGCAGCCGCCCCTCCGGCTCGCCTGCCTGGCGGCCGAGGCCAACGAGCGCGGCGAGGAGAAGGACGCCACCGCCACACCCAGTGCCGTAGTAACGTGGTGGCGAATACAATATATCATTATTTCTAATTTATTTGAAGTTCATATATGACGGAGCGAAAGACTAGTTTGAAATTTTAAAAAATAAAAATTTATAAATATAAAACTTCTGTTCTTTTTAGCACGAAAGAAATTGAAAAATATAAAAAGAACTAGGCCACGAAAGCATTTCAAGTATATAGTAGAGATAACCATGCTTTTTCGCGAAAGTGCCTTAGCATGTATTTCATTAAAAGGAAAACAATACGGCCATTACAAACCTTAATAGATAGAGGCTATTAAGGCAGTTAAAGAGCACCACCAAGCTGGTGGCTGTGACCTCAACTACACCAAACAAGAAACAACAAGAACAAGCGGGGGAGGAAACTCACTCTAACCCACAAAACCTAGACATGACTATACAACTGAACCTGCAAAAAATACAAAATCAATACAAGGGTGCATAAAGTCTCCAACTAGCAAGGCGGCAAAGCATTCGCCTGGACAACATGTCAATGTGGCAAAGCATCCGCTCGAAACGATCACCAACCGACAAGATGAAGGCGGCAAGGCATCCGCCAGAGCAAGCAAAGGACGGCGGCAAAGCATCCGCCAGACGACGACCTATGCAACCCTGACGATGAGGATGAAACGACCATTTATATTTAAATTTTTGAAAAAAATAAAATGTGTAGTAATTGTTTTTGAAAAATTAATAAACTGAATATCACCAGAACAATGAGCTTTCATATTTTATTTTTTGAAAATTTTTGAAACGAGTATATTTAAATTTCAGAATCATGATCTACCATACGTTTGGCTTCTTATTGTTGTTAGGTCGGTTTCACACACGTGTCCTTCATAGTTCGATTTAATCTATATAACTCTCATGTGTAGTAAAAAAAAATCTCCGATTACAACATAAATAGACTAAACATGTTGGACTACTTTATAATTTAGTTTTCTTAGTCAACTAAAAGTTTCTGATTTTTTTTAAAAGAACTTAACCCTTATTAGAGTTGGTTTGAAGTATCAAAAATATTGTTTTATCAAGAAAATGATAACGAGGTAAACATTTTCTCTATTCGGTATTCTTTTGATAATATATCTCCCTAGTCATGCTCTTTTTCTCACTAGCATGACGGTTCAAAATATTTGGGGACCAAACATGTATTTAGGAACCCTGCGGTATGAAGGTAACCCAAAGGGCTAAGGCAAAAGAATGTGGCTCTCAACCGTGCATCAACTCGGCTTCTTTTCCTTGCAACACCCTCAAGATCCAATTTTATTGTGATAATAACGACGGTTACGTACCACGGGTACCTCAAAGAAAGAATTCCTAGGCCCAACCACCAAGGTGAAACTAGCCCAGGAAGCTGGGCCCATGGAGCAAGGTGAACTAACCAACGGGCCCCGTGTATCAGGCATAGGGGTGGTAAAGGGCTCTAGATTTTGGCCTAGAAAATCTAAGGGCCGGGCCTAAAGGGGCTGGGCTCTAATCTTATACAATTTTGAGATAAAAAATTTAATAGTCTTGTTGGGCTATGAAGAGGTCACTAGAGCTATGACCTATTACCACCCTAATCAGGCGGCGACCTGAGGATCAGGCCACCCGCTGACAAGGGACGTCGCAACCTCCCGACCCCTAGCAAAACTTGGGTGTCTAGCGCCCTCCAATGGCCAAATCTAACCCCCCAACCCGCTGGGAGACGAGAAGGATGGACCGGTGGAGAGCAGTAAATGTGCCAGGGCCGATGGGATGCGCACGCGCACTCACGCCCCCTTTGAGAAACCCCTGGCACGCAAACCCCTGGCCAGCCAGGCCATCATGACGCCTCGGCCACGGCGTCTGCGCCGGCCCCATCCCGTCGTCCTGATGGGGTGTGACAACCAATATTATTATGAGCAGGGATTAACCCTAAGTGACTAGGGTGAAGGATACGAAAAGGAGGAGAGAAAAAGAAAACGAGCGGAAAAGAACAAGGGAAAGTCAAACATAGTCAAAATTTGGCCACATTTAAAAACTTTGAAAGGTTTGGAAGCCAAACTCTATAGAAAGTATCAAACAGAATATTTAGCGATGTTCAAATTTGAAGATTGAAATTCAAATTCCAAAGAAAAGAGTGAGAATTCCCTCAGTTTCATGAAATGATGGAAAAGCCATGGTTAGCAGCTATTAGTTGGAAATTTTATCAAGCAAGCCAACAGTTAGTCAACATGAAAAATGAAGTGCAAAATATGTACTTAGCAATGGAACCATGATTGAACAGTTTGGAGAATGACCTGGACACATTTGAAGTGTTCAAAGTTGGAAGGAAATAGTAACACACCTGAATATTTCAAAGTGTGGCTGCACAACCATAATGCTCAAATTTGAGCCTAAATAAAATGAGACATTGTAGATCAACCATGCATGAAAAGTACTCAGATGCAAAGCTGGATGTTTGGGAAGAAATAAGGTGTCATTTTTTGGGTGAAAACCTTTGTAAGGTCATTCAAAATCAATGTCAAAAACAGGTAGTTTGAATTAAAATGCTGAACTTTAGAAAAAGTAGCCTGAACCCTAACTGTTCAGAGCAATTTTTGAAAGGGTTCGAGGCCAAATCAGAAAAATGTTCCTGAAACAAAAGTTGTAGAGAAATATCAAATCAATAACTTTGCGTTTGGGAGATTTTTAAGTACAATAGTGAATGTTGGAGATAATGGAGCTGCAATGTTCTGGTTCTGAGGAGTTCAGTCTGAAACAGATGTGCACAGCAGGGATGAGACCAATGTTTATACAAGTTAGAGATAGAATCTGAAGAAATGCCTGTAAAAGAAAATGGAGATGAACATAGGGCTACAATTATCCTGTTGGAAGATTTCGAAGTTTAGTAGCAAATTGGGGAAATAATTTGCATCAATGTTGATATATTTGAATAAGTTAACCGAAAGCCTTGTTCTTTAGTGGCAACCGAATTTGGGCAAGATAGAGGCTGAATCAGAGAAGGTGCATAGAAAGAAACATGTAGAGTAATTTCTTCCCTAAAATTTTTATCTTGGGAGATTTCGAGGTTTATACGCAGAATTTGCAAATATTTGGGTTTAAACCTGGCAGGATTGAGCTTATGACTGAAGCACTGCATTATATTATTGGCCGAATTCAGTAAAAATGCAATAATCAGGGCAGAAATTAAAGGCTTTAGAGGCAGATTTGGGGAAAGTAACCAACACAAAAGTTATAGAGGAAGGTTCTCTCTACAAATTTTATTTTATCCAATTCCAATATTTGTATATGAATTTGAGAGAAAAAGGAGGATCAAACTTGCTGTTTCAGAGACGTAACAGAAGAGAACAGAGCAGGTTCAGACCGAGCCGTTCTTGTCCACTGCTGTCGCCACCGGATCGAATTCGCGGCAAAATTCAACGTATCCACCGTCAATCCCAAGGAGGTGGCAAGCTATCGCTGCCATCCCGGCACCCTCCGTCGATTCCCTTCATCCACGGCAGCGCAAGAGCATCAGGAAACTGTCTCTCCCAACTTCCCAATCCATTTACAGCCTCAAGTATGTTGGATTTTGGCCAGCTTCGGGTGGCTCGGCGCGGCGCTGCAGTCGCCGTGCGCCACGCGGTCGATCGAGGCTGGGCATGGCAGCGGCTTCCCCTCTCTCCGTTCCTGGGCATGACGCGTTCCTAGACCTCCACGGAGTCGATCTCAGATTTTGCCAGTACTGTTCCGGACTCTGATTTCACCACTATTTCGGACTCGGAATTTGCTTGGACTTGCCGGCCGGCCTATATAACTGAAAGTTCAGAGAACCAGCAGATTGCATCATTGCAACAGTTTGTCGAAGCGAGAGCGAGAGCGAGACATCCAATTTTGGCTTTGTCCAGTACTGATGAAGATGTACAGCACGAGCAGAGCAGCCATGATGAGCCTTCGCCATCTGTTCTTGCGAGCTGTTTCCAAGTTCTTCCTTTCCTCCTCTCCGAGTTTACTGAAGGCACTCCAGGGAATTGGGCATGTTCATCAACCAGGACCATCGCTCAAGGACGATGTCAGCGAGTACCGGCCTGAACTGCCGGTGGACATCCTGATGGACATCTTTGCCCTGCTAGAGATCCCTGACCTGCTGCGTGCCGGCGCCGTATGCTCCACGTGGCACGCTGCGTACACCAGCCTGCTCAGCCATGGATGTTACCATCGGCCACAGACGCCATGCCTCCTCTACACATCTGAATCTGACGCGGATAACGTTGCCTGCCTCTACAACCTCGCAGAGGACAGGGTCTACAGGCTCACGCTCCCGGAGCTGGCGATCCGCAGCCGGTATCTGATTGGCTCCTCCAATGGCTGGCTGGTCAGCGCCGACGAGAGGTCGGAGCTGCACATGGTCAACCCAATCACCGGTGAGCAGATCGCCCTCCCACCGGTGACCACCATCGAGCAGGTCAAGCCCATCTTGGACGACGCCGGTGAGATTAAGGAGTATGAGTTGTCGCATTTCAGCGGAGAAGAGGTTTACCGTGACCCAACAATTCTTGCTCTCAATGAGCTGCGTGATGACCTCTACTCCAAGGCATTTGTGTTCCCTGATGAGGCCTCTTCAGGAAGCTACGTTGTGGTCTTGATCCACGAACCATATGAGCTTTCATTTGCAAGACCAGGAGATTCTAAATGGACACTGCTGGCAGCAAGAGATTCCTATGAAGACTGCATGTACGTGGATGGCGTACTGTATGCAGTGACAGGTGCTTGCAGAATTGATGCTTTTGATCTCACCGGCCCTACTAACTTAAGGAAGGTGATTATGGAAGAAACAAAGAACTTTATTTATGAACACATATACATTACTAAGACGTCATCAGGAGATCTGCTGCTAGTTTGGAGGGAACAGGATGTCAAAGGTGAGGGCGATGTGGGCGAGGATGCTCCAGAGCCTGTACAATGGGAACTAATTTCAGAGATCAAGATGGAAACTAGGAAAATCACGTTGTACAAAGTTGACATGGAAGCAAAAGAGCTCGTCGAAATTAATAGTCTGCATGACCATGTGTTGTTCCTTGGGTATAGCCAGACGTATTGTCTAGGTGCTGAAGAATATCCATCATTGAAGGCAAATCATGCCTACTTGACAGACAGTCAAAGATATATAGCATCTTGGAAGAGAAATTGCCGTGATATATGTGTTTTCAATTTGGAAAGTAACAGTGCTGAAGAAATTGTGCCTCCTCAGTGTTGGTGCAGCTGGCCAGCTCCCATATGGATAACACCTAACCTTACAAAGATGAGCTCAAGATTAAAGGAATAGGTCCTGTTTTATAAACTGTAATTGTATTTTCCATGTTTAAATATGTATGTTGAGTTTATTGAATCATATATTCTTGACTCATGAATTTTCGTTAGAGCTAGAATTTATCAATATAATATAAAACACTGAGCTATCATTCATGTTTGTAAATAATGTTTGTGGGTGGCTAAACGAACAGCAGGCTAAATAATAATCCCTCATCATTTAAAGTTTATTTGGGATGCTTGTCAAATTTAACTATCAGAAAAACTATATAAATATATATAAATATGTTAAATTAATGCACGTGTTCATCAAAATTATTCATTTGGCAAAAAGGTTTGGGCAGGAAATACTGTCACCGGATCCTTAATTTGGCCAACAAACCACATTCTCGGACTCTCTCCTTAAAGTTTTGAAAATTCATATTTAGGCATAGATAGAATTTAAGCAGTAATTAAATATTACATCTACCACTCATACTAAGTATTTGGAGACCTTTCAAATACTTAGTTCTTCGGGTACTCCTCTTCAGTAGACGGCTGATGCACTTCTGAAAAACCACAAAAATAAAACCTTGAGTAGGAAGGTACTCAGCAAGACTGACCCGACTAACCAAAAATAAAATAAACTAAAATAAAACTGCAAGGAGTATGAGGACTTTTTAGTGGACTAGCTGACTCGACAATTTTGCATAAAGCTTACTAATGGTAAGTCCTTATTTTGTGATTTTACTCCAATTTAATAATTAATTAACATCTAGGTGATAAAAATCTTTTTCATAACAAGAAGCACTAAACATCCAGTAATATTACTTTCAAGGAAAAACCACACAAATATCTTTCTTAACTATGATGCTCAAGCGATGATCAAGTGCATTCATGACCGAGAATTGCGGCGATCCAAATCGATTTACATACTGCAAGAGATACCTAATCACCAGTTATGTACAGTTCTGGGGACTGTACGTAACAACTTTTCAATTAGCCGTACCCAAAGGACCGAAAATAAAGTTATCCGGACCCAGAGGCGCACCCCCACATGGGACCCCATGCCTGGCCTAATCTCCAATGTGAGTTTCAGGCTACACCTCTGCCTTTCTCTCACTCGCCAAGCACGAGTATAAATCATTTCCGATCCAAGAGCCAACTAACTCACCAGACTTGCTGGTTCCCAATGGCAGTAAGCAACCAGGTAGTATCACTTGATCAAAGATTAACACAGTGAACGGTCCTTAAAAAATTAATTTGAATGGGCAGAACCACATCGCTAGCTTCTGCCCACAACTTTAAAAACAAGCCATTTCCTTGATTAAAGTGAGATCTAGATTAACCTTAGGTATTGAAGTAACATGGTTACTATAAAGTAACAACTAAGCTTTGCTAAGCATAGGACATTACAAGTTAAATTTGAGAAGGTGGCAAAGTTGTCCTATTAAACAAGGACGGATTATGCATAAGAGAATTGGCTTGCAATCAACTCCTAGAAGTAATGCACAATCATGAAATAAACCAAATTTTATGATTTTATAACGATTATAAAAAGGGTAGGTATAAATGCATCGGGGCTGGCCTTTAGTCCCTGCTAAGTTAGTATCTTCAAAAATCCCTTCCACAATAGGAATAAGATCAAGAACTTCCTCGGTCTCCTGGGGATCTTCAGATAATTCCACAAACTCCACTTCAGGTGCTTTAGATTCTACGGTAGGATGCAAGTCAATATTAGCGTGCAAAAATTTTGATAAAATAAGACTGTACAACTTATCTCATGATAACATTGCAAGTCAACACTATCCTACCCACAAAAGAATTAACCCACCATTTTCTTAATTACTAATCTACCTTATGCATTTTCTTCTATTAAATAAAAGGGTTTCACAATTAATTTCTAACTCAAAACCTAATTCCTATGAATTATCAAGAATATGTGATTAATAAACAATTATTCATAATTTTATACATTTTATAATTGTTAAGTACTTATTTAAATACCTTAAATAAAAGGCATAGAAATAAATACTCGATACTATTATTATTTTTCTTAGAGTTTAAGAGTTCTCATGCATAAAAGAAAATAAAATAATCCTAGAAAAATTGGGCTTGTTAGATTTGGATAAATCTACAAATATAAAGAATTATGGAAGAAAACAGAATTTACATCTAATTCTATTAAAATCTACACAATTTTACAAGAAAACCCTCTTCACCCTCATCCTTCTCCACTTAACCCTGCTTTCTTTCACTAAACCCCCTCACTTTTCTTTTCTTCTACCCCAAACTCCTTTTCCCCTTCCTCTGTTTCTTCACGCGCATAACCCACGGTGGCTGCCCCTGGCACGCCGGCGACGAGCTTGCCGTGAGACCAGGCCGGCCCGCGCACAGGGATCGCCCCCAAGACCCCCACGCGCACCAGCCCCCAAATCTCCTCCACAACACAAGCCCAGACCCAGAACGCCGACACAGGCGACAACCAAGGCACGACGCATGGCGGCCGGCCATGGCGAGCCCCCCCCCCCCCCCCCAACAGCCCCGACAGACCACCAAGACAGCAGCACCCTCACCACAGGAGCACGCCTACTCCCAACCTGGCCCTGGAAGCGCCAGAGCACAGGGCTCAGCGGCGACCCCCATGGCCACGGCGGCGCGACAACGTTTCGGCCATCCCGACCACGAAACGGGCCGACCAACAGCCCCTACCCCATCTACAACCTCTTTCATCGCTTCTAGACCACCCAGAACTGGAATCCAAGGTCGGGAGGACCATGCTCACCGGCAACCCCCAGCACGACAACGACCCGATGAAGAAGATGATTTTGGACCCGGAGCTGCCGTGAAGGATTTGGCCCGGGAAGGGTTCGAATGGATTTGTAGTGATCCTGGGAGGTCGTGTGTGCTAGGAATCAAACCAATATCATGCGAGGGAGACGATTTTTTGCGAAGAACAGAGAGCTCGGTTTGGGGAACAGAATGGCGCGAAGTGGAAGATGATATGTTCAGACACGGTGTTCTGTAGCAGTCTGAACAGGGTGTGTTTCAGTGCAAAACCCCAATCTTTGAGCCTCTGTTTCCACAAATTTCATTACCAAAATTCATAATCTTCCAAAACGAAAGTTGTATCCCTGACGTTTCTCTAAAACTTTTCTTCCAGAAACATCCTTAATTTAGGCCTCTAACCTGGTCGAAATTGCCTCAGAACAAGGCAGGTTCAGGCCGTTTTTCACAGTTGCAGACTAGACTCTTCAAAACCTGAGCGTTGCAGTGCACTTTTCTCCAAAATTTTTCACTGTACTTCAAAATATCCCAAAATAAAAGTTGTAGATTTCATATTTACATACAACTTCTGTTTAAGATACACCTTTCAATTCTGCCTCTAAAGCACCCAGATTTTACTCTGAAGCAGGGAACCGAATGGATGAATCCATTCAGTTTCGTCAGAACCTTCCAAGTACAACCCGATGCTCCACTTTGATCCTTATTTTAACCATTCAAATCTAATTTATGATACTCAATCCCTACTTTAACATGTTAAACATATAACAAAGAATCCATTTTTCATATGTAAACCTCTCTCCTACATCCAGATTCTTCCAAAATTTCAGGCTAAAGGTGACTATTTCACCATATTTTTAAAACTGAATTGGCAATAGCCATTCAGTACTGTCAGTTAACTGACAGTGCCAAACCCAACTGTGATCTTCCAGAAACTAAAAATTTTCTCTTCTTCCTGTCAAACCACTTGACCAAGATAATTATTATAGATTAAAGTTTACTCACAGTCCAAAATTTCCTAAGGTTTTATAAGAAATCTTTTCTCAATAAACAAAATCTGGATGTGCTTCCCTTGGAAAACTACTTGTAGATCATGCAATGGTGAAAAAAACTGTCAAATGCTGTGTTAAATACAATTGAACCTATTGTTGTGTTTTGGCTGAACCAGCCGGTGATATTGGCACTGGTGATGGCTTTCAGAAAATATACAGAGTATAATTCTCTAAGTCCTAATAACCAAGGATCCAAAACCCAGAAACACAAAATTCACAGGACTCCTAGAGCACATACTTCACTCATCATTAGATTGCTGGCGTGTAATATTTTCAGAGGCAAATAAGTGCAACACAATACATTTACTCTCACTTCATTCAGTTTTCAAAACTGGAAACAGCAGATGTACTACTTATCCATCCCATCCTGATCCGTAACATGTTAACACGTACATTATAAAGATACACATCATATGAAGCAAAAGGTACCAAATCCTCAAGGGTTGGTTCAGGAACCACAAAGAGAACTAATCATTTGCACTACCAAAAGTTACTGCACAAGCTAAAGGGCTAACAGTGGTATCTTCAGATAGGTGAACTGTCACTGCAGTCTTGCCCGAATGATTAAGTTTCAGCAGTTATGCAAATCCATTGTTCTCCAGCAAGCAAATCTGAAACATATACAGCATGAATGTTTAGGATAATAAATTGAAACATTTACACGTACATTGTAAAGGTGTAATGATTTAGTTAACTCCACTTACCCCTAGGACAATTTGTGGCAAACATATTGGTGTAGACCAATGTCGCGGCTGTATCTAGCCCTGGTGAAGCAACCCGCCCTCACACATTTGATCCCAGGACAGCAGTGAGCAGTTATGTTGTGATGCTCTACCTGATTTTTTTTTAGTAAAGTATAAGGAATGCACATGAGTTAATAATTTAAACGGTTGGTTTTGCATTGAAGTGCTAATTCTTTTAGTTGGACATATTACCTTGTTCTGATCTTTAGGCAGCTCCTTCTCTCCGCTAGCAAGGTGGCAAATAAGGCAGTAAGTGTAACCTTTTCGGCAGAGCAGGGCCTTGATCCGGTAGCTCTGATGCATTTTCATTTCCTGGTCAGCTTGTTCCCTGTAATCCTCATCCTCATTGCACTAATTGGAGAAGAAAGAAACAAGGAAATTAACAAGCATAAATGAGGAAGTGTTCACATGTTCAGAAAATGCAGAGTCCAAGAAAGTGGTTCTCTCACGGGCATTGAACAGCAAATCTCACCAAAAGAACCAAACCTGATCCTGATCGGGAGGCTGAGCCTCACGTGGCGCTGCGCGCTTGGCCTTCTTGTTCTTCCTCGCGACGACGAGCTGTCGACGCCGTCGCGCATGGGAGCTCGCCTCGCTGGCTTCGCCGCTCCCGCCTGCAGGCGCTGAAGGAGCCGCGAGGTCGGGCTGGACGAGCACCGCGTCGGAGACGACAGGCGGCGCGTCGAGCTCGTCTTGCGGGTCCTTCTCGGGGACGGCAACAGTCTGATCATCCTCGCCACCAGAGCACCAGCCGTGCGCCACGGGGACGGCGCCGGGCGTGGCTGTGGCGGTATCGTCCTTTTATTCGCCGCGATCGGAGGACTCCGCGGCGGCGTCGATCTCCTGCTTGACGAGGCTAGGCGCGACGATGCTGCGGTCGCCGCCGATCTTGGTGCGCTCTGCACTCGAGCTCCCGCCCGCAGGTGCTGAAGCCGCGACGTCGCGCTGGACGAGCAACGTGTCGGAGACCACAGGAGGCGCGTCGACGGTCACGTCGTCCGCGGCGTCAATCTCCAGCTTCACCGGGGGGCTGGGCGCGACGATGCTGCGGTCGCCGATCTTGGTGCGCTCTGCACCCCCAATCCCGCCGGGCGCCAACAGGTCGGCGCTGGGCGCGGCCGCGGCGTCCATCCCCTGGCCGCGATGAAGTGGGAGGCGCGGCAAGTCCTCCTGGTTCCCCGACTCGTCGCGTGTCGTCGCGGGCGCGGCGTCCCTGCTGGCCTCGCCGTCGCGGGTCTTGCTCTTGCCGCGGTCTTCTTGCGCCGCCGAGGGACTCCCGGTGACGAGGCTGTTGCCGGAGCCCCTCGCATCGCCGTGCCCGTGGTCTTCTTCCTCCCGGAAGCGCGGGGTACTTGGCGGCCGCGGTTGGCCGCGGCCTTGCACCGCCGACGGCAGGCTCTTGGGGTCGCCGGCTCCCGCTGCGGTGCGGGCGTCTCCCTCCTCCTCGGCGCGCCTTAGGCCTCCTCTCTTGACTAGGAGCGCGGCGCGACGAGCAAGCCGGCTCCGCATCGCCGCGGCGGCGCGGCGCACCCATGCCCCACCCCTGGAGACGAGGGCGGAGAGGAGGCCGGCCCACCTCCGCAGGCGGCCCCGCCGTGGCTTGGGGTCCATCTCTCCGCCCGCTTCTTTTCAGCCGACGTGCGGCGGGGTGGCAAGCTCTCTTGCTTGGCTTGTTGGGAGGCAGGGAGGGGGAGGCAGGGGAGCAGGAAGGCGAGCGAGGGGAAGAAGAAAGGCTGGGCGGGCGGGAGGTGAAATAAGCCGAGCGCGAGGCCGTTCCGTTGGGGGTCAAGTGCCAGCTGGCCGTTTCGAGGCGGTTACGGTTCTCAGCAGGAAATTTCATCAAACAATACCCTTTCGCATTTTAAGCTTTATTATCAAAAGTTTGAAACGAGACTATTTAAATTCCACACATGTGTTGCAGTTTGATCTCGAGATCATGAGATCCAAACAAGGGGATTTGTCTTCAAGAATTTATTTTAAAATTAATCACAATGTGCTCATATTTGGCTTATTATTGCTTGGTGCTCAGTTGGTTTCGTGCTTTGGACTACGGGTCAATCTAATAAGTTGATAAAATGAATCAAAATGACATTCCATATAATTAATTTGGGAGAATAAATAAACTAGAGTGTGGTATGGTTTCATAATTAATCAGCTGCTCCAGAAAATAAGATTGGGTACCCTATTGCAATACTGCATTGAATATTGAAGTTTTGGCTAGGCACACCGTAACACACCACAAGTTTCAGTCCATGCAATAGTTTAAAATTTATTTACTTTGTTAGGAGGAAATGTAAATAATCATGGAAAATATCATTTTCTAAATAAGATATTCATTCATGCCGGTTCCATTTGAGTTTTGGTTGAAAAATGAATTTTCACGGTTCTAAATTTCGAAAAGAATTCAAACCCATTATGGTTTGGAGATTGGAAATTTATAAAACCTACTCGCGCTTAGGGGTGCAAAGAGGTGACCCTTAGGTGCACCTCTAATTCTCTTTAGTTCAAAATTTTATACTACTTCTCTAAAATAATATTACATTTTGAAAAACTAGTACAATATTTCCATCTTCACTGTGCAGCCCGAAGGCCACCACCGTTTTGGGCCGAAACCAACTGCAGCTGCTGCTGCAATTGCATTGCCCGGTGGCACCTTGCTGAAGCCCACCTCGGTTTCCTCCTCCAGGCCTCCTCTCCGTGTAACCGACATCCCAACCCCACCTGTCAGCCCCTCCACCCACACTCGCCTGCAAGGCTGCAACAGCTATAGTTGCCCGCCGCCACCGCCATTGCCCACTACAAAATTCGTGGCCCGGCCCCGGCCTACGAGTCCACCGCCTCGGGAGATCTCTGCTGGTTTCCACCATGATCCCCATCGCATCTCGTGCCATAGTGCCCACATGGCCACATACATGATGCCATCGCTCAGCTTCTTGGAGCCATCGCCATCGATCGCCTCCGGGCCGCCGCCTGCTTTCCACGCCGACAATCGAGAACCCCAGTGATGGTCTCGACCCTGCAGATCATGTGTGTTCACCGTCGCCTTCTGTCCTATTGCATTGCTTCCAAGCCTCCTGACTCAAGGGCCTCGTTTGGATCACGCTAGATACTAGAATGCGCGTCTCTCGAAAAAAGAATCTCATATGCATGGAGTACTAAATGAAGTCTATTTGTAAAACCCTTTTAGGAATGAGTGTAACTTTTTGCGACGAATCTAATGCTATTAATGAATTGATGATTGTCTACAGTGATGCTACAGTAACTATTCTCTAATCACGCGGTCAAAGATCTCATTAGATTCTTCAGGGTACCTAGCACAAGGGTTGTGGAGTTATTTTTACAAACTGCCTTCATTTAATACCAGTAATTAACTGTCAAAGTTTCCTAGCGCAAGTTGTGCTAGGAAACCAAACAGGGCCAAGTTCGGACGACGAACAAAGAAGTCCGGCGATCTTCCACCGCTTGTCATGCGAGCGCCGCAATCCCTTGATCATCTCGATCCGGCAACCTGAAGTTAGGGGCGTGAGCGTGATCCGAGCAAAGGTGCCTTAGTAAGCTTCTGAGGGGCGAACCCCCCCCCCCCCCCCCCCCTCCAGCTGCCACATCAGCAGACCCAACTGCGACATCATGCAAGGATTATTACAAGCCACGTGTGTTACGAATCAGCCCTTTTCACGATATCAAGACCCCGAACCCGAAACGTTAGAATTCTTCACTGATATGACACCAGAACCTTGGTTAGTTTGCCTTTTTTTATTATCTTCCATGCTATAGTTTACATTTTTTTAGTGATTCTTGGGGTCATATAGTAATTTCACTAGGTGTTTATTTAAGTTTTTCTGCATGATGTACTGTTTATTTATATTTTGTATATGGTTGAACAAAAGGCTTTCGTTAGCTCGTTGGGCTCGTCTCTCTCCAGTCTGCAGGCGCGAAGCTAGTTCTAGATTTAGCTTTCGTTAGCTCGTTTGGCTCGTCGCAGCTTGGATCGTCTCTCTTCTGTCTGCAGGGGCGAACCTATAGGTTCCGTTTAGTACAGCTTCAACTTCTCATAAAACGGCTCCCGAAGCAGCTTCTCCGGTGGGCCATGGTGGTGCGCCATGCCTCACCCAGGTGTCCCACAGCATGTCGGTGGCAGCGGTTGTAGGGTGGCCCATAGTCGAATTTGTTTTTTATAATATTTTGTTATCTTCAGAACATCTCTTGTGATGAATATTTTTCTTCAAAATAATATTCTTGGAAAATTATATTTTGTTTCAAAAAAATATTTCTTATTTAAAATTTAGTTAAGTGTAGTTCCGTGTAAGCATGGCTGCACATGTGCACAGCCCAGCGATGAAGCCCACCTTCTACGATGGCAGCGATTGCAGTCGCACGGACTATATATAGACGCCTTGTACAAATGTACAACCAATAATTTTAACAATATATTTCATTTAGTTTGCAAAAATATATAGGGATTGTGTGTAGTTAAATAAAATTAAATAAATAGCCTCCTTGGGACCTACCTGGGCTAGCTGCTATGTTGGGTGGTTTCTTGGCGTTAGCCCAAGGAGAAAGGAACGACAGACACAACAAACGCTGGAATCATGTCTTCAATTTGACGTGCACCTGTCTCTCCTCTTTCTCTTTGACTCCCTATGTTGATATCATGTAAAAAACATAGAAATGTCATGGTGAAGAAAAGCATACAAAAGAGCAATTAGCCATAAATGGCCATGTAGCTCGTGTACACGCTGCTCGACAAGGTACCGTGCAGTTTAGGACAGTCCCAACCCTCCACATCAGATGGTGTCCAAAGAATTTATTAGGGTGCCAACTAAGCAAAATTCTGATGTGGCATGGTAGTTATGGAGGAAAGAGAACAAAAATGCAAGTAACGGTGTTGCATGCAGGAAACTGCGTCGAGGCGCGTACCAAGGCGTAGGAAACGATGGAGTTGGGCGCTGGAGCAATGCATTCGTTTCTTCCCCACGCGTCTTCCCCAACCTCCCGATCCGCTGTGGCGGTCACCATGCTGCCGCCATGTTCAAGCTTGCGCACCAGCATTTTTGTTGCCCTCTTCCGAATCCTCTCGGCCCCAACAGAGGCACCAGTGACTGGGCCGTCGTTGCTCCACTCGCCGGTGGTGTTCCCGGCGCCGGCGGTGTCCCAGTAGTGGCCGGTTGTGCAGCTTGTGCTCCAACCGTGAGCCCGTGATCACCGGTGGAGCTCCAGGAGCTGTAGTGGCCGGTAGTGCTAAAGATCAAATTCCAGCATCTTGTGTTATGTGCAACTGATTCAGAATGTGTTGACAGTTGACACCATTCCAACGATTTGCGTTTATTTTTCTTCTATCTAAAATTTTGCTTAGTAGTACTATGTGTTAGATTACTTTGGATCGTGTAGTGGTAGATCGAGTGGGTGACGAACTTGACCAAGAGGAATACCTTGCTGTTTCCATGGTGCGGCCGCGTTCGTCGATGGAGGCTGCGCACAGGCAGCGACGGGAGGTGTAGATGCGTTGTAGTGGCGATGGTGGCATGGTGCAGGGTTGGCAGCGTTGTAATCGACGGCGAGCCAGTGGCGGCAACGACTCGGCACAGTGAAGCTTCCCGTCGCTCTCAGCCCTCCCTCTCGATTAGTCTAGGGTTTTAGGTGGGGAACGGTGGCGGCAGCGATTAACCTCGTACCCCGAGCTGCCAGTCCCCACCTCCTCTTTATAGGGCTGCGTGACAGGGGCCCATCAGCCTCTTCTTGGGCTGGGCGCACCTGATCAGGGCGCGAGTTAAGGCCCCAGACATGGCCGTTGGGCCAAGCCTGATGGAGATCAATCTAACATTCTCCCTCTTGATCTCCTCTTATACTTTCAACTTTATATCTTTTACTTCTTTTCATATTTCATCATAGATTAATGCATAGAGCAGCTTCATCGTCACGGTCAGTTGCCGATAGATTCAACAGCTACAATACATGTCTCTGTTCTGAAATAGATACTTTAACTTTGGGGCCCTTTATTATCCGAAAAATATAGGCTATACCATAAACCCATGTCAACTATGTGTTCTCTGTACACACTGGGCAGCAAGCCTTTAATAAGTGGATCCACAAATACATGTCTGTCATTCTTTTACTCAATGCATTTTAACATAATTCTGGACTTTCTCCTTTACAACATATAACTTTGTGTCAATGTGTTTGGCACCACACTTGACTCGTTGTCATAGGAGCAAACTACTTAAATGGTTATCGCTGTTGTCAACCATCATCAACTCCGGGTACAGGTTCTCTTAACCATTTTGCCTGTCCCTCGGCCTCGTATCATGCTATACCATGTCTTTGCATCACATTGATGTTAATTGTTTTATTTTGGAGATTTTCCACACAAAAACTCCAAGTGTGAAAGTTAGCGACAATTGTGGATTTCGCTACATATTTCACAAACTCTACTTTTGTACTCACAACCCTTTGGGAGAACTAGTTATTTCTTTCTTAGCATGAGGCCGATATTCTCAATTTCATTCCAATGATCTATATCTGGATTGAACTTTTGCCAAAATGACCCGGATAAACAAACTATGTCAGGGTAAATTCTTTACTTGCGCACTCATAAAGCTTCCAACAGCTGAAGCATATAGAATCATTTTCATTTGATCTGTCTTACATTGGTTCCTGGAACACTAAAGTTTCATAACTATTACTCTTGACCATAAGGAACAGGCACAGCTTTGCTCGCAAGCATACTTTATTTCTTTTAGAATCTTTTCTAAGTATGCATTTGGGATAGCTTTAATACCCCTTTCTTTTATCTCAGTAAGTTTCAATTCCTAGAATAAAAAAACCCATCACCGAGATCAAAACTTGAGGACAAGAATTCTTTATCTATAGTGGCAGATTAACACCACCACTAATAAGTAGGGTGTTATCTTCATTTAAGTTGCAGAAATCAAATTTCCCATTCTTAACTTTGCTTAAAAACTATTGTCCTCCTCGATTCTTTTAATTCTTACTATTTCTATGAACTTTAGATACCACCATCTCAAGGCTTTAAATGGGTTTCTTCTTGTGGTATCTCATATATTCTTTCTTTCCATGACAAAACGTCAAGTAGTGTCATGTAAACATTTCTTCTCTTTGTGTGAAACTTTTGTCACAAGCCTTGCGTTATATCTTTTACCATTCCCTCTAGAGTCACATTTATCTTTGTAGGTCCATTACAACCTACTGTGATGACTCTTTTAGGAATCATTTTCCTTTTCCATGGACTTAGCCCATAGAATTCTCATGACTTCTTCAAATGAGGTGGAATCAACCAACATTTCTTTTCTTGGCACATTATTTTCTATATGGGGCTGTTGTTGCTCTTTGCCAAAAGGCAATAGACTCTACAGGCTCTTGCATAACAAGACCCTTCTTTACATTATTCATCTTCTTTGAAAAGCTAACAACATCAACAAGTATGAGAAACTCATTGCTCTTGAATCATTGAAGTGGACACGCATTCCTACTTCTCTTCAAGTCTTAGGTCTCTACATACCATGCTCCCCCAGATTATTCCATCTTCTGTAAAGATGGCATATCAGTAAATCTCTTGTTTGGGTTCCATCTGTTAAAGTCTTTATATATGCTCTGAAGCACCGTCTTACTATCTTTGAGGGTTGTCCAGTATGAATATTGGCTAACTCACTATCTTCCTTTTCGAACTGTAAAAACTCACTATCTTCTTTACATAGGGGTATCAATATAGTGACCGTTGTACTCCCCCTGGCGGTCATATTTATCTTTGATAGATTATCTTTTGCTTTTCAATGCATAGTACGCATCATAAAGTGTAGGGAAGTATCTTTCTTAACTGTTTCACATTTCTCCCCCTCGAAATGTGGCATGAACTTTTCTGCCACAATTTCGAAATATATTCATAACTCTTGTGAATGAGGGAACTTTTATTACTTCATCCACATGATTACGTCATGCAGGACAAAGTAATTTCTAATTCGTATGGGAGTACTTTTTTTCACGTTTCACTTCGAGAACTCAACAGAGTCCTTTATGACCAGTAATTTAGCGAGTCACGCGCGCGTATTCGTATGTAACTTTCCATTCTTCTTAAACTCATTAAGTGCTTAAACAATATGATACAATAGAAGTGTCCGATCAATTTTAGAATAGCATAAGAGCTACTCAAAAAGTTCTCTCCCAGTATGGGATGCACCAAAAGCACATGAGTCGTCACAACTTTCTCCCGCCATGCAGGATGAAACTATGCCAATTTTAACCGCAATGCTGGTATTATTCCATACTCTTCCTGGACATAAATGCCAAGATTAGATCATGTTCAATCATTAATTCAAAAATTAATCCGAATATTTCATGACACACATGCTTAGTCTGACATTGGTCAAATTAGCCGTGCATGCCTTATTACATCTCTGACTGAACTCAAAATAAATTCTTTTTGATGGAAAGTACATAAGAGGCATTTCGCAAACTGAACTTTTATTACTCTATCTTCTTTTCTTGGATCAATATCCATGAGTACTTTTTCTTTTAAGCCATTCTTTTACAGAGAATATATTTTCTGATGCAATGACTTTCTTTCTTTCTTTCTGAGTCACAAGTACCCAGTTCATTTTCTTTTGTCCCTTCAAAAAGGACTACATGCAAAACTTTGTCTGAAAAGACAATAATCAAAACTTTAAGTTCTATTCTATATTACCATTGGGCAGAAATAGAATAAAACATCTTTCCTCTACATTAAAATCGCATCACCGTTGGGCAGAAACAGAATTAATGTATGGAAATATTTGTTCCTCAAAATTAAATTCTTCCGATGGTTCGAATTTAATTAGAGCATGATTAACTATATTGCAGCGGAACAAGAAAATACATTTCTTTACTTTAGCAACAGTTCTTTATGTATTCTCTCAAAAAGGTCATTTTGATGCAATGTTTACAAAAGACTTTAAACTTTAAGCTATGACTCATAAAATTATAATATTGTTATCATCAACGTTGGTCAGAAAATAACAATACTATAATTAACTTTAATTTTCTCTCCTTTGAGAGCCCTCTTTATGGCTCCCGATGTTAAGACAAAACAATGCTCAACTTTGAGACTTTAAATGGCGAAATGATGCCAAAACTTAACTTTAACTGAAGACACCATAAGCTTTTCTGAGACTTTAAACTTCAAATGTGTCTTTAAGAAAGACTCATTTAAGACTTTTATGCTATTCTTCCAATTAAATCTTCTCGTTGGTTCCGACTTAATTGAAAAATAACATCATCATAGCAGCGGAAAACCTTTTCTTTACAGATACAGTACTTTGTGCTCAATTTCCCTCTAAACAATTTATCTTGGTTCAAAATTGAATAGAGGTAAAACTTACTCAAAGTAGGCTCTTTAATCATGCTCTTAAAATTTAATTGTCCCGTTGGTTCTAATTAAATTAAAGAGCAACAATATAAACTTTGCAGTGGAAACATGTGAACATACTCATATTCAGAAGCAAAATCACTTTTAAACATTACTGTTCTCTAGAATAAATTGTCACGTTGGATCAAATTTAAATCTAGAGTCAAAACTGTGTAAAAAGACATTAAACAATAGCTTCTGAAAATGAGTAAAACAATTGAAAGCGATTACTGTTTGGGCGGCCCAAATAGAAATCGGCTCAGCCCCTGTGCGCGGCCCGTAGCAGATTGCGGCCCGCGGCCCACTCCGCGCGGCACACCCCCGCGCCCCCGGCCGCAGCATGGGCCTGGGCCGGGATTTCGGCCCCCCACGCGGCTCCCTCTTGGGTTGCTTGTGGCCCGTTCGCCGCTCGGCCGCCGCCGGCCGTCGGATTAGATCCGACGGTCATCTGGTAATCTCGCCTGGTCAAAACCGGCGGCGCCGGCGGCCTCCCCCTGAACCCTAGGTCATTTCACCTCCTCCCTTCTCTCAGCACGCCGAGCGGCGGCGGCCACTGGGCGGCTTAGCCCATGCCGGCAGCTCACCGGCGACGGTGAGGAGCGCCACGGCCGGCTTATGGCCGGGGTCCTACCCCTTTCCTCTCTACTTTCTTTCCCCTTCCCTTTCTCTCTCCACGGTGCGGCGGCGACCATAGAGCGAAGGCGACGGCGGCCATGGCAGCCGGAGAGAACGGTAGCGCCGCCGCGGACCCCCTCGCTGGCGAGCGCCTTCGCCCTTGCGCGAGGGTGCCGCCGTCGAGCGGCTTTGCTTCGGTGCTCGAGCCAGCGCGTGCACCCAGCGTCCCGGCGGTGAGCGTGGCTCCTGTCTGTGCCGTGCGCCGTCAAGTGGCGGTGCAGGTCTGAGCCGCACAACGGCGGCGGCGGTGGCACCCAGACCAAGTAAGTCCGGCGGCCGCTTTTCTTTGCTAGGGTTAGGGTGTGCGATTTTTCGATCCGAGATCGATTCGGTTCCTTTCTTTGTCTTTGTTTCTTTGATTCATGAACGAATCCACTTTTCCCATCTCGATCTACACACTAGATCGGCTCTGATACCATTGTTGGATTACTTTGGATCGCATAGTGGTAGATCGAGTGGGTGACGAACTTGACCAAGAGGAATACATTGTTGTTTCCATGGTGCGGCCGCGTTCATCGATGGAGGCTGCGCACAGGCAGCGACGGGCGGTGTAGATGCGTCGTAGTGGCGATGGTGGCGTGGTGCAGGGTTGGCGGCATTGTAATCGACGGCGAGCCAGTGGCGGCGACGGCGCGTCACAGTGAAGCTTCCCGTCGCTCTCAGCCCTCCCTCTCGATCTGTCTAGGGTTTTAAGTGGGGAACGGTGGCGGCAGCGATGAACCTCTTACCCCGAGCTGCCAGTCCCCACCTCCTCTTTATAGGGCTGCGCGACGGGGCCCACCAGCCTCTTCTTGGGCTGGGCGCCCCTGCTCAGGGCTCGAGTCAAGGGCCCAGACATGGCCGTTGGGCCAAGCCTGATGGAGATCAACCTAACACTATGTAGGCTGATGTCGATCTTCGCATGGACTGATGCATGCCGCATGCCACAATTGATCCTTCTCTATTTACAAGGCGTGCAAAGAATTATTAAATTTTCTTATCTATAGAAATTGCTATAGACATTATGGGTTGAAGAGGTGGTGTCTACGAATATATTTATCACACTCTCTCCTTTAGACACCACTCATAGGCACCATGGGTTGGGACTGCCCTTAGAACCTAAACGGTGATTACACGGTCCAACCATTTACACAATAAAATATAGGGCTACACCGGTGTACAAAAAATGGCAACTGCACGGTTTTACATGACGAGTAGACCACTTAAAACAACGCCTAGGGGCTATAGAGAAGTATCAACTACGCCTAGTTTTTTAAAGGGAAAATTCGATTCGTGCCACCACAACTCCGTGAAATTGGGTGTCACGTTCAAAATCATGCCACTCAATGGCATGGATTTCAACATGAAATCCAACTTCAAGAAATTGTAGTGGCATGGATCAAAATGACCCTTTTTTAAAGGGTATGAAATTTGCAAATTGTGATTTTTCACGTAATATAAGAATGCTCAATTGATAACTGGAGCATATGATTATATATTTGCTCTATTTTAACAGTTAAGTTTGGTAATCTATAATGTTTGGTTGATAAAATATTAAATTTTTTTGACTTTCACTTGCATAGATATATTAATTTTATTTCTACCGTACAAACCATGTATCGCGTGTACACATCGTTTACACGACATGTACACGGCTTACTCGCTACTCGAGGGGTGACCGAACGACTACCTTTTAGCGTTTAGGTGAACATTGCAAAAGAGAGGGACAAGTCCAACTACTACTTGCACATTCTAACATTTCAAGATTGTGCCTAGAAGTAAAAGCGCAAGTGAGATGCGACTATGGGAGCATTTGGTAGCATACACAGGGTTGGAAATCTAAGTGGTTATTCAAATGTAGTCATCTTTCATTTCTCATTTCTAGCTAGTTAAAGATAAATAGTGTACTCAAAATATAGAAAAACTGTTAGAGAGTGGAAGCATATAGAGAGCGATTTTTATGCAGAAGGCTCTTCAAATGATAATTTAGAGAGTGAAATTTAGAAAGACATTTGAAGATGCTCTCAAGTCAGGCTAACAAGGTGCATCTTGATATGTGGTCTTATTCAATAGACTGGACAATGTAACAGGGCTCTATCTACCGCTCAAAAAAAAAATAAACAGGGCTCTATCTATAACATGTTTGCTTGCAGATTGACATAGTTGCATTATCACCACCTTTTCATACCGGTTCCCCAATCTAAGTTCCTTCTTGTGAATTGGCACCACCGAGCTTAGACCACTATATATCGACACAATTTCTCATGCCTTTGCTTTAAATGGCGAAACATATTCTACTTAAGACTGACCCCAACAGACGAGGAATCACACGAGGCAAATGGAAATTGCATCTCCTCTCGGTACTGTGCATATCCTGCGCCTTCTCCAATAGGCGACGCAAAAGCGAAGGGAAACTGCCTCAGAGGAGAGAGACGATGCAAATATGCACTCCCTCTCACCTCAAATGCATCAGGATGTCCCGGGCGGGTGCGGCGCCCGGGGCGAGCGGGGCGCGATGCGGCCGGCGGCGCGCAGGAGGAGCAGGCGGATGGCCGGCCGCCAAGCCGCCACGCGCGGGCCTTGCCACCGCCGCTCCTCCGCTCTGCCACGGCATGGCCTCCGCCGCTGCTCCTTGGCAGACACTGCGGCTTCCCCAACGGCCGGCGCGCACGCGAGCTCCGCCGCAGCAGCCGAGAGGGGGAAGGGGGATCAGAGGGCCGCTGCGCCGTGCTCGGGGAGGAGCAGAGGGCCGCCGGCGATGGAGGGAGCAGAGGAGGAGCTGGCCCTGGGCGTCCGCCACCGCTCGCCGGTTGAGGAGGAGTAGGGGAGGCTCCGCCGCTCGCCGCTGGCCGACGAAAGAGGTGCAGGGGATCGGAGGGGCCGCGCATCGCAACGGCTCGCCCGCGGAGGAGGAGCAGGGGAGGAGTTGTGCGTCCGGGGCTGGAGCTCCAGGGCCAGTGGCCGTGAGCTCCAGGGGGCCGGGGCAGCCGCGAGCTCCAGGGGAGGGGCACCGGAGCAGGGGCCCCGCGCAACTCGGGCTCCCGGTCTCCCTCCCTCCGCTGCCTCGTCCCCTGCTCCCCCTCCTGCTCATGCCTGGCGGCGGCAGAGGAGTCGAGGCGGTGGCGGCCCGACGGCTGAGCGCGGGGCCGGTGGGGAGAAGCCAAGCCGCGCGGGCCGCGGCGCGCGAGGCCGGTGGCGGAGGGGCGGGGCCGCCGGGGTGCGATGAGGACCCGTAGGTGCGCGCGGAGGCGCGGCGGCGAGCGGCCGGTGGACGAGCAGGGGGCCGGCGCGCACGGAGCAGGGGACGAGCGGGGAGGAGCTTGGAGGCGCGAGCCCGTGGGCGTGGCGGGGTTCGGGCGCGGCCTGCTCTTGCTGCCGTGGCGAACGGGGATGCCGGCGCGGCCGCGGACCTCTGCCTCCTCCTTGCCTTCCTCGCCGCGCGCGACGGCCGCTTCGACGAGGCCGGTGGAATGAAGCAGCGGATGGCGGCATCGGGGGAAGGAAATGCAGCGCTCTGTTGGAGATGGTGCTGTGCGAAGGAGAGGCAAAACACTGTAGACGAGAGGCAATCGTCTATTTGCATCTCAAAAATGCAAGTTCTTGTTGGACTCAGTCTAAGTGAAGATGATATGTTGCCAATTAATCTGGATTAGAAAATAAGGAGGGCTTATATTCGCATTTGATGACGCACCCCTCTACTAGTGGCAGCGCTGAAGGAGAGGTTCGTCGCTACCTTAACATAGCATGCCAATTGGTCCTACTTTGCCCTGCTAAGAAAATTTCTAGAATGTTATTTAAATAAATAAATAAATATAATTCTTACAAGAAAATATAAGCATCATATAAAACTTGATACTCTTATAGGTCTTTCTAGATAAAAGATTTTTTATGCAGAAATGATATTTTGATTTCTATATAACAAAGAGGGTCAGTCGGCGGCGGCGGCGGCCACCAGAGGCACTACGAGGACGGGAGGCGGCGGTGCGGAGTCGCCCCCCGCGTCGGCGACCCGGGGGTGTGGGTGGGTAGGTTAGGCCATAAAATGGAAATGAGCATATGAAATTGGTTGCAGAAGCTTACAATCACATTAACCGGTAGAAGCGCCATACTCTAGCGACAGCAAGCAAGCAGAACTACCACAACCAGTACTACACATACACAAATAGGCAACTGCACAAGTAATGAAGTATGATGCACTATTCTACTATATTACTGAACGATTTACTACAGAAGCTAATAACAGTGAAGCTGAAGCAAACACATGTTAAGACCTAGCAGAAACAGAGCTACGAGACTTCACGTACCCAGAGGCTGGTCAGCTTTCGATGGCATGAAGCTCGATCAGCGATTTCAGAGCAGAAAGAGTAAGAGAGACATCAGCAGCCACAAGCGCACGCATGCATGCGGCCGGGAACTGGAGGGGCAGTGCGCTTGCATGCTCCTGCCTGAAGCCTCACTGTCACTCGGGCAATGCAAGGACGCAGGCGTGTCCCGTACGGCCACCGGAAACTAGGAGCGACGATAGACCACTACTATAGAACAGGCTTTTTGTCCCGGTTGGAAAAAGTCTTTTGTCCCGATTTCCCAACCGGAACCGCCAAGGCTCCCGGGTCAGGCAACCGGGACAAATGAGGGCCTTGCACCAACCGGGACCAAATGGTCTGTCAACGCCGACGTGGCAGGCACCCCCTTTGGTCCCAGTTGGTAGGCCCTTTTTTTTCCTGTTTCTTTTTCTGTTTCTTTTGGGTTATTTCTATTCCATTTCAGATTGAATTTTGTATTGGAATTTAAGTGGAGTATGAACTGCAGTAATATAAATATATATTCATTTACTCATATAAAGTGCAACACAAAAGTCAATTACATACAAAGTGCACCAAAAATTTTACTTAATTTTGTCATATTTACTCCTATTATCTATGTTTGACACGCCATCATAGTAGAATTCTCCTGCCAGATCCAGGACCTCATGAACAATAAATCCGCACATGACTTCTTGAATCGGCAGGATCATTTCCTCTGGTATGAGTGTGTCTCGCATTTGAGAGAGCTGTGGAAAAGTGATAATATTAATTACAACAATTTACAAAATGAGTTCCACGCAAGTTAAATTTAATAAAGTTTTTTACTTACTTCCTCCTGCCATGCGGCAAAGGTCCTTTGAGGACCTATTAGGGTATGGACATTCTCTATGACATAGTATGCGCATAAATTAGTTCCATACGCCTGCCTCCGACACTTCAAGAGAAATAAAAGAAGTAATTAGCTATCAATGTATTCATATATACTAAAGGATATGGAATATGCAAATAAAGTATAATCCCACCCGTACCGGAAAATTTTTCCTCCACTTTAGTTCGGCATTGAAATTATTGCCACTATGCTTTCGAATGAATTTCTTCCAAACCCTGAACACGAACCAAAACGAATAAATATAGTTGTCATTGATTTCAATGCAATGGTGATTGAGGTGGTATGACAAGAATAAATTACTTGTCCAACATGTCGGTCATGTCTTTGTATTGGTTTGGATCTCTGCGCAATGAGTCCATAACAACCGCTAAGCTCTTGTCCGGATATATGTTAATTAATATCCAGTGATCTCTGCAAGATTTCATGTAGGGTTAATAAAATTTAGTTATATAGAACTAAAATAGTTATATGGCAGAAAAGACTTACCCAAAGTTGTACGGAAATGCAATGGTCACCTTATAGTGTTGAATGCTTAAGTACTTGTACAAGTTTTTGAATGTTTCTGCAGGATTACTCTGGAGATTCTTGCAATTCACAACCATTGGGTCCATGAAGCCAATGTGATAATACCCTTTTTACGGCATGTTTGAATCTCCATCCTACAGGATACAAAATGAAGAAAGGAATCTCCATCCTTAGTTATATATGGTAATGAACATGATTTAAAGAACACACTTACCGAAGCCACAAAGTGGCGATAGAGATGTTGACGGCATCCTGATGGTATAGTTGGTACACTTCTTCCCAATCAAGCCATATGATGGCCACTCCGTGAAAGAAATCTTCATCTCCAATCTTTGTGCCCTGCATGAAGTTGCAATCTCTCATCGCCTTCATGTACAAGTCATGTAGCCTTCGCATTTGCCTTGGAAGCAAGTCCACATCTGGGGGGACAAGGCTGGTACCCTCCTTATATTTCCATCTCACCACTGGAGCTATCGGATACTCTTTCCGCGGATCCAGATCTTGATTCGAAGCTCCTGTTATCTGATCGGTAGTGAGCTTTGTTGATTGCAAGAACCCCAGAAAGCCTTGATGTTCCTGGTTTAGAACAACTAGTGGTCTGAAAGCGGCGGTGGCTCAATGAACTTTCTCCTATTTAATTCCTTCATTCCAATAAAAAATTTTAATTTTGCAGGGTCCAGCAGTTTGTCCTGATTCTGTGGCTCCGTCTTCTTTTGCTTCTTTGGCGGTGGCGAAAGAGGTGAGCCAGGAGATGACGGCTCGGCAGGAGTAGTCAACAGCCGCCTAGGAGATGAAGACAAAGGAGAGTGTTCTGGGGCAGGTCTCGGAGATGGTGGCAGAGGAGGTGAACGATGATCGAGTTGCGGTGATACCGGCCTTGATCCCTGATCGGTAGGCTTGAGGACGATGTACCGCTTCTCCCACAATATGTAACCATGAACAGCGTCTGCTAGTGTTGTCTCCCCGTCACCTCCAGGAATATCGAGCTCGAGATTCTTCCAATCATTGCACACCTCCTCGACCCCAACTTTAGCGTATCCAGCCGGGATCTCCTGCCCATGGTACACCTCGATTGGTGTGCTTGGCATGGAAGAACCATACGCTATCGTGAATCTTAAGTTCTTACTGCAAGTTTGAAGCGCACAAGGTGTCCGCTGGGTGATCTCATCCACTGAATAGTGCTGCTCAGCTGTCGTATCAATAGCGGCGATTCCCATATCGGCAGGGAGGCCCGTGGAGGCATAGCTGCTTTAAGGTTGAGATAGGCCGGCCGCATCGACAATAGGCTCTGCAAGCGCCGCTTGCTGTTGCTGCTGCTGGCTCATTGCTAAGGCCACCTGGCGTTTAACCTCCTCTGCCATTCTTTCATCTTGTGAGAGGAGCTGTTCCTCTAGCCTTTGCAAGTGCAGGCGCTCCTCATTCTTCCTTCTATCCTGGCTTCTATATGTATCGATGAAATCTCTGAAGCCATATTTCCACGCAACCACTCCCTTGCCCCTTGTACACCCCGGATGTTCTGGGTTCTGAAGGGCATATGTCAGTTCGTCCCTTTCTCTATCATGCTGGAATGTGCCTTGGCTAACTGCTTGTATGGCCTCCTGTAGTATGCGGGCCACTTACTGAATTTTCTGGCCAAAGATGCACTCACCCGACTCTGGGTTCAATGTTCCACCATGAGCATAGTACTAGTTCTTTGAACGTTCAGGCCAGGTGATGGTTGTAGGCGTGATATCTTTGTCAATCAAATCCTGCTCCATCTTCTCCCATTTTGATTTTGCCATCTTGTACCCACCTTGCCCAAGAGTGTGATGATATATTTTCTTGGAGGCATTTTCCTTGGCCTTTTCCACGTTCCGAATCCCAAGCTCTGAAGACTTATATGCCACAAAGGCATTCCAGTGGTCCTTCTGCTTTGCAAGGTCTCCAGTGAACTCTGGCGTTTTCCCATTCTTGATATAATTCTTCGTCAGATTCTTCTTAAATGTCTGAAGTTGTTCGGCCATCTTGCTCAGGGTCCAGCGCTTAGCAGCTTCTTCTGATTCAGCCGGAATCGTGAAGTTCTTCTTCAGCTACCGCCAGAGCCACTCCTTTTCTCTTTCAAGCACCACATCCCTTTGCTCGCTTGGATTGTTAGCTTTTCATAACCTGAAGCTGATAAGGATGTGGTCCCGGACAAGACAACCATACTGTCTAATGTATTTCTTTGCGGCTGCTTCTAGAGCGATCGGTTTGCCATCTAGAGCCACTTCTATTATGATAAATCGCCCTTCCACTTTCTTGGTCAGGCCTTGCTTTGTTTTTTTGGCCTACTTGATGATCCAGATGGCTTCAAAAAAATTCATATATATTCATGGTGATTACTCATTGTAAGTATGACAAATGAAAAGAATGATCGATGTTAAGATATATACGTTTGTTTCCTGGTCATCAGCATCAGCTATTGGTTGATCAATTTTGTAGCCACCGGACATATTGAGGTATATATCGGTATTGGCGGCATTACCGGTGTCGTCGGCATGACCAGCCGCCGCGGCGCTACCGGATGCAATCATATCCATTAGAAACTGCTCATCATCCATCGCATCACATCGCGGGTCTATCTGAACTAACTATTGAATATACAAATTATTTTGATCAAATTATACACCTATTTATCCAAAATATTCAGAACTAAATTTCCATCTAAATTTCGAAACTAAATTTGCATACCAAATTTCCAAGGATCCAAATTTCCAACTAAATATCCATCTAAATTTCCAAACTAAATTTCAAAGGATCAAAATTTCCATCTAAATTTCCAAACTAAATTTCCATATAAATTTCCAAGAATCCAACTAAATTTCCATCTAAATTACAAACAATCATTTCCAAACTAAATTTTCAATTAAATTTCTGAACTAAATTTACATCTAAATACATCCAAATTGAGGTTAAATTATAAACAAATTAATGCACTAAACAAATTAATGTGAATCACAACAAATTAACTTCAATTACAAACAAATTAACTTGAATTACAAACAAATTAATGCACTAGATTTGAACCTCAAATTAATCCAGAAATTAATGCAACAAATTGAATAATAAAAAAATAGTAGCCCTCAAATTTGAACCTAAAATTTGAACTATGGTTCAAATTAAAACCAAGGTTCAAATTTTAAGTTCAATTTGAGGGCTACTGTTCCATCAACAACTGCCCTGCAGGGCCGGCGTGGGGGCAGGCAGATCGGGGTGTGCCTCACAGGGGACGACGGTGTGGCAGCGCTCGGGGCAGATGCGTGGGGCGGCGGCGCTCGGGACAGACGCGGCGGCGGTCGCGGGGCGGACGACGAGAGCGGCGGCGGCGCTCGAGGCAGGACGACACGGCGGCGGCGCGGTGGAGCGGGCTTGACGAGGACGTGGCTCGGGGGTCGAGGGGGCGGCGCGTGCTCTCAGGCGCGGACGGCGGCGGCGTGGTGCTACGAGGGCCAGGGCCGCGCGGGGGACGGCGGCGCGAGGGCGGTGCACGTGGTCCATGAGGCGGCGGTGCTCAGGGCGGTGGTCGACGACGCGGCGGCGTGGTGCTCCGGGCTGGGGACGACGATACGGCGGCGCTCCGGGGAGGGCACGACAATGGCGATCGACGGGCGTGGCTGCGGATCAAGAAAATGGCTAAGTGTGGGGAGGAGGCAGGGGAGAGGGGGCGCCGGAATATATAGGATGGGGGCCCTTGGTCCCGGTTCCAGCCACCACCCGGGACCAATTGGGGACCCCCGATTGGTCCCGGGTGGTGGCTGGAACCGGGACCAAAGCCCCCCCCCCCCTTTGGTCCCGGGTGGTGGATGGAACCGGGACCAAAGGTCTTTGGTGCCGGGTGAAGCCACCACCCGGGAACAAAGGGTGTTTTGGCAGGCCACGGCGAAAATGCGCCTGCGGCCCACCTTTAGTCCCGGGGGATTTAATAACCGGGACAAATGAGTCCCGTTTTTTATTCTTCATTCTGGCGCCAAAACTTTGAGCTATCAGCTTTTTTTCGTTTCTTTTTTATTTGTCTTTTTAAAATGGGCTATCAGCTTTTAATTGTGTAGAAAAAAATATTGAGTCCAAAAATTATCAAAAAAATTTCTACATTTATTTAGATTCTATATGTCCAGCAAAAATATTACATTTTATTTAAGTGATAAGACTCATAATTTATATAACTTTATACATATTATAATTTTTATTTTGACCATGCAAATATGTATTAAATAATAGAAATATTTGAAACTATTGGCTTTCGAAATAAAATGAGTTTCCTCAACACATTAATGTTAAAAAAAGTGATTTTCACATATAACTTAATCAATTCATGTTATTAGTCAACGTGTTGTTTTGCGAGGAGTTTGTGAGTGTCAATGTGTGAGGAGAAATTGATGCAGTACATATATAAATGAAAATTTTCAAATTTCCCATGATATGTTTATGAAATATTACATCAAAATTCTAATACATCAAGGATCAGCAGGTACTGGTACGGTAATGTTGACGCTCCTTAGCGCCCCCGATTTATATGCCGCAAGCGCACGGTTTCGTGTAGGTTTTCCCTCAGAGTATTCCCCCAAGGTTTATCAATCCACGGAACCAAAGAGACAAGAAACAATCTACTAGCATAGAGATTCCTTTGTGTTGAGATGGTGAAAAACAAATCTAATCTATTAAAAACGACAAACACCGAAGGTAGCAAGAGAAAGTTAGAGATAACCAATCTAGATCACCTAGATCATGCATTTGTTGTAGTTCTAGCTAGATGTAGTGAAGTAAGGTAGATGTGAATCTCAATGAAAAGCCTCTTTAAACCCAAAATCTCCAATCCGATCCCTCGATACTCCGCCTACTCTATGGAGACAGCCTGTCACAACGCCCCCCTTTTGAACGAAATACCCTGAAGCAAGTCGAACCCCCTTTGGTAGTTCCGCCATGAACCTCTAGCCACCATGACTACAAGATCATGCTAAGCGATCCATCTCGATAATAGATCTAGGATGAAGCAAACCCAAAGAAAAGAACGAAATCGAAAGAGAGAACATGGTCGCTAAACATTCGGAATCACAAATAACTTCACCATGAATGGTAGTACATCACAAGATCACAACCGGGGCCCTACCTTGATCTTGATGATCCTAGCTCCAGAACTCTGACGTGGTCTTCCTTGCAAGGTTCCCACGTCGGCTAGGGCAAACCCTAGACAACTAGCACGACCCTCGGATCTTCGAGAGGTGTCCCTCTATCTTCTCTGCTCTTTGGCGTCGTCTCCCGAATTGATCTCTCCGTGAACCTTGGGGAGGGGTCTTTAAATAGCCTCAGGGAACCCTCGGTCAAAGGGGAGGTCGAACCAACCTAAAAAAAGGGCTGGGCCGGCCGGCCCAATAAGCCTAGGCCGGCCGGCCTGGCTCTTTCCTTCACCGTCTCGTGTTCATCTTTCTCCCCAAGTCTCCTGGAATCTTCTAGAGTTTATGTCTTTCACGATTGCACCCCATTAGACGTCGTTATCTTCGAGATTTCTTCGAGGAGAAGGATAGGATGGAAAATCCTTCCTTAAATATCTCTTTGCTTTGCTTAGCCCCGAAGTATCTTGATCTTATCTTGTGGGCTTTGTCTTTTGGGCTTCATTGGAGGGTGGATGTGCATGAACGGGCCTCTAATCATCATGGCCTTCGATCCTTTGTTCTGGCTTTGGCCTTTGTCTTTCTTCGTGTCATCGCGTGATCGTGGGCCTTGCCATTTCATGCTCCAAAATTGGTCAAAAACCTCCAAAAATGAAGTACCTCCAAAATATATGTGCAAACGCGAAAACGACCAATAATTGGGCCAAGGTTAGGATGGTTAGTTATTCTGATATTAAATTCATGCCATTATCAAAGTTAAACAGGGGATAAAATGGATACTTAAGGAGCGCCAACATTCCCCCCATGCTTAAACCTTGCTCGTCCTTGAGTAAGTCTTTGATAAAAATCAGCGCTGCCTTTCAGTGTCCAATCCCTGCACTTGATCATAAACGAGAAAACACAATGCTCCCAAAAAAATATTTTGCAGTTAATAGTTCAAGTTGTAACTAGCTTTTTTCAATGTGGAAGGTAGATACAAGTTAAATGCTTCCCCACAATTATTAAGCACATGCTCTCAAAATTAAACAACTCTCAGAATTAAGAAAGTAAGTTCCATAAGTAATGCTAAACCAAGATTAATAATTTAAACCTCATTGCAATTTGCTCATGGAAACTCTCAGCTCATCTTGTCTCTCAAACTTGCTAGAACTTTCTCCTTTCTTTCTCTCATATGTATGTGTGAGGCTTAATCTGGAGCTCTGGAAAGGTTAGTCCTAACAAAAGATGTTATAATCAAGATATTATCAAAACAAGAAATACTTCTTATGGATTTACCGAGACTCGTCAAAAAGACCATTGGAAAATAATTTCTTTGTGGAGAGGGAGAGAATGGAACACACACTTTGGATGGTGGACATGTGCAAATGGCAACGGTTGATCCCAAGGCACAACTGAAGTCCTTGTTATCGGATTGCACATGGTTGGAATAATTGAGTATAGAATAATCTTCAAAGTACCTGGAGTTTAATGAAGCTAAAGGGACCGAGGAGCTTTTCATCATCATTCATTTTTTTTTCTTTTCTCACTTCCTCCTTTTTTTTCTTTCTTTTTGCTCCTCAGAACTGTTGGCAACACAATGCACTTACTCCACCTCCCCCCATGCTTGAACGTTTGCTTGTCCTCAAGCAATGAAGTGATGATAACTTGATGGAGTGAGTGCACAAAACCTTTATCAATTCTCTGGACTTAACTTTGGAATTCAGGGGAGCATCTCCTCGTGAAAAATTGAAGCCAAGAGAGGAGGAAAAGGGGCAGGCCGGCCGGCCTAGGGGTGTTGGGCCGGCCGGCCTACTACCTGTAGGCCTCCACTTCTTTTGATTTTTCTTCTGCAAACTCTTTGATGCTTCCCAAGCTTATGTTTTACTGAATTTTGCTCTTGATTCCACTGTTTTGCCGTCGAAATAAATATATACTCAATATATAGGTTGTGGTCAAGGAGGTGTTTCACAAAAAGATGTTTTTGGTTAAGGGTGAATATCCAACGAGGTTTGCGATGTTCCCGGTATAGAAACTCACAATGCATGGATAGAATGGCTAGCAAAAGAGAGGTACGCAAAAATACGGAATGGTCAGCTTCTTAGTCTCGTACCAAAGAAGATAAATCCTGAATTAATTCACCTAAAAATAATTCTTACTCTATGGTTTGTTATGATATATCATTTAGGTTTGTGGAAGGGTAGAGCAATTGCAAAAGGTATCATTGACAAGGTTAGCTCAGAATTAAATCCAAATTAAATTTTCCTTGACAAGCTTAAGTAAGAGAGCAAGAATAAAAGATATGGGTCTTAATTTATCATAACCTCCACATTTGAATTAATTGGCATTTAATTAATTTTCAGATCTTGTTAGAGAGAGCATTAGTTTAATCATGCATAAACCAAGCACAAGAAATTATACAAAGCGGCAACGATCATCATATTTTAACATGGCACAAACTTTCTATCATCATCGCTAACCATATCATTAAAACGTGGGTGATGCATTTATTTATCATGGTGATGAAAGCAAAAGAAAACAATTTGCACACATGCTGAAAAATAAAATATAGAAAATTGCTACGCACACACAAGCTTGCACACATGCTGAAAATAAATGAAAAGAAATAGAAAAATCCAAACCACACGTGCGAGCATTTTATTCATGGTCTTGCCGTCGATCAATCTCCTTGATTGGCTCTTGCGTTGTATCCTTGGTCATAATACTGCTAAAATGCTCCTCCATTAAATTGTTCCGGTGGCGTCAGGCCTAGAAGTCCCATTTGATATGCAATTCCCGCAGTTCCATCTTCTAGTTGGGTTGTATGCCTCCGGATGACGTCTATATCTTCCATGTTTCTTCTCGCATAGGCACCCATGATTCTCATTCCTTGTTCCGGTTGAGGGAGGTCAAAATATTGTGCTCCAAATGACGGGTCGGACATCTCTCCTTGGTATGACGAGGGTGGGTAGCTGTAGTTGCTAAATGGTGGGGGTGCCACCGTAGCATGCCCCCATGCTTGTTCTTGACTTCCTTCCCATTGACTCGTCCATCCTTGCGAGTATCCTTGTCCACTTGATGCACCTTGAAATTCATTCCTCCAATAAGCGGAACTTGGCGGTGGAAGGTTTACTTCCAAGTCTTCTTGTTGTGCCGATGCCGATGTTCCTTCAATTAACCTTCTTCTTTTTGATTTCTTCACTTTTTTTCTAATATTTTCAACTCGCCAATCGGTCCTCCCTCTTGCAAATAATTTCAGCCTTTGATCGGGGAGGGAAATATCCATCTCAGAAATAGTGAATCTCTTCTTTTCATCCCCTCCGATATAATGGTCTTGCTCAAATGATCAATCCCAATATCTCTTCCCGGGACATAAAATTTTTGGATCACTCGTAACCTCGGATTCATGGCTCGGGCTATCATTGTGAGATAACACCCCGAACCAACTTCTCCCGTGCCGGATGATGCTTCACAAATCCACCTTTCAACCATGATGTAGGTGGGATCAATCACTTGTTTCTTCACCAATGCAGCATACATCCAATTTAATTCTTGGTCGGTGACCTTTGATTCTCTCATCCTCCCGAGAATTCTCTTGCTCAACCAAGAGTGGAATATTTGGAGGGTCACATTACTTATATTTTTCCTTTGGCGGTTGACATCTTTTGCTATTTTTGTCCAAAATTCATCAAGCTCTCCATCTTCAACTTGCACCATTTCATATGCATTACTTTTGAATCCGAGCAAACTTACTATTTCTCCATAGGTGATTACTTTCTCTTCATTCTTAAGCTGAAATTTCAGACACGGAACTTCTTCATCATCCACCACTTCCGTTGATTTTTCTAATGTCATGAACATCTCAAGAGCCACATCTTCTTGCATATCTACCGTGACACCGTCGGAAAATAACTTCCAACCGATGTTCTCCAAGAGCTCATATATGTCATGATGGAATCCCAACTTCTCTAATGCTTCATCATCGAAATCATAATTTGCTCACAGTCTTCCCTTCATGAACTTGAGCCTTTCTTCGTCTTCCTTCGACAAGATAATAAACCCATATTCTGAATTCTTGGGCTTGTATGGTGGTGGTGCGGATGACCTTGTCGAACGCCGTGGAGGAGGTGGCATTCCTTTGGTGAATCTCATGGAGGAGCTTCTCGGGTCTCTCATCCCACCAAGGAGCAGCATGTCGCTCCTCGGTGTGGGGTTGTCTTCCTCCAAGCTCCGCGGAGACTCGGAGACCGAGTGCCTCCGCGAAGAACTTGCCGATGCGTCGGATGTTGATGAACGCGTCCTTCTCCTCCCGGTGATGAACTTCATGAGGCCACTCATGGTGACTCTTTGCTGCACACACTCAAAAACAAACACACTGGGGGTTTCTTGCCGGTGGGAGAATAATATATCGAAGGGTGGAACAAATTAGGAATTGTGGTGAATTTTCTGAGATTTTTGGAGTAGATTTTGGTGGACGAATTTTTCAGGGCTCTAACTGATGTTTCTGGGCGAAGAACTTGAAGAACATAAGCAAGGAATTGAATGAGGAGTGCACCTGCCAAAGGGGAGCGTCATAGGGCTTTAAAAGGGGCCAGGCCGGCCGGCCTAGGGCCTTGGGGCCGGCCGGCCCAGGGGTTTGCTCGCTCTTCTCCACTTCAATTTTCTCTGGTGGCTTCCTGGTGCAATTATTCGCTTCTGTCCAGTACATCGTTGGTGCTTTGCACCGTCCAAATCATGTGAACCACTCCTTCTTTGCCTTTGATGTCCACTTGCAACATTATTTCTCCACTTTGTGTCATTCACCTTGTCCCATGCTTCCCTTGAACTCACTTTGGTGCCATCTTTGCCGAAAATCTCATGTCCTTCCCATGCATGGCTGCTCCCTTCTTTGGATTATTTGCATGTGGTGGTAGGTAGAGAGTACAACTTCTTCCCATGAACTCTCTTTGATCAATAGATGTTAATCAAGCACATAAACCCTCTCCAAATCATGCTTAGATGTTGAATCCTCCTCTAACTTCGAAATTTCAGAATTAACTCAAAGCATGCAATGAGCTTAAATGAATAATCAGAGGGGAATCAAAAAATCTTTACATTTGTAAGTCGAAAAATATTTCCCGACTACATTAATTTTGGTTGCACTGGAACCGTTCACTTTCATGAATTGATAGCGAACAATCTCGAATTCAACCGTGGGTTTTGGGTTTAGGTTCTAATTTTTGCCAAAATGAGAGAGAAATTTTTGAAAAGGGGACAATTAAAGTTAGGAAAAATTCTAGTCCTATGATAATGAAACTGAAAATTCTCTCTATGTTTGAGCGAACCTAAGGATCAAGAATTTAGATAATATAAACAAAGCGCGGCTTTACTCGTGTCTTTCATCTCAACTTAGTCCGGCCATCATGGAGAGGACGGTAGCCAAAAATAGGTATGGAAATTTTGGATGTGGCTTTCTCAAGAAGAGGCAAATAAATCATAGGATGGCTCATGTCATTGGTTTAAAATAAGAAACAACATCAAAATGACCGAACGAATAAAATCCAAATTGAATTGTTTGACCGAACGACCAATTATTCAAATGTTTATCATGTTCTTGCGTAGCAAAATTCTCGACTCACTTACCTAAATCTCTTGCGGGTTGTCCTCCTGGCAGCTTATTCTTGACTCAACGAACGGGTTGAACTCCCGGCAGCTTTATTCTTGACTCGACGAACAGGTTGCCTCCCGCAAAGCGCTTCGTTTATAGTCTATAGCTAGACTTCCTTCTTCTTCACTTCGGACCAATGCTCGGTGATGGCGCTGCAGTCTTGGGTACCCACTTCCGCACAATCCTTGGTGCGGGTTTGTCTTCTAGGTTAGTTGTCTTTTTGGTCTTCACAGGCAGACTTTTAGCTTTTATCTTGACGGGTGCAGTGATCTTCTTTGTCATGATGGACGCGACGACTTCTATCTCCTTCTTCGCTTCCTTCTTGTTTGGCTCCTCTTCTTTCTTTGGCTTCTCCTTTGTGGTACGGCGGTGAGGCGGAACATATTTGACATTGATCATATTGCATACCTCGAAGCGTGGACGAAACTTGAACTCGCTTGTGGTGCCATTGATGTCGAACTTGATATCCCCCTTGCCAACGTCGATGTTCGCCCTTGCGGTCTTGAGGAAAGGCCTCCCAAGTATGAGAGGTGCCTTGCTCCCTTCTCCCATATCGAGAATCACAAAGTCAACGGGGACTAAGTGTTCTCCAATCTTCACGGGCACGTCTTCGGCGATTCCCAAAGGATAGCGAACGGAATTGTCTGCTAACTCTAGGCACATGGCGGTGGGTTCCGGCTCCGGTAAGCTTAGCTTCTCGAACACGTTCTTTGGCATGACGCTCACACTTGCGCTGAGATCACAAAGTGCTCTTTCGAACATAAGAGATCCAATGGAACATGGGATGGTAGGACATCCGGGGTCCCTCTTCTTCTCAGGAGCTTCATTAGCGATTCCCGCGCTACACTCCTCAGTTAGCTTGACGGTGCTTGGCGGTATCTCGCGCTTGTTTCCCATGATGTCTTTGAAGTAGCGAGAATATGTTGGAACTTGTAGAGCATCCGAGAGCAGTATGTTGATGCTCAACCTGCGTACCATGTCAACAAATTTGTTGAATTGCTCATCTTCATGTTTACCTTTGCGGTATCGTGGCCTTGGCGGAAGAATCTTGGTGTCTATTTCATCTAGCTCAAACTCCGACTCTTCGGTGACTATCTTTGATGATGGTCTCCACTTCAACACTTGGCTTAGGCTTCCTTGCTCCCGCCGCGTGCTCGGGTTCTTCGGTTTCCTTTCCCGAGCGAGTTTGAATTGCCTTAGCCGTCTCCGGACTTTGAGGTTGCCTGGGCAATTTCCCTTCGTTGCTAGATGTCGGGTACCACGATTAGGGACACCCTAATCGGGGTACTAAGATCACCCTAAAAAACGCAAACACATGTTAGGCAACTGGGCCCACGAAGGCCCACGGCCTCCATCCAATCTGGAAGAAAGGAAAGGACTCAAAGAAGCCCAGCATGCGGCCCATTCGCACCCCCTCGAACCCGCGGGGCGATCTCCGCCTTGCTCGAGGGCCCCCATCGAGACCCTCGACTGCACCCCGCATCTCCGCATCGCTTGAGGGTAGCGAATCTACCCTCGAGCGGGCAAATCATCTCCGCCTCGCTCGAGGGTAGCGGACCTACCCTCGAGCGGGCAACTCATCTCCGCCTCGCTCGAGGGTAGTGGACCTACCCTCCAGCGGGCAACTCATCTCCGCCTCGCTCGAGGCCACCCCTTGGCATAAGGGACAAATGGCCCTGCCGCTCACCCGCCCGTCGCACAGAAGCAATAAGTTCCAACCACTCCTCCACAGCGCCCAGGACAGACGGCGTCAGGCCGCCATTCCCCACAGTGGTTGTGACCGGAGTCCCATCCACCAACTCTGGTCCCTGCTCCGCCATCCCGGACGCTGTGGTAACACTGTAGGACCTGCAACACGGGACGAAGCGCGCTCGGCACAGTTCCATTACTATTCTGCCAACTCCGGCCGTCCAGACTCCACCTCATCACACGTATGGCCCCGGACGCGCACCCTGCTCGGGAAGGGATCCGGTGTCGCCACGAGCCCCTCGAAGAGGGACGCCCAGCGCTAGCAGCCAGAGGCCCGGACCTCCCCCCTCGAGGGGTCCGGGACCTCCACGCGACCCTCGGACCTCCTTGGTGCGCACTCCGGCACCCCGTCCATGGGGATCCGAGATCGCCACGTGCCTTGTTACCGCCGGAGCATGCAAGACCCTAACCTGCAGGGCCCACGTAACACCACCACGCCACATCTGGAGGACTGTACGCCCTACAGTAACGACCACGCCACCTGCTGGGGTTGGCAGGACGCCGGCGCGATATCCGCGAGGTCAAGGACGACGCCCAGGACGACCGCCACGCCCGACGCCATACCCCACAGTGTACTTCCCACAGTACTCGACTGTTGTACCCCTGCAACTCGGGGAGAAAACGACGACTTCCGCGATCCCCTGTACATGTACCCGTTCCTCCTTGTGTCTATAAAAGGAGGAGGCGGGCATCCCTTAAGGGGGTTGGTCGGCTCTCTAGGTATTACACCACTCACACACCATTCACAGACCACTCACTCGCTTCCAGCCCCAACATCGTTACTCGCCACGCTCAACTCCTCCTCTAGCAGAGACTTGGGAGCCTCCCTCCCTCTCTCGCCACGCTTGTACCCCCTACTACAAGCACTCCGGGTGCAAGATAATACAGTGCCCTCGCACACCCTCTTGCTGGACGTACGGCCCCGCGGCCGGAACCAGGATAAATCCATGCGTTACTATGTTGCCTCTTGCATCAACATTTGGGACAAGGAAACACACAGCATTTACTAGTTGGGATCCGGACCCCCGGGTCAGGACACCGACAGTTGGTGCGCCAGGTAGGGGAACACTGCGTGACATTTTCTCTCTTGTTCCCATTTGATCTCCAGGGATGGCGGGCAGACCAAACCCATTTCCTATGGGCGTCTTGGATCCGCTCCCAGCAGGATACGTGATCTGGTTCGGGAGTCTCGAGTTCAGAGCAATAGGCAACGGCTACGTCATGGAGCTCCTCCCGCCCAGACGCAACTCCGTCACTCCGACTTCACCAGCCCGGCGCAACAGGCGCTCGGGCCAGCATTCGCGACAAGCGCGCACAGAGCAGCGCCGGTCGGTACGGCTCACCTCCCCTACGTGGGTTGAGGCTGGCATGTCGCAACTCAGCATCGCGGCCAACGGGGCTACCGCACCAGGACCACGAGGCTTCTGTGCACACCCCACCAGCAGGGAAGGGCAAGGCAGCCGTAGCGCCCGGTGCGAAGGCCCCCTCGGTGCACGACTGCATCAAAAAGACTCCCGCAAGGGAGCGACTCCACGACACGCGCGGGCACGCCGACGACGGCGACGCCCGCTACATCGTCAGCGGCAGGAAATACACCCCTCGACGGAGTGGTCATTTCAACCACGAGCATGACAGGGGCGAGTCACCGGAGCCTCCGGGCACCCGGATATTGAGCCGGGAGATTCGTACCGCTTCTTTTCCCCCGCGCTTTCGACAGCCCAACACCCTCGTCAAGTACTCGGGCGAGAAAGATCCTGCAGTCTGGCTCAATGACTATCGCCTAGCATGCCAGCTGGGTGGTGCGACGGATGACGCGGTCATCATCCGCAACCTTCCTCTTCACCTTGCCGACGCCACACGAACGTGGCTCGAGCATTTGCCCGTGGACCAGATCCACAACTGGGCTGACTTAGTCAAGATCTCCGTGGGCAACTTCCAGGGCACATACGTGCGCCCTGGGAATTCTTGGGACCTCAAAGGGTGTCGCCAGAAGCCTAATGAGTCCCTGCGCGACTATGTGCGGCGCTTCTCCAAGCAATGCACCGAGCTCCCCAGCATCACCCACATCGAGGTCATCAACGCCTTCCTCGAGGGTACGACGTGCAGGAACCTAGTGCATGAGCTTGCGAGTAGCCAACCCGACAACACCAACGAGTTGTTCGACGCCGCCACCAACTACGCCGCCGGCGAGGAGGCTGTTGGTGGCATTTTCGACGATAAGCCGAACAAGCGCAAGGAAGATGCGCCCGCGGTGGGCAGTAACGCCAAACCCAATGCTCCCGCCAAGAAACAGAAGCGGGGGAGGAAGGGAAAGAAGCCGGCCCCACCGAACCAGCGCGGATCGGGGTAGGCAGAGGACTCCGAGGAGGCCTTCGCTGCCGCCCCGGACCGCAAAGGACCTCGAGGCCCCCCTCGAGGCGGTGGCGGCCTGTTCGACGACATGCTTAAGAAGCCGTGTCCTTACCACAAGGGCTCGGTCAATCATACCCTCGAATAGTGCGAGATGCTCCGGAATTACTACAACCGCATCGCGCATCGCGACGAGGACAAGAAAAAGGATGCTGGCGACAAAGGTGGAGATGATGAGTTCCCCCCGGTGGAGAACGCCTTCTTCATCTTTGGAGGACCTTCGGCAGCGCAAGCGTGAGCGCCGGGAAGTCTTCTCCATCACCAAGGCCACGCCATCCTACCTCGATTGGTCGGAGGATACCATTTCCTTCAGCCGCTTGTTGTCGACCCCATCATCGGCAACACTCGCTTCTCCAAGCTGCTCATGGACGGAGGCAGCAGCCTAAACATCATCTACGCCCACACCTTGGAGCTCATGGGGATTGGGTTGAACGAGCTTCGCCCCAGCAAGTCGCCATTTCATGGCGTTGCGCCAGGGAAGCGCGTCCAACCCCTCGGACAGATCGATTTGCCTGTCTGCTTTGGCACGGCAGCCAACTTCCGCAAGGAAGTACTCACCTTTGAGGTGGTGGGGTTTCGGGGATCCTATCATGCCATTCTTGGTCGTCCCTGCTACGCCAAGTTCATGGCCATCCCCAACTACACCTACCTCAAGCTAAAGATGTCGGGTCCGAAGGGTGTCATCACCGTCGGCTCTTCGTTCGAGCATGCCTACGAGTGCGACGTCGAGTGCGTTGAGCACGCGGAGGCTCAAGCGGAGGACGAGGCCCTCGCAGCCACCCTCGACAAAATGGCAAGCGAGGCCTTGGACTCCACGCACCGACATGCAGGAAGCTTCGAACCCGCAGAGGGTATCAAGAAGGTGCCCCTCGACCCGAGCCACCCCGACGACAAGGCGTTACAGATCAACGCCACCCTCGACAGCAAATAGGAAGTGGTGCTCGTCGACTTTCTCCACGCCAACACATACATCTTTGCATGGAGCCCCTCGGACATGCCTGGCATACAGAGGGAGGTCGCCGAGCACTCCCTTGATATCCGACCCAACTCCAAGCCGGTGAAACAGCACCTGCGACGCTTCGACGAGCTCAAGCGCCGGGCAATCGGCGAGGAGCTACAGAAACTTCTGGCGGCCGGATTCATCAAGGAAGTATTCCGTCCCGAGTGGCTTGCTAATCCTGTATTAGTGAAGAAAAAGAATGGGAGTTGGCAGATGTGCGTAGATTACACTAGTTTAAATAAAGTATGTCCGAAGGTTCCCTTTCCTTTTCCACGTATTGATCAAATCATAGATTCAACTGCGGGATGCGAACTTTTATCCTTTCTTGATGCTTATTCCGGCTATCACCAAATCAAGATGAAAGAGTCCGACCAGCTCGCGACTTGTTTTATCACACCCTACGGCATGTACTGCTACGTTACGATGCCCTTTGGCCTCAGAAACACTGGAGCTACATATCAGCGGTGTATGTTCCACGTTTTTGGAGACCATCTCGGGCGGAATGTAGAGGCATATGTCGACGATATCATTGTAAAATCCAGGAAGGCAGACGACCTGGTTATCGATCTCAGGATCGCATTCGATTCCCTACGGGCCAATGGAGTAAAACTCAACCCCGAGAAATGCGTGTTCGGGGTGCCTCGAGGCATGCTCTTGGGCTTCATTGTCTCCCAGCGAGGCATCAAACCCAACCCTGAGAAAGTCTCGGCCATCACTCGGATGGGACCGATCCGAGACCTAAAGGGGGTACAGAGGGTCATTAGCCGGTTCATCTCGCGTCTCGGTGAGAAAGGCTTACCCCTGTATCGACTCTTGAGGAAAATTGAGCGCTTCACGTGGACCCCCGAGGCTCAGGAAGCCCTCGACAGGCTGAAGGCATCGCTCACTCACGCCCCCATTCTCACACCACCCACGGACGGCGAGCCCCTCTATCTGTACGTAGCCGCGACGACCCAAGTGGTCAACGCGGTGGTCGTTGTCGAAAGACAAGGGGAGGGCCATGCTCTGCCCGTCCAACGGCCGGTGTACTACATCAGCGAGGTGTTGTCTGAAACTAAGACACGCTATCCGCAAATTCAGAAGCTGCTCTACGCAGTGGTTTTGGCACGGCGCAAGCTGCGCCACTACTTCGAGGCCCATCTCGTCACCGTGGTCTCGTCTTTCCCTTTGGGAGAGATAGTCCGCAACCGGGAAGCTGAGGGTAGAATTGTCAAATGGTCTGTGGAGCTGATGGGAGAAACTCTCACCTACGCCCCCCGCAAAGCGATCAAGTCCCAAGTCTTGGCCAACTTCGTGGCTGAGTGGACGGACACTCAGCTACCCCCGCCGCAAATCCAGGCCGAATGTTGGACCATGTACTTCGACAGGTCGGTGATGAAAACCGGCGCCGGTGCCGGCCTCCTCTTCATCTCACCCCTCGGAGACCACATGCGGTACGTGATACGCTTGCACTTCCCTGTGTCTAACAATATGGCGGAGTACAAGGCCCTCCTCAGTGGCCTCCGCATCGCCATCGAGCTCGGCGTCAAACGCCTCGACGTGCGCGGTGACTCTCAACTCGTCATTGACCAAGTGATGAAGGAGTCTAGCTGCCACGACCCGAAGATGGATGCATACTGCAAAGCAGTGCGCCGCCTCGAAGACAAGTTCGATGGCCTAGAACTCAATCATGTCCCGTGCAAGTACAACGAGGATGCCGATGAACTAGCCAAGATTGCGTCGGGGCGAACCATCATCCCCCCGAACATCTTCGCTCACGACATCACCAAGCCCTCCATCGAATTGAAGGATCCGACGGAACCGGGCCCCTCGACCGCCGGGCCCTCCGGCGGGAACCCCCCGGCGGACGAGGCCGAGCCCATGGACATTGACTTCGAGACCTCCTCTATGGATGAGGCCGAAGCAATGGAGATCGACAAGGCCCCCACTTTGTAAGATTGGCGTACCCAGTACCTTGATTGGATGATTCGAGGGATCCTACCCTCGAACCGCGCTCAGGCGCGGCGCCTCGCTAGGCGAGCCAAATCCTTCATCCTAATCGACAACGAGCTATACAAGCGCAGTCCATCAGGTGTCTTGTAGCGATGCATCCCCACCCCCGAGGGCAAAGAGCTGATCCGCGACATTCACGCTGGCATCTGCAGCCACCATGCCACGCCACGTACCCTCGTGGGTAACGCGTTTCGGCAAGGCTTTTACTAGCCCACCGCGGTCACCGACACCACCGACATCGTGCGGACCTGCGAGGGTTGCCAGTTCTACGCTCAAAAAACACACCTCCCGGCCCATGCTCTGCAGACCATCCCCATCACATGGCCATTTGCCATGTGGGGACTGGACCTTGTCGGTCCACTGCAGAAGGCGCCCGGGGGCTTCACCCACTTGCTGGTGGCAGTCGACAAATTCTCCAAATGGATCGAGGCTCGACCCGTCGGCAAGATTAAATCCGAGCAAGCGGTTCTATTCTTCACCAACATCGTCTTCAGGTTCGGGGTCCCGAATTCGATCATCACCGATAATGGCACTTAGTTCACAGGCAAGAAGTTCTTGGAGTTCTGCGACAATTTCCACATACGTGTGGACTGGTCGGCTATGGCGCACCCACAAACGAACGGGCAAGTGGAGCGTGCCAATGGCATGATCCTCTAAGGACTGAAGCCAAGAATCTTCAACAAGTTGAACAAATTTGGCCGGAGGTGGCTCGCGGAGTTACCCTCGGTCATTTGGAGCCTGAGGACGACCCCGAGCAGAGCCACAGGCTTCACCCCGTTCTTCCTCGTCTATGGCGCCGAGGCCATACTCCCCACGACTTGGAGTATGGGTCGCCAAGGCTCAAAGCATACCAAGAGCAGCAAAACCAGCGAGCCCGCGAGGACTCGCTGGATCAAGTGGACGAGGCTCGAGACGTGGTGCTCCTACACTCTGCACGCTACCAGCAGTCTTTACGAAGGTATCAGGCGCAGAGAGTCCGGCGCTGAGACCTCAACAAAGGGGACTTGGTGCTGAGGCTTCGACAGGACAACAGGGGCCGCCACAAGCTCTCACTGCCATGGGAAGGCCCGTACATAATCGCCGAGGTGCTCAAACCCGGCACGTACAAGCTGGCGAACGACAAAGGTGAAGTCCTCACCAACGCTTGGAACATACAGCAGCTACGTCGCTTCTATCCTTAGAATTCTGAGCTATTTGTACATCATTTGTACTCGCATTTTCGATTACCCAAAATAATAAAGAAGTACGCCTTACTTGTTTATTTTTTGGAACCTTCCGGACCCTCGAGGGCTCGGATGCGCATGAACATTGAGGTACGCTTGGCTTTACCCTCGGCAAAGCCAAGCCTCCCTCGGGGGGTACTACGGGGGGAACCCCCGAACATCCCCAAAAATCACCAACATTTTTTCGAAAAACTTCCGTCTCGTCCCTAAGTTCCTCGTACACTTGGGAAAAACGGATGCGAGGCATAAGCAACTATGGTACGGGGCCGGCCGAGTCGTGGGGCCAACTACGCCTCCGGGATACGGCAGCCCACTCACCACCCCACGCCTACGTCGCTTATGAACGTGAAATTCCTCGCAGAAGTTTACCTAAGTCGCATACGAGGACACGGAAGTAGAGTAAAGAAAACACGGGCTCGAACGCACAAGGCCTCGATGGGCCACACTGTCAATTTCAACGAGAACAAATTTCTTACATTCATAAATATAAAGTGTGATTACAACGAGCACTAATCTATTACATGGGCTTCGAGGCCCAGTCTATCTACAGGTTGTCATCCCCCCTCTGTGGATCTGCGACAGCGTCGAATTCAGCTATCGAGGGGATGTCGACTTCGAGCTTCTCGGCTAAGGCAGTGGCAAACTCCTCCGCGGCTGCATTGGCGTCGTCCATGATGGTTGACGCGGCATTCGCATCGGCATCGTCAGGAACCACGTACCCCGACGACACTCTCTGCAGGTCCATGAGGTAGTGCGTCGAGGCCACGGCGAGGGCGCGAAGGACACTGAGGCGGAAGGTGCTCTTGGCGTGCTCAGCGATCCGGCCACCTAGCGCTCATAGGCGGCTGATCACCGAGCTACCAGACATGGCGCCCTCCTCCTGGCACACGCTCATGGTGGTCCGCTCTAGATCAGCGTACTCCGTCTGAGCCGCCATGAGCGCGGTTCCTACTGCCTCTTTTGCCGCGGTCTCGTCGGCCACTCTTTGCCTCAGCTCTGATCAAAGGAATCAAGATCAGCTGCGAAAAGGTAAAATCCAAGTACAGTGAAATTTTGAGTACTTACCCACGATGCTCTTCTATGCCTCCTCCCTCTGGACTCGGGCGGCCTCCTCAAGCGAAGACAAGGAGTTTTCCTTCTCCTTGAGGGTGGCCTCCACGTTCTATATAGCCACCTCCTTCTCCTCGAGGGCTTCGCCCTTTTCCTGGAGGGTCCCGGAGAGCGTGACGATGGTCACCTCGTTCTGGAGAAGCTCGGTCTCCTTCTGCTCAAGTGCCGTTCTAAGGCACTGTAGCTCGGCGGTCTGCGCCTCGGTTTCCCGAGCCTTCTTCTCAAGCGTCGTCCTAAGGTATTGCAGCTCGGCAGTTTGCGCCTTGGCTTCCCGAGCCTTGTGCTCCGCTGCGGCCCTCTGGACATCACGCTCACCGGTAACCCGCGCCAACTACTCCTCCAGCGCCTGCTGACCCGCCCCCAGATCCGTCGTCCTGGTGTTGGCCTCGATGTTCTTGAGCACCAACTCAGCATTGTGCTGCCCAAGCCAGCCTATCTAGGAGTGCAGCTGGGTCATCTCGGCACTTTTTCTGCGCGAGATATCCCTCAGCCGCTGCGAAAGGAAAGACGTGGGTAAAACAAGCAAAATCAGGGCCAAAAACACGAACGATTCTCGGGGAGGAGTTGCTTACCTGGCTGATCTGGTAATCCGTCATTCGATGGAGCTCCAGGGCGCGTTCAAGATGGTTCTGAATCTGAGAACCTGCCTCGAACTGCGCCTGCCAGACGGCCTCCTCATCTCGCTCATTGCGGAGAAGCTCCGGGGGGACCACAGACTGGATAATTGCCCCGTGTTGCGGCCCCCTGGTTGTCCCCTTGTCGAGCACCTCCACGCAGGCCGACGTGAACTCAGCAATCTTGTCGGCAGCGCTCGCCGCATCAGCAGGGTCGATGTCTCTCGAATCCCCGTATTCCCCGCTGCTGTCTGGTAGCTGCACTACCGGGATCACGATGTCCGTCGTTGCCTAAGCCGTCACCGTCGATGCCATCATTACTGCAACGACGCTCTCATCCCGGGCTTCTGTAGGCCCCGAGACGCGGGCTTCCTCCGCCACTGGCGCCCTCGGCGCCAACTTCTCCTCTGCGGCTCCCTCGACCCCAGCCCCCGGGGGGCCGGGGACGAGGGTCTCCGCCTCTGTCTGGCTGGCGGGGCGCTCCTGCGCACCCCCACCAGATCCTTCCTCTGCAACCGGCCAGGCGGTGCTATCCGCGCCGGTCCAACCGACCTCGGCTTCGACGACCGGCCGGGCGGCGTCGTCAGCGCCTCCCCGACCGGCTTCCCCCATGGCATCAGCCGGAGCAGCTGTTTCAGCTCCGCTCTGGCCGGCGTCGCCCCCGTTCCCCGGCGCTAGAGCCTGCTGCGCCGCTTGAGTTCCTTGAGCCATCGCTGCCTGCAGCTTCGCGGCCTCCGCCACGATATCTACGACGGGCAGAGGTTGCGGCGCCATGTGCGGAATGGCGCGTGCCCCGGTCTTGAGGGCTTTAACCGGCGCGAGCGGTGCTGCGTCCTTGGCGACGGCCCCGGAGCTGGAAATCGGGGAAGGAAAGTCAAGGTTAGCAGGATTGGGGGAGCGATCAAATGGACACAACAAATAAAACTAGAGACACTCACCGGGCACTCATGCTGCGCTTGCCCGCGCCGCTGCTTCGGGCCTGCGGCACACCGACGCCCCTCGACACCTGATCCAAGGGTGTCACCCTCGGAGCAGGCTGAGGCCTCGAGGCCATCTGCGCAGACGTCTCCACACTCGCCGCGGACTCATCACCGCCCGTCGACATCATAGGCGTGGGGACCCCCTCGACCGTCGTCGGCAGGGGCGACCCCCGCTCTATCGCGGGCCCAGATGACCTTCGTCCCGCCGCCGGCGTGGGCGACCTTCGATCCACCCCCTCGAAGGACGGGACCGCCAACGGCTCCGGCGTGGGCCTCGCCTCACCCAGTGTCGCCAGCGCCTCGTTGCCATCCCTCCGATAGATTGGCAGGGAACTCGCGCCCACCGCCACCTCGCTGCCGCCCAAGGGATGAGCCTCGACATCCGAGGCCTCCTCCTCTTCGTCCGTGGATTCGGGCGTGGCGGGCCACGGTTTCCCCTCCGCGTGTGCGATCTTGCACGCTTTGTCGTGCTTCTCCTTCCTCTTCCTCTTCCTCTCGGTCGTCGCCTCCGCCGTGTCTTTTCGCTTCTTCACCGCCTCTGCGTGCAGGCGGTTGATTTGGCGTTCTTCCGGGACCAGAGGCCTCGAGGGGTGGCACTTCAACCCCTGCAAAATAAATCCAAGTCTAAGTCAGAAGGTAGGGGAAGGAACAGCACAAGTTGACAACGAATCCGGAATCAAGACTCACCAGAGAAATGTACCCCGGCTCGGGGCGCATCTTGATCCTCCAAAGATCCTCGGGGTCATTGGGGAACTCCGCCACTGCGCTCCTCGCCCTCCGGGCAGCGATGTCCCGGGGGAGCAGCTTGACCGACGTCCTCGAGCCCGAGGCCTGGGCCCCGGGGGTGAGCTTGAAGATTGGCAGGGCCCTCTCCATGAGAGGGATCACCCTCTGCTAGTGGAAATTCGCGATGACGGCCGCCGCCATCAACCCTCTTCGGTCCAGCTGCTCCAGCGCGTCGGTAAGGGTCTTGAGCCTGGCTTGATGCGATGGGGGCGATACCCCCCAGTCCCACTTCTCGTGCCTCTCCAGGAGCACCTTGTTGGTGAACACTGGGAGCTTGCCGCTGAAGTTGCGCAAGTAGAAACACCCTCGAGTCCACCCGGCGTTGTTTGTTGTCATCTTGTTGGAGATGTACAAATTCTTCCGGGTTGGGCACAAGTGGAGCGTCAGGCCGCCTGCGCGCGCGTACCTCTTTGCTTGGTTTCGCACGTGCTCGACGAAGAGCTCACCATGGAAGAGATGGATCCACAGATCCCAGTGCGCCTCGATCCCCAAATATCCCTCGCAGATGGCAACGAAGACCGCCGCCTACGAGATGGAGTTGGGGCTGAAGTTGTGCAGCTCCGCTCCATAGTATTCGCACAACGCCCGCATGAATCGACCCACGGGAACGCCGAATCCCCGCTCGTGGAGCCGCACGAGGCTCACGACGCAGCCTGCGGAGGAATTCGGCTCTGTCTCCTCCGGCCGTGGGGAGATCCACGCCGGTGCCCCTAAGTTGGCGTTCAGCGGTAGCAGCCTGTCCTCGACTAGCCGCTCCAACACCGCCTCGGTGGCGGTGGATCTCTCCCACGGCAACAGCTCTTCGACATCCGCCATTGCTTCAGACCAAGGGGGGACACGAGGAGGCAAGCACTGCGGTGGCTAAGGTGCGCTCTCGCTTTCCTTCCTCTACTTCCTCTCGCTCTTGGCTATGTGCTTAGAATGCAGGGGAGACGAAGAAGGCAGGGGAGGCGAAGGCAAATGGCCAGGTGATTCCAAAACAACCCCTCTCTCGCTTTTATTTCACCACGGTGCGCAGATACGCCGCCACGACCCGAATCTGCCGCATTCAATGCGGTAGATTTTGCCATCGCTGACGGATAGGTCCTACGACCGCGGAGTCTCCCACGTGCGCACTCGGCAATAATTACGGCGCGGTAATCAACGGGCACGGCGCGACTGTTGCGTTGTTCCATCCGTCAGCCGCCGCCCACGTCGCTTCGCCTGCCCGAGGTAGACGCCTGAAAAGGCGCGCCCGCACCGCACCGCACGAGCCAGGCCACATCGCCCATGACCGGCGAAAAATCCGCTCGCGTGACCCGCGACTCCGCGCCGTTCGCGAATTGTGATGGAATATTCCTCCCGGGGGCTCTTTACCCTCGAAGGAATTGCATTTCGAGGCCTTACTGATCAGGGGTTCTAAGCCTGGCCCATCGAGGGTTCGACAGGCACCCCTGATCGCCAGAGTCAGGGAATGCATGGATGTGCCGTACAAGCTACCCTCGAATGCGGAGTTCGAGACATCCTACGCAGTGTTCAAGGCCAGTCGAGGGTGCCTAGTAGGGGGATCCCATCGAGGGAGAGCATCGAGCCCTCGGACCCTAGCGAACGGGTCCGGGCCCCGCCTAGCGAACCTTCGCAAGCGCTTTATGTGACGTGTCCATGGACCACGAGCCGACCCTTATCGAACGGGGCACGGACGTCCGCTTGAACTACCCGCTAATAGCTCACTGAAGCAGCCATAGCTCGCAGCCCGGGCATGGGTATCATGGTGCGCTTCACCCCTCCTCCCTGTGGAAGGGCGATGAGGGTCGTAATCAAAGTTCAGGGTTCCCCTGAATGCCTTCGAGTAGACCTAGGCTCGGGGGCTCCTCACACACCGCGTCTCAAGCCGCACCCTCGAATAGGTCGACGACCGTCGATTGCGAAGCTCCGTATGTCTAACCAAAACCCCTACCATTAACGCGCGCCTGCCTGATGGTTAAGCTGGATACTAGGTCACTGTGCCAGCACTGAGAATGCTGAGGGCGGCTGAAAGAGTGCAGATGCTGGCTGAAAAAGACACTGGACGGCCACCCCAGTGAAGCAACCAAGCAAAGCGACGCACATAGCCCTTGGACGAGTGCAAACGCTCCTCCAAGGCCTTGGGGGCTACACCCGCGGGTGCGCTGGTGTGCCCCCACGGAGGAAACTTCACACATATTCGAGGACTGAAACCCTCTATATACTCCTATACCCTCGGTCATCCTCCCCGTGAAGGAGAAAGGGACTTTATTGCTCCATGCAAATAAAGATTACAAAGGGTTACCGGCGCGAAGCCGTCGAAAAGTACAAACACGTTGCCACCTGCGTGGCAATTTTCCCTGTCTTGGGGAGGAGCGAGCGCCGGTGAAGAACACCGGGTTCTTGGCCAACATGGCGGCCAGACTGCTCGGGATGCGAGGAACAGCCCCCAGACCACACGGGTCTAGCGGGATGCACTCCTCGCAAGCTTTCTTCTAGCATCTCCTCCACCGAAGACTATGCGGGGGGTCGAGCTGGCGGACAGCACCCTCCACATCATCTCCCCGAGAGCAAGCTTGTTGCAGGGGGGGACGACGCGAAGAACAGTCACCAAACCTGGCACTAACGCCATGATCAGGCATCTCCAATCCCCTTCGGGCTAGGGGACATCGCAGAAGCAGGACCCCACGGCCCGATGTTCTTCTGCTGATCCCACTGAAGCTAAGGGATGGTGCGCAGGCCCTCTCCAGCTTTCTCCCGCCGCTCGCAAGTATTCTTCTAGCATCAAAGCCTAAAAACGCCAGGCCACCCCATTTGGGGGCCAATCGCAAAAGGCAAAGGAAAACATTATGAGACCTAGGCGATGCTAGGAATAAGAGCAAGGAAGTTGGACAAGAAAGGGAGTCACTCAACCCCTATTTATAGCTGCGTCGGGCGCCAAGCTTCAAGCCTGTCGAAGGGCGAAGGGTTGGGCAGCCCGTGACGGCACGGCACTCCATGAGCAAAATATGCCCTCGGTTATCGCGCCGAGACGCGACCGAACAAAACAAAGCCGAGTCCATGGACGCTGAGCGACACAGCATCGGCCCAGGCCGACCGCCCTCGGAAGGCGCGTCGCAAGGCGACCAGGGAAAGCGGGGCCGAGGCCCTGAGCGCAGGACAGCGCAACGAAGGCACCAGCTGCTGAGTAGCAGGCGCCATCGTCGCCCTGCCCCACTCAGCATGCGGATGCGTCTCATCCCCGGAACAAACCAAAAAAGGCACGTGCCTCGAAGCACTCTCCCCACAGGCGCACTACCCCGATTGACGAGTTGTCACATCCGCCGGGCTGGTGTCCAGGTGCGCCTGGCGGGTGCACAGCACCGACCGATCACGTCAAAGGGGGAAAATCGCCGAAATACCCTTTGGCCGAATCCCTTGACTCGACCAAAGCCTCGGGGGCTACTATCGGGTACCACGATTAGGGACACCCTAATCGGGGTACTAAGATCACCCTAAAAAAATACAAACACATGTTAGGCAACTTGGCCCACGAAGGCCCACGGCCTCCTTCCAATCTGGAAGAAAGGAAATGACTCAAAGAAGCCCAGCATGCGGCCCATTCGCATCCCCCTCGAACCCGCGGGGCGATCTCCACCTCGCTCGAGGGCCCCCATCGAGACCCTCTACTGCGCCCCGCATCTCTGCCTCGCTAGAGGGTAGCGAATCTACCCTTGAGCGGGAAAATCATCTCCGCCTCGCTCGAGGGTAGCTGACCTACCCTCGAGCGGGCAACTCATCTCCGCCTCGCTCGAGGCCACCCCTCGGCATAAGGGACAAACGGCCCTACCGCTCACCCGCCCGGCGCACGGAAGCAATAAGTGCCAACCACTCCTCCACAGCACCCAGGACAGACAGCGTCAGGCCGCCATTCCCCACAGTGGTTGTGACCGGAGTCCCATCCGCCAACTCTGGTCCCTGCTCCGCCATCCCGAATGCTGTGGTAACACTGTAGGACCTACGACGCGGGATGAAGCGCGCTCGGCACAGTTCCATTACTATTCTGTCAACTCCGGCCGTCCGGACTCCACCTCATCACACGTATGGCCCCGGACCCACCCCATGCTCGGGAAGGGATCCGGTGTCGCCATGAGCCCCTCGAAGAGGGACACCCAGCGCTAGCAGCCGGAGGCCTGGACCTCCCCCTCGAGGGGTCCGGGACCTCCACACGACCCTCGGACCTCCTTGGTGCGCACTCTGGCGCCCCGTCCAGGGGGATCCGAGATCGCCACGTGCCCCGTTACCGCCGGAGCATGCAAGACCCTAACCTGTAGGGCCCACGTAATGCCACCACGCCACATCTGGAGGACTGTACGCCCTACAGCAACGACCACGCCGCCTGCTGGGGTTGGCAGGACGCCGGCGCGATCTCCGCGAGGTCAAGGACGACGCCCAGGACGACCGCCACGCCCGACGCCATACCCCACAGTGTACTTTCTACAGTACTCGACTGTTGTACCCCCGTAACTTGGGGAGAAAATGACGACTTCTGTGATCCCCTGTACATGTACCCGTCCCTCCTTGTGTCTATAAAAGGAGGAGGCGTGCATCCCTTAAGGGGGTCGGTCGGCTCTCTAGGTATTACACCACTCACACACCATTCACAGACCACTCATTCGCTTCTAGCCCCAACATCGCTACTCGTCATGCTCAAATCCTCCTCTTGCAGAGACTTGGGAGCCTCCCTCCCTCTCTCGCCACACTTGTACCCCCTACTACAAGCACTCCGGGTGCAAGATAATACAGTGCCCTCACACACCCTCTTGCTGGACGTACGGCCCCGCGGTTGGAACCAGGATAAACCCGTGTGTTACTGTGTTGCCTGTTGCATCAACATTTGGGACGAGGAAACACGCAGCATTTACTAGTTGGGATCCGGACCCCCGGGTGAGGACACCGACACTAGATAAGCGTCCGGCGAGCTGGGCTACTTGCGTCTCTAGTATCTTCATCATGTTGAGTACATGAAGGTTAGAGCTCCCAACCTCCGTCACCTTGCCATCAATGTTCTCCAATATCTTGTCCATAGCCTTGAACTTGGTGACGGTGTCCTTGTTGATCTTGCCTTGCTCCTCCATGAACTCCTTCAATTGTATGTGAAGAGGCACTGAGTTTTGAATGGAAGAGCTTGCATTAAATTGGGGTCTACCTTGGCCGTAGCGGAAGTTGGATTGCGGGGTCCATTCTCCCTTCTTCATGTACTCGAGCATCTTGGCTTCCTCTGGGCAATTCTTTTGGACATGGCCGTACTCTCCACATTCTTCACATGTAGACCTTGCTTCGGCCGCCTTCAAATCAATAGCTTGGGCTTCTCTCTTTTCTACTTCCATCTTCTCCAACCTTCTCATGAGTGAGTCGATCTTCCCTTCTAGCATTTCTTCACGTTCCACTAGCAATACACTCTTCGCGGCGCCCATGGCTTGGAGTGGTTGTAGGCGCCCCGATGATGCCCATGTGTCATTGTCCGCTACCTTCTTGAATAGCTTGAAAACTTGAGTCGGTGTGAGCTCAATGATCGAACCTCCGGCCGACGCGTCAATAATTCCCCTTGATACAGTAGTGAGGCCTTGATAGAACTTCTGGACCACATCCTCCCTTGAGAACTTGTGATGAGGTATGGCGCAGATGTAGTCATTGAAGCGCTCATAGGCTTCCGCAATAGTCTCCGTCGGGGCTTGCGCGAATGTAGCAATCTTGTTGCACAAAACTTGGGTCTTGCCCGGCGAGTAGAACTCCTTCATGAACTCCTTCATCAAGGAATATATCCTTCACTACGGGAGACGCCTTGTTTGCCGTGTGCCCAAAGCACACGGCAAAGCCCGAGAAACCCACGGCAAAGGTTTTGCCGTGTGCTGCACACGGTAAAGAGCACACGGCAAACAGTTGCTAGGGATTGAAGCCATCAGTTGCTAGGGCAACACGCACATTACGAGCTTCATCTGCTTTGACTTGATGAATCCCGTCAAAGTAGGTCCATGATTCAGCATCGGATGGATGTATAAGCTTATCAGGATTGTATCGAGTTTCCATTTTGTGTCATGTCATCTGTTTCGCAGACTCCTCGGTCATGAATAGCTGTTGGATCCTCGGTATGGGCGGAAGGTATCGTAGGACTTTAACGGGGACCGCGAGCTATCTCTTCTGACCATCAGTAGTCTCTACCTCTACGAACCTAGAGGATTCACACTTTGAACAGTACTTTGCTTCCGCATGCTCTTTCCTAAACAAGATGCATCCCTTGGGACATGCATGTATCTGCTCATACGGCATCTTCAATGCACGAAGGAGTTTTTGTGCCTCATACATGCTCTTTAGAGGAATGTGACCTTCCGGAAGTAGAGTGCCAATAACTGTCAACATAACATCAAAAACATCTCGACTCAGGGTAAACTGGGATTTCACGACCATCAGGCGGGCAATGGCATCCAGTTGTGAAACCTTGGTATGCCCATGAAGGGGTTCTTGTGCTGTAGTCAACATGTCATAGTACGCCTTCGCGGTTGGCTCTGGCTCCTCCTCCCTACGTTCTCCCTCGAAGTGTGATTCATAAAAGTCATCTATACCCTAGCATCAGCATCATAATCTTCAATGCGTTGCCTAACGACCTCGTTTTTCATACGATTGGCTTCACCATGGTAGGTCCACCGGGTATAGTCTCTAATAAATCAATAATTGCAAAGATGTTGTGTCATGTCTTCCCGTGTGTGTCGACACGTGTTTCCACATTTGGTGCAGAGACACCAAGTGCATGAGCCTCCTTTAACCTTTGAAAATGCTCGATCCAAGAAAGCCTCGGTCTTCTGAATCCATTCCAAGGTCAAATCCCCCCCTTGTTTCCAACCGGAGTACATCCACGCACAGTCGTCCATACTCTATCATATCAATGAGTAATATAATATATAAGATAATTTTTGCATCTACACGATGTCCAAACTTTCTACTAGATTCAGATAGGTCCTAATCCCACCCGAACATGCGTAGCTGGAGTCGATTTCCATGATCTACTTCGATCCGGGATAGAATTTCGGCAGCATTTCCCCGCTGTTCTCCAAATACACGTCCCGGAAGGGAGATTGTGTATCTGGAGAACAACGGGAAAATGATGTCGATACTCTGTCTCGAATGGGAGTAGACCATGGAAACTAACCCCATCTACGCATCATCGGGCTGTCCAAAAAATGTGGACAATTCGAAATAGATACGGTCGTATATATGCAAAGTTCTGCATATTTCCATCCGTATCTATTTCGAACGGGAGACGCCTAACTAGGTTACGTGGTATACGAACATGCGGTACAAAAAGCAGAATCTTGTATGCCTCACCTTGCTATACGTCCTGCAAACTAAGGTGGGTGGCACAAGTGGTCCGGTGCTGAAATCCTGCAAAAAAATAACATGTGTGAAATTATAATCAATGATTTGTTACTATTAGTCATCTCAACGAAAAAGTATTGAACTAGTGTTTTGCCTCAGATATGTTTCGTTTCATTTGATCTTGAACTTGCAGCATAAGAAATCATGTCAAAAATAGAGGTTCATGATATACATGGAACCATGTGACACACCCAGCCCAACTATTATATCAACACAAACGAGAGTTGCTTTGGGCATGGATGTGTCACATGATTTGATGACAATCATGAGAAGCATAACTACATGACACTATTACTGCAGCCACAAGCTCAAGATCATCATATGTTACCTAGAACAAATCTAGGTAACAAAATATATCATCATGGGCAACAGGATCATATAATCTACTACGACCAATAGGAGCGAAGCTCTCTTTCACATGCTCACCTAGGACTCGACGGCGATCGAGGCGGGGACGCGTGTGTCGGTGCAGGAGACAAGCTCAACAAGATGGCGTATACGTACTGCAACGTTTAACCCTACAAAAATTATAATTTTATGTGAGGTCATCTTATTTATTACACTAGTGCATAACTATTTCCACAACTACCACTAGTGCGGCATCTAAGGCCAAATTCACTACAATTTTTCTTTAATTTCATGCAAATAGAAAAAATACAGCTATAATATCTATATACATTTGCATCAATTGCAATGAAATGTCAAAGAAATGGCCAAAAAAATTCACCAGCTTTGAGGCGGGATGGAGGTCGGCCGGGGCTGTCGTGGTGGAGGGTGGCCGAGGACCGGCCTGCGGCGGCACCGAGGGCCACCGGCGAGCCTCGGGCGAAGGAGACCTCGAGCAGTGGCCTCGGTGCGGAGGCAGCCTCGGGCAGCGGCGAAGTCGGGGTCAGGGTGGCGGCCCGCGTCCCCTCGGGCAGCGCGGCGGCCTGGGCCGCTGGCGGTGGGTCAGCGCGGTGCGGCGAGACGGGGCGGTGGTGGTGGGGCGGGGTGGTGGGTGGGGTGGCGGGCCGGTGGCGCGGTGGGGCGAGCCGGAGCGCCCGCGGTGGGGCGGGGTGGCGCAGCGGGGACGTGCGGCTGCGGCGCGACCAGCCAAAGTTGTGGCGCGGCGGGGCGGGGTGGCGGGGCGGGGAGGCTGTCGGCGCGGGGCGGCGCGGGCGCTGTCGGGGCGGGCTGTTGGGAAAAGCGTGTGGCAGGGCGGGCGCTGTCGGGGTGAGCTCATTGCGGATAAGGGTGGGACACCCTTTTTGCTGTGTGCTAGATCGGGGGCACACGGCAAAAAGGGAAGGTTTGCCGTGTGCCGCCGATCTGGCACATGGCAACCTTGCCACATCGGCCAGGGCGGTGTGTTGGCCGCTTTGCCGTGTGCTTGCGTAGTGGCACACGGCAAAGGGAAGGTTTGCCGTGTGCCGCCTCTTCCAGGGAACACGGCAAATACTTTGCCCATTTTTATTTCAATTTTTTATACAATTTCTTTTCAAATTTTGTTTTCAAGTGCTTCGGTATTCTATTTCATCTTTTAAACTTTATCACATTTTATCATTACATTACTAAAGTGACTGAACAATTCATGTTTTACTTTGATATGGTTATTATTTCATGTGTTTCAAAGAAATATTTGATTGCAAAAAAAAATTAATAAATATACCAGTCATCCGAAAATTGATCAAAATTGGGCATTAAAGAACCTAAGCGGTTTTTTGCAAACACAAAAAGTTTTAAAGTCAACTGCTACTTCGTTCGTAACGTTCTGTCCAAATGTAAACGATTCCTTCTCAACTCTACGGATTTTCTCTGGACATGTTCCGATTTCTAACAATCGTACATGGAAACTTTTGCAGAACGTTCCCAAAATTTTACCACCATCTCCATGCATCAAAACATGATACCATGACAAAATTCAGAATTTTCTGAATTCGTTTGCTGTTAATGGAATTTTAAAACGATTCGTTCTAACAGTTCAGAGCATGGTTTGCGAGCAAGATCTTCAAAATGTACTTCTATTTCATGCTTACGTCATCAAATTGAACTCCTTAACATGAATATCATTTTTCTATCCATTATACTCCCCTATTCAAAACACTTCCAGTTCAACCCCAAAAATTCAATAAATGAAATTAAATTACTAAATATAGCCAAAATAACGAGAAATATATCAGATTTTAACAAGGAGTACAATACATTGTATATGTATAGCAGAAAAAATTGGGAGTGTTGCATCAATTTTTTTTGTACAAGTTTGCTGTATGCTGAGTGATTGTCATGTGCATTTTGGAAGGCACACGGCAAATAGGGACTCTTTGCCTTGTGCTTACTGATTGTCGTGTGCCTTCATATGTAGCACACGGCAAAGCCACACATTTGCCGCGTGTTGGGCTTTTGCCGTGTGTGTTTTGGCCTGACACACGGCAAAGTTTAGGTTTGCCACGGCAAAGTTTAGGTTTGCCGTGTGCTAGCCGTTTGCTGTGTGCTGTTTCTGCTGGCACATGGCAAAAGGATGGTTTGCCGTGTGCCTGTGTTTGCGCACACGGCAAACTAGGGTTTCCCGTAGTGCTTTAATAGGCTTAATACGCAATAATTAAATGATAATGGGACAACAATTCTAAACCGAGCATCCTAGAGAAAAACAGCTACAGACCTAAATTAAAAATCGGTTTGGACGAATGGTTAACACAAAAGTTACAAGTCGCGCCGTGAACCAGGCGCGGGTGCCCATGCCGGCCGACGCCTTGGACCTCGACGCCCGCCGCGGCACGAGCGGCATCACGCTCAGCACGGTGACCCCGTACACCACGCTTCGCCTTCTGAACTGTCGACGGCGTCGCGCAGGGGCGCTGGCCTCGCTCGGCGCGACGCTGCGCTCGCCGGTCTGGGCGCCCTCGCCACCAGAGCACCAGCCGTGCGCCACGGGGACGGCAGCCGGGCGTGGCGGTGGCGTCCTTCGGTCTCCGCGTGCAGGCGGAGAGGCACGGCGACCGCTGCTTGTCCGAGTGGTCGTGGAGGCGGCGTCCCAGTTTTCCTTCTTGGGACGTGCACGGCGATTGGCGATGACGCGCTGTCCCCGGCCGGCCAGCCTTGGTGCGCTCGCCAACCGTGGCGTCCTTCGCCTCGCCGCGGTCGTGGTCACCAACACCGTGGATGTCCGCCGTCTGGCGTGCGAGCGGCCGATCGGGAGGCGCGGTGACTGCTGGTTCTCCGAGTCGGCGCGTGTGCGGCCGTGCCGGAAATCGCTCCAAGTCCGATTCAGGTTCCGAATCTTTCTCGGGGCGGTAAACCTTTCCCGTGTTCTTGGATTCCGATTTCATTCGCTCACCGAATCGAATTCGAAGTTGGCTAGCAGGTTTCTGATCTATAAATCCCTCGGTGTGCTCTTCCCATGACCCAACCCAGAGATCGCAAGCGCTAGCTTCTTGAAGCAACCGTCTTCAGCCATCGATCGAGAGAGAGAGCAGTTTTAGTTTACTCCAATGGAGACGTGCATCAGAGCCAGTTCCAGGCTGTGCCGTCTGCTCTTGCCCAAGATCTTTGCCTCTTCCCCCGGTTTACTGAAGACACGCCAGACGGAGTCAGCTATTGTTGCTGCGGAATGCCCACATCTGCGCCTGTGCAATCTGCTCCTTCGAGCTCTTGCCACCAAGACCTTTGCTTCATCGACCTGTTCGCTGATGCAGACATTACGGCAGCTTGTTCATCCATCACTCGTGGCGGCGGCACCGATTGCAGGCAGCAAAGTGCCGTGGCTGCCACAGGACATTCTGATGGACATCTTTGCTCTTCTGGAGATCCCTGACCTCGTGCGGGCAGGATCAGTCTGCGCCTCGTGGCGTGCCGCCTGCACAAGCCTATGCAGCACTGAACATTGCTGCAAGCTGCAGCAGACACCGTGCCTCCTGTACACTTCTGAATCCCTCGGCGACAGGGCCATGGGTCTCTACAGCCTCGCGGAGAAGAAGGCCTACACACTGGCTCTCCCGGACCCGCCTATCCGGAGTAGGGAGATCATCGGCTCCTCCTACGGCTGGATAATCACTGCAGACGAGAGGTCCGAGCTGCAGCTTGTCAACCCCATCACCGGTGATCAGATTGCGCTGCCATCGGTCACCACCATCGAGCAGGTGCAGCCGGTATATGATGACAAGGGCACGCTTTGCAACTACGAGTACTCGTGGTACACTGCACGTAAATGGGTCTCGGTCTCGAGCAACACATCAATCCTTGACCTCAACAAGCTGCGGGATAAACTGTTCTACAAGGCCTTTCTGTCCTCGGATCCATCCACGGGGGACTACTTCGTGGTGCTCATCCACAACCCACATGCGCAGCTCTCGTTTGCGAGGTCCGGGGACGAGGAGTGGACATGGTTGCCACCACACACTTTCTATGAAGACTGCCAATTTCAGGGTGCACTGCTGTATGCCACCACTGCAAGGGGAGAAATCCATGCATTCGATCTTGGTGCCCCTGCATTTGTGGCGAAGATAGTTCTGAACAGGGTGAAGTTTTCTGCGTCCGATAGGATTTACATGGTTCAAGCTCCATCTGGTGAAGTGCTGCAAATTAGGAGAATCACTACTGGATCCGATGGAGAACTATCTCAGTTACCCGAGAAGACCGACACGATCGAAGTACATAAAGTGGACCTTACATCGGAAAAGCTTCTAGTTGAGGTAGATACCTTGGGTGAGAATGTGTTGTTTATTGGGCGTAGCCAATCACTTTGCCTTTGTGCCAAAGAGTATCCACAACTGAAGCCAAATCATGCCTACTTTACAGAAGATGACTCTCTCAATGTCACGAGATTCAAGCATCTTAGACGTGATATGGGAGAATTTGACCTGGAAAATAATAGGAACATGGAAATTTTATCCCCTCAGCTTTGGTCCAACTCTCCAACCCCTGTGTGGCTGGTTCCAAACCCCAGGAGAATGAATTTGGCGTCGCACAATTAGATATCACCAGATGTTTCCCAACCATATGATAAAAAAATTTGTACCTCTTTTACTATGCTACAGTCATTTACTTTTATTGAACTAGCACGAGAGCTGCGGGTAGCTAGTCTTTTGCTAACTTTTATATTTCTACAAATAGTGTCATTGTAATTCTTTTCCAAATGGCTCAAACTGTGTGTCATCTATGTTTCTACATCTGTCACATTTTGTGAATTGTTTTTTGGAACACGAATTTTAGGAGAAAAAAAGGAATATCTTATGTATATACATATATTTTTATATTATTCACACCTTACCCTTAAACCAATTAATGTAAAACAATCCTAGCCCAAATTTTGCTGGTGATCTCATTCATGTTACTAGTTACCATACCTAGATGCCCAACATGATATTCTCAAAAAAAAACTACGATGTAAAATGTAACATCCCATATTTTTTTGGAATGTTAAATAGTCCAAAAATGTGAATTTTCAAAAAATTGTGGCAGTGCTGTAATTAATTCATTAAATAGGAATTATGCCCTTCCAAAATCCTAGTAATTAAAATTTTAAATATAAATAAGGATTTTTTGGACTCTACCTTGTTTATTGGAATTCGAATTGGATTTATTTTCCTTGTTTGAAAATTTGTATGGAAATTAAATTGATGTGTGCACCTCAATTTAATTTTAAATGCTAACTCTTGCGTGCGATTTAGTTTGAAATGAACCATACAAATTGAATTCAAACCTATCCCTAACCCTAACATGGACCCGTCCAACCCGCGACCCAGACCAAACCCGATACAACCCAAGCCCAGGTTCTAACACAGCTAACCCCAAAAACCTAAATGCCATTTCGGCTTGCGCATGAACCAGCCCAGCTAACCATCTCGGCTTGCTTCTCCGTGCAGCCCAGCTCGCTACCCGCACCGGCCCGCCTGCATGACCGTGGCCCAGCAAATCGCTGCGCCGGCCTGTTTGCGCACCAGCGGCCCAGCTCGCCGCTCGCCGTCTGCCCAGCTCTCATGCGTAGTGTTTCTCAAAAAAAAAGCTCTCATGAGTAAATTGACTACATAAATTGACTAAACATGTTGGACTACTTTATAATTTAGTTTTCTTAGTTAATTCAAGTTTCTAATTTGTTAAAAAAAACTTAACTCTTTTCAGAGTTGGTACGAGATATATCTAAAATAAAGTTTTTTCAAGAAAATGATAATGATGTAAACATTTTTCACTATTTGGCATTCTTTTAGGCAAAATAGCCACTTTGGTCCTTCAACTTTTCTCCAAACGTCAAGTTGGACCCTCAATTTTCAAAAATACCATTTGGTCCCTCAACTTTTGTTTTTAGGTCAAATTTGTCCTACAATAATGTGATGCTCCATAATACCATGAGATAGATGTGAAAAGTACTTTTATTGAACTAGCGCGAGAGCTGCGGGTAGCTAGTCTTTTGCTAACTTTTATATTTCTACGGATAGTGTCATTGTTATTCTTTTCCAAATGGCTCAAACTGTGTCATCTATGTTTCCACATGTCACATTTTGTGAATTATTTTTTGGAACACGGATTTAGGAGAAAAAAGAATATCTTGTGTATATACATATATTTTTATATTATTCACACCTCACGCTTAAATACCAATTAATGTAAAACAATCCTAGCCCAGATTTTGCCGGTGGCCTCGTTCATGTTACTAGTTGCCATACCTAGATGCACTACAAGAAATCTTTTAATCTATGACGAATTTTCGGTGACATTTTTGAAAACTGTCATAAGCAGATAGAATCTATGACGATTTTTAAATTTTCGTCGCAGACTTGCAAATAGCCCATACGGGCTCTAATTTGGGCCCAGTATCTGTGACAAACCTCTGAAAACGTCATAGAATAAAAATAAAAATCGTCATGGATTTGATATCGTGCTCAAACCACAATGATGATAAAAAATACGTTATAGGTTGTGTCACTTCAACATTTTTTTAGAAAGAAATTGCAGGGGAAAAAAGAAATAAAAGTGGAGAAGTCGTAGGGGAAAAAAAAGGTGGACCAAGGGGGCTTCTAATCTAAGAAGAAAACTCGTGTACCTTTCCATAATTCATAATATAAATAATACTTATTTGGTGTCCCTCAGCCATACTAGTACATCACCTCTGAATAATATACTTTTTGGCATTAGAGTTTTTACATATATTTCCTTATATTTGCAGATATATTTTTGCGTAATCTAATATTTTCATGGATTGAGTCTACAATTTTTTAGCCCACTTCCAACATTTTTCTGGGGCGAGCCCACTTTCTCTCACGGCCTACAATTGGTCTGGGCCGAGCCCACTTTCTCCCACGGCCTACAACTGGTCAAAACGGGAAGAAAAAAAAGAAAGAGTGTCAGAAGCATCTACAAATGAAGGTCCTTATCGCTACACCATGGTTGAATTAGTGATAGTTCCCTCGGCGTCATGCTATTAGTAGGTATAATGGAGGTAAAATGGAAAAACCTGTGGCAACAAGGATTTGAACACATGACCTCCAACATGAGTTGAGGACATCTAACCACTAGGCCACACATCTGATTTTGATGACTTTTGGCATTCCATTTTTATTGTTATTTCTTTACGTCGAGTATGATGAACAAGTGCATTTTCTCTTTTTAATTCGGAATTAAAATTTGTAACTAGTATTTCTTCCCCATATGAACTCCAAATTTGATTTTTATTTTTCCTAAATTTTTCTAAAGTCATGATTTTTCATTTAATAGTGTTTGTTTGCATGTTAATTGCTATTTTTGGAATTTTTTATAAGACTTGCTTTCTTCCACGGAGAATAGATAAAACATGTTTTTAAATAACATTTGTTAATGTGGCTTAATATTTTCTTATATTATAGACAACATAAGGTTGTGTCCAAATTTGAGGTGCATACGAGTTTGAAAATGTTATGATATATTCAAATTTCAAAGTTTGACTTGAGTTGTATGAAATATGAGAGATCTATCCATTTTCTGAACAATGTATACTCCAATTATCATAAGTATACAACCATAAAATGATTCTATGCCAATTTTTAGAAGGTTTAGAGAAATTTTAGGTATTATCATTATTATTTTATAATATGATTGTAAATAGAAGTTTGAATAGTCCCTAACAAACATTTGAAATTTTTACCTACTTTCGGATATGAGCTATAATATAATAGAAGTACTTAAGATATATTTATTTGGAATTTTGTAAATATTATTTGTATTATTTGAGATACATGCCGTTCAAATTTTAATTATTTTCAATAAGCACCTAGAAATTCATTTAAAATACTAAAAATAGTAAATGAGCTCAAAAATTATTGAAACTTCTAAAACATAACTTATATGTACTCTACTATATATAAAAAATATATGGGTAAAAATAGGATAATTATTTTTATGTGTTACTTTAGGATGGTGCAATGAAATGAAAAATAAAAAAGAAGATGTTAAACGGGCTGGAAAACCAAACCAAGCCAAGCCCGTTTCTTGGAAGGCCTGATTTCCTCGAGCCGTTTCTTGAACACTGATATATTTTAGATCTATACTTGTAACATGATTACATTTTTTTTCTAAAATTATAGGCTTATTTGTTGGCTGAGGGTAACTAGAGCTTTATTTCTTTTTTCTCCTATAAATGAATAAATGAGTTTTATTTGTCGACTAGATGAGAGTTTATGTTCAAAATTAACGTTAGCAGCTATGTTACTTTATTTGGACTTCAAATCTGATGAGATGACCAAACATATTTCTTTTCCCTTGTCAGGTTGCATAACTAATCGTAATTTATTTATTTTTCCTTATCAGGTTGCATAACTAATCATAATTTATTTATTTTCCCTTGTCAGGTTGCATTACTACCAAGGAGCTTGGAATGGAGCAAAGCTGCAGGGTTTGATCAATGAGGTTGATGATGGATGAACACTTGTTATGTTGTTGGATGTAATGTTCAGAATTTGTATTTGATGTGGTATTGGATGTTATTGAATGTGATACTGTATCAGCCTGGTAAATTTTTTTAGAGAAAAATCAGCCTGGTAAAGTAGAAGCTGAGTTCTTGTACAATTTGTTGTGTAAACAAAATTACAATGTATTTTTTGCATGAGTTGTATGGCTTGTTTTGGGCTGTAATGGTTATTTTAAAAAATGGGCTGGAATTGTTGAAGTTTGATGGGCTAGATTGTTTGGGATCCATATAAATGGTCTGAGTTTGGGCTAGAATATATAGTGGGTTGAAAAATGGCCCATTGTAGTGGCCCAGTTTGAAAAAAATGCAACGTCAGCAGCCACATCCGCTGCCATGTCAATGTCCATGTCACTAATTGGGGATAACGTGGCACCATCTGTGACAATATCCGTTACGTTTACTTTCGTCATAGATATTGGGCTTGGGTCGAGCTAAGTGGGCATCGGATTATTCTGTGACGGTTTAGAAACATCATAGATCGCGCTAATCTGTGATGTTTACGCAAAAAACGTCACCCGATTTAATCTGCGACGCTCATTCCATGACGTTATCCAAAATCGTCACAAAATCGTCATAAACACTGTTTTGTGATGTTTTTTCAGCAATCTGTGATGAATTTATTTCATCATAGATTAAATGATTTCTTGTAGTGATGCCCAACATGCTATTCTAAAAAAACTACGGTTAACATCCCAAGGATTTGGAAGGTAATTAGGCTCTAATTTTGGTTGTTAAAAATTGTTTATCATTTGGGCAAAGGAGCCACGTGTGATAATGAGATCAAAAGGGGGATTTTCAAATTTTGAAAGAGAAGTGACTAAAAATAGTATACATTACCGTTAAGGTTGCTTGCACCAGGGTCCGGTATCCCATCCTGGAGTACCGAATAGCAGACGAGCGAGTTGCAACGGCGTATATACCATCCCAATTCATCTATTTCTAGCGGGTTAGAGGAGCTCCTCTATCTACCATCATGGCGCCTGGCGAGGGGCACCACCCCGCCAGCGGAGGGAGCCGCCTGGCTGGCGGGACGGAGCAACCACCGACAGCGGCGGTGGTCGGTGAGGCGGACCAGTTGACGACGAGCTGGTTCTCAGCCGCTCCACACCGGGGCGAAGCCTCCGCTGCTCCCCTGCGCCGCACGCTGCGGGCTTGCCCCCGCGCCAGCTCGCCCACCACGGGTCGCCTCCATGCAGCTCGCCCGCCGCATGCCGCACGCCACGGGCCTACCTCCGCGCCAACTCGTCCGCCTCGCCACCGCCCGCTGCACGCTACACGCCGCAGGCTTGCCCCTGCGGCCGCTCGCCTGCTGCGCTGCCGCACGCCGTGAGCCGCCTCCGTGCCAACTCACCTGCCGCATGCCGCGGGCCTGCCCCCACACTGCTCGCCCGCCGCGCCACAGGCCGCCTTCGCGCAACCACGGAGTAGAGAAGAGGGAGTGGCCCCTGAGCACCATCAAGGGCTGGCACCTGCTCGGCTCTCCACCGGCCGCGACGGAACTTGAGCTGCAGCAGCTCGCCGCTGCCGTCGAGTAAGAGAGAGGGGAGGACAGGCGGAGGAAGCAGGGGAGAGCGAGCAGGAGGGAGAGAGAGAAATAGCGGAGGGGATAGGTGAGGGAGATAAGGGTGGGTCCCACTTGTCAGATGCCATAGAAGTGGTGGTTAGAGTAGATTTGAGTAGAAAATGTAGATGACTGGGATATAGAGGATGGGATGTAGAGTATGACGAGTGCGGGAGAAATATGGATATAAGAGAGAATTTTGATGATCAGGACAAAATATTCCTTTTAGAGGATGGATTTAGACAATGACGAGTGTGCATAGTCTAATGCCAATACTAGGATAAATATGTGGAGAAGATTTAAATGCTACTAAAAGAATATTTGAATTTGGACAAGTTTATGAAGAAGAACATTAAGGTCAATTAGCTATTTTGGGGAGCTTGATGTTTAAAATTTAGTTAAACAGTGAAGTTTCGGACAACATGAAAGGTGTAATATAAGCCATATAAGACAATAGCGAAATAAAGTTAAAATGAGGATTTGAATGATCTGGACAGGGATTAGACAGATAAAGCTGGATAAAAATGCTGAATTGGAGAATAAAGCTGAAAAGAGGCCAAGTGTTGGTTCTGCCGTGTTCAAAGCCATAGTTTGGCTCAAAATTTAGTTTTTGTGTAGAAAGTTTGGATATAAAATGCACCTGATTATAGAAGGATGTATAGAGAATGTAATAGTGTCATTTGAAATCCAATAAATTTTGGACAAGATATTTAAATTGAGTTCCAAATTTTGAGCCTAAATAAAATGAGACATTGTAGATCAACCATGCATGGCAAGTACTCAGATACAAACCTGGATATCTGTACAGAAAGAAGGTGCCATTTGTTTGGGTGAATACCTTTGGAAGGTCACTCAAAATCAACTTCTAAAACAGGCAGTTTGAATTAAAATGCTGAAGTTCAGGAAAAAAGCAGCCTGAACCCAGAGCAATTTTTCGAAGGGTTCGAGGCCAAATTAGAAAATATGCCTGAAACAAAAGTTGTAGGGAAATATCAAATCAATAACTTTGCTTCTGGGATAGTTTGAAGTGCAGCAATTAATCTTGGAGATAACGGAGCTGCAATGTTCAGGTTCGGAGGAGTTCAGTCTGAAACAGATGTGCATAGCAAGGATCAGACCAATGTTTAGAAAAGTTCGAAATAGAATCTGAAGAACTGCCTGTAACAGAAAAATGAGAAGAACGATAGGGATACAATTCTCCTATTGGAAGATCTCAATGTTTAGTAGTTTTGGAAATAATTTTCATCATTGTTGACAGATTTGAATAAGTTTTAACTAAAAGCCTTGTTCTTCAGTGGCAACTGAAATGTTTAGAGCCATTTTGAGCAAGAGAGACTGAATCAGAGAATGTGCATAGAAAGAAAAATGTAGAGTAATTTCTTCCCTAAAATTTTTATTTTGGGAGTTTTTGAGGTTTACACCCGGAGTTTGCAAGTATTTGGGTTTAAACCTAGCAGGATTGAGCTGATGACTGAAGCAAGTACTGCATTGTTGGCCGAATACAGTAAAACCGCAATAATCAGGGCAGAAGTTAAAGCCTTTAGAGGCAGATTTGGGGAAAGTTCCCAACATAAAAGTTAAAGATGAAGGTTCTCTATATAATTTTTATTTTGGCTGATTGCAAAGTTTGTATATGAATCTGAGAGAAAAAGGAAGATCAAACTTGATGGTCCAGAGAAGGAGCAGAAGAGAATAGAGCAGGTTCAGACCGAGCCGTTATCCACTGCCGTCGCCACCGGATCGAATTCGCGGCAAAATTCAAGCATCCACGCGTCAATCCCATCCCGAGCCAGCAGCAGGCGATGCAGTAGGAGGCGGAGGGGGTAAGCGCTCAGATTTGCCATTCCTTGCAGCCGGCCATTTCTTCTTTCCCGACAAGCTCTCGCTGCCGTCCCGGCGCCCTTCGTTGATTCCTTTCAACCATCACAGCGAAAGAGCTCAGCAAACTGTCCCCCAACTTCCCAACCCATTTCCACCTCCAAGTTCGCCGGATTTCGGCCGTCTCCTGTCTCCTCCAACTCCGAGCGCCGCCACCACACCTCTCCGGTGAGCTAGGTATTCGAGGCCGTTATGGAGCAAATAGGATGGTGTTCCGGGTTCCGCGGGTGTTTTTGAGGATCTTGCAGCTGTCTGTGTCTCGGGTCCGCCCCGAACGCCTCCTCGCCGCCGCGGCATGGCCGCCGCCGCGGGGAGGTTGGTTCCGGCCGGTTTTGTCCTCGGGATTTGACTCAAACGGGATATAGGGGTCACAGTTATGCTATCCGTCCAGAGGCCTGGGCCTAGGGGCCCTGTCGTCGCCGGTCACCTGAAGCCGAGCTTCGGTCACCCCCGGCCATGGTGGCCACCGCATAAAAGAAGTGAAGAAAAGGGGGGTGGGGGTGAGAGAGGTTCCGGGTGTTCCAGGGGTGCTCGTGGGCCGAGTCTCGTCGCCGGCGAGGCCGCCGGTGGCGAGCTGGCCGCCGTGTCCGTCGCTGTGCCGTGGTCATGTCCGGGAATAAAGAGAGAGATGGATGGCCCACTTGTCTGTGAGAGGAGGAGAGAGGGAGGGGTGGAAGGCGGGCTCGCCAAGACGCCGACTTACCTTCAAATACTTCCGCCCGCCTCCTCCCGTGTACCCAAACGCCCCCCTCCTCTCCTCCCTCCTCCCTCCCACTCGACCGAGGCCAAGAATCGTCGCCGAGAAACTTCCCACCAAGCCACCGGACATGGCGCGCGGTCGCCGTTCCAAGCGTCGCCACCGCGCACCGCGAGCTCTGCCTCCGGTTCCGCCGCCAGCTCCGCCTGGGAGGCTCGCTCTGGCGAGGATCGTCCGCCGCGTTGCGGAGTTTCTCGAGGCCGGAGGGAGGCGCCTCCTCCGGTGGGTCGCCGCGGCGCTGATGCGCAGACTCGCGCGCGCGGGCGTCGGCGAGGCGGCGGGGCGCGGGGACGGCGAGACGCTGCTGAACGACGACATCGACGAGAGCGCCGAGTCGGAGGCCGCCCCATCGTCTGCCATCGGCGTGCCGCTCGTGCAAGAAGACGCGGCTGAGGGGAGCGCGAGCGCCGCCGCCGCGGTCGAACAAGACGGAGCGGGAGAGGATGGCACCGCCGCGGCGCTCCAAGAACTCGGCCGGGACTGCTTCCACCGCGACGCTCGCGCAAGACGACGAGCCGTCCGAGGACCGCGCCGCCGGGACGCTCGTGGAAGACCGCGCCGCCGCCGCCAAGAGCTCCGCCGCCCACGCCGCTGGCAAGACTGCCGCGGCCAAGAACGGCGCCGGCGCCGCGCGCGAGAGGCCGAAGAGGAGGATCCAGCCTGCGCCGCCGCGTCCGCGTCCCCCTCCCCCTCTGCCGCGTCCGCGATCCCCTCCGGTGAGGATTCCCTCCATTCCGTCCGCTCCCCTGTTTGTTGCGTTGGTTCCTTCTTGGTTTTTGGATTGGACTCTCGAGTGCTCCGTTCTTTGATTCTGGTCTCTGAGTGCCCTCAGTTTGTGAGTGTTTCTTGATAATTGGCGTTCGGCATGAACCGTTTGCAGCCGGATCCGTTCGAGGATGGATACAATATCGCCGAGCTCTACCGTGAGCGTGAGCACCGCGACGACGAGGTTGCATTGGCTTATGCCTGGTTCTGCAGGAGCCGGCAGTTGGCCCTGAGCGTTAAGAACAAGAAAAATGATTGGGAGTTGTGTGATATTTGCTTCTTCCACGGAGATGAGTCGAAGTTGTTTCTCAAGGAAAAGGTAGGAATCTCAAGTTGTTCAATTGAAACAGAGTAGCAAGAAGTATCCTAATTTGTGACACTGATGACGCTTGGTTGCTTCACAGCTCAAGGAGCATTGCGAGGAGCTGCACGGCGGTGGCTTCCTCTGCCAGAGAAGGGGATGCGTGGTAAGGTGTCAGACTCTCCGAGAGGCAGGTCTCCACTACTACTACCTCCACGAGCAGAGATACCGAGGTAACGAGCTTCTTCACTCCTTTACTGAACTGAACGTACCTTGAACTGCAATCCCCTACTCGTGGGTTTCATCTGATATGCTCTCTTTCCTTGCGTTGGACTGCAGACTGGTGGCGCTTTCTTTTGGAGCAGCATGGCATTGAAGCCTGAGATAGATCGACTCTAGAACTTCTCTTGCCCACTGTGCATCCGATCTGTGTACTTGAGTGACTCCACAACTTACCTACTGTGAATCCGATCTGTATACTTGACTGATATTGCTGTCTTGTGTGTGCATTTGATCTGGGGGTTATTGACTACTGAACTACTTGTCATTCTGATCTTATCCACCTTTGGGGATCTATTTTTGTTTTTGTTTTTGTTTTTTCTTACGTCCAATTGTGTCGTGGTGTGGCAAACCACAACCTTAGCCCACAGGGTGAGTACTCAGAGGGTAGCTAGCAGCTAGTCCAATCTCTCTCAAGAACACGATGAACACAGCAGGTTTAGAGTGGTTCGGGCCGCCGGAGCGTAATACCCTACGTCCACTGTGTGTTGTATTGCTCAAGTCTGGAAGAGCTTGGAGCTGAGTCCAGCATGCGTCTGTGTGTGTTCTGGATCGCCTGTGCAGCGAGCGCCTCCCCTTTATATCTCAAGGGAGGCGCGTACATAGCTGCTGGGTCCCCGACAGGTGGGCCCAACGATGTAGTATAAAATAATGTACTGTTCATACATTATGGCATCGCAGGCGAAGGAGATCTCTCTCCTGGATTTCCTTGCCTGCTCCTGGAATCCCCCGTTCAGCATGTCCAGGTGCTGTCTTGTCGAAACGGCGCCAGGCGTAGCAAGCAGCGTCACCTGCCACGTAGCTGAACGGGCTGTGTAGCTTACGACGTAGGAGGCATGATGGAAAAGTACCGTGCCGTCGTATCCAATTAATGCGGGTACGGCGCAGGCGGTTGCACTGTGTACCTTGGTAATACGCGGTCTACAGTGGCGACTGACAAGGTCTGCCCCGCGAGCCGCGGCGGCAGAGCACGCCTCAATCGCCCGCATTCAATGCGGTGGGTGGGCGAGCCTTCCAGTAGAAGACTCGTGCCCGCGCCCGCAAACACGTGGCGGCTCCGGACCCCCCCCCCCCCCCCCGGCGGTGTGTTTGTTCTACGCGCGTGGGGGCCCGGATGGACGCGAGGGGTCCCGAACGGTCACGGGAGGTCCCGGACCCCTATGGGGGTCCGTGGCCTCGGCTGTCGGCTCGGAGCTTCCCCTCCTCAGAGGCACGTGGCGTCTCCGGACCCGTCCCTGACCGGGGAACGGGTCCGGGGCCGTTGGCCTTATGAGGTAAGGGCCTGACCCATAGGGCCCGGCTGCTCCGCCCTTTACCACATAGTTACGGATGACTACGCGGGTCCTGCCTTGCTGCAGTAGAAGTGGGTATCCCTGCTACAGGGTACCGACAGTGGGCCCCCGGGCCCACCTCGGGGGAGGTTCGAACCCGCAGGTGGGGCCACTACTGCGATTTGGCCCTGCATAACTTGAGGCATCTCACTGCAAGGGTCTTGACCGGCTTTGACCATCCATCGGGTTGGTTGCTACCTCATCACATCGCAACGGCTTACTGACTTGTGGCCCCCAAGCACAGTGGTTTGCCTAGTCACACGCGCGATGCTCGGCATTGTTGCGGCTGGAGTAAATGGGATATTTACTACCGGTGCAGTTCCCGAAAAGCTCGGTCATGCCAGCGCTTAATACGCGCACGTTAGCTCAGCTTCCGCCTCGCTTCACGCGCGGGCGACGGTTCAGATCCCGCCTTTTCACACCTTTGTTTTTTACCCTCTCTCCGTGACAGGCGGGCCTGGGCCCCCCTGTCATCGACTGGGAGGTTAACACCAGGTGCAGGCGCCGCTTGGGTTCCAGCGACGGTTCCGGGGCGCGCCAGTTGGGTCATGCTACATAAAGGGGCGAACCGCATACCGCGGTTACTTTCCCGCATTCACCTTCTCCCTTCCAACCTTTGCACCCCATTGTCTTCGAGCTTCCTCGCCCCTTGCTCCCCCGCGTAGACTGCTCCTCACCTCCTTGGAGAAATGGCATCCCTCGCTCATCCCCGCCGCTTCCAGACTGAGGAAGAGCTGAGCACAGTGCGCCGCCTGCTTGGGTGGAGCGCTCAGGAGACTGCTTGGGGGGTTCGAGCAGGCTCGGTTCCCCTTGGCAACCTGCGCGCCGGAGAGTTTGTGTTGTTCATCTCGCACATCTCCACCGGCTTGGGGCTGCCGATCTCCTCCTTCTTCCTGTTGCTGCTGGAAGATTTCGGCCTGCAGCTTCAGCACCTCACACCGCACTCCATCCTCCTGACGGCCATTTTCGTGCACCTGTGCGAGATGTTCATGGGGGTGCGGCCCTGCATCATCCTCTTCCGCCACTTCTTCCAGTTGGTGAAGTCCGGGAAGAGCAAAGACGAAGTGGGGGCATACTATTTCCAAACGAGGAGCGACCTGCGGTCGCCGTACATCCCCGGGCTCAATGGCGGGAAGTGGGAGGAGTGGTGCAAGGAGTGGGTCATCACCACCACTGAAGCTAACGAGCGCCTGGTCATGCCGACCGAGGGACCCGCCACCGACCGTCTATCCTGGAGGGCCAAGCCGTCCCTGCCACCAGATTTTGACTCTGTGCTGGGCAAGATCAGGTCGCTGGCGGAGAGCAGTCTCACCTCGCTGCACGTACTCGGAGATTTCCTGAAGCGCCGGATTGCCCCCCTAAAGCAGCGGCCACGTCCTGCTTTGACCCACCGCAGAGAGAGGAGCGACTTGACCCAGGAAGCCTTGGAGGTCCTGGTGCGGGCGGTGACGGGGGAAGTCTTCGTCCCGGAGCACCTGATCCTTCCCCAGGGCGTCGTCCCCCTCTGCGAGGACTCGCGCCTGAGGACGGCGGTGCTGGATACCCTGCCGACTCTCGACGATGGTGGGCTGGCCGCACGCCAGACCGGAGGCGACCCGAACCGTGGGCTCCGGATCCCTGGCGCGTCCGGGGATCAAGCAATGCCGAGCGCCGCGGGGTCAGGCCCCACTACGAAAGGCAAGCAGGCCGTGGCCGGCAACGCCGCCACAAGCGGTCCCAGCCAGGTCCGGAGCAGTTCCGGCGCATCATCGGGAGATGCAGGCCGGCGCAGGTTACACAGGGGCGACGGGACCCCAGTCACGGAGCCCGCCACGAAGCGTCAGAGGACCGCTAAGGGCGCGGGCCAGGGTAGCTCCCGGGCCTCCGGCCCTCGCGGGTCCTCCTGGGCGACCGCGCCGCCACCATCACCGCCGAGAGATAGCTCCCTCCGGCAGCAGTAGCAACAGCGGCGGCAAGCACGGGAGCAACAGCAGCAACAACAACAGGAGCAGCAGCAACAACAGCAGGAATAGTCCCGGGTTGCGCCTCCGTCGCCGCCACGGGAGCAGCGGCAGCAGCAGAAGCAGTCGTCGAGCCACCATGGTCGCTGGATACCCTGCGCTTCTGGGTTAGTGTTATTCTGCTCACTCCCCTTATTCTAGGTGCTCTGTTTTTTTATGAAGGCTTCTTCCCTTTGTTGCCAGGGCCCCTCGCCCAAGCAGCTCTTCCACCATCGCCGGTTCGTCGGCTGGTGCCCAGGCGACCAGGGCCTCGGCGGCGACAGTGGGAGCGACGGCAGCTGCGGGAACCTCGGGTGCAGCGACCTCTGCTAATCCGGTGGTGCCCGATGCGGCAGTGGCTGGCGCGCCATCATCAGGCACGGCAACGCCTGACACAGCGGCAGCGGATGCGTCGGTGCTGGATGCGGCGGCGACTGATGCATCAGTGTCGGGTGCAGCCACACCCGATGTAGTGGTGGCGGATGCGCCAGTGCTGGGCGCAGCCGCACCCGATGCAGCGGTGGCGGATGCGCCAGTGCTGGGCGCAGCCGCACCCGACGCGGTGGCCCTCGAGACCCCGGCGGCGGACGCGATGGTGACAAGTGCTGCAGCAGCGAGCACAATGGCTATCGAGGCCCCGATGTCTGCGCCAGAAGCTCCCACCACAGGCTCCGATCCTGTTGCAGAGGAGGAGTTGGAGGTGATCTTTGGCAGGCAGCTCCTGCAGGATCCCCAGGCAGAGGAAACGGCTCCCCTTCCCCAGGTGTTGGTCCAGGTCCGGGAGTCGATAATGGAGGCAACCTCTTCCGATGAGGCAGCCTTCCGGCGAGAGTGGGCTGCCCTGGAGAGCGAATGCCAGCGCCTCTCCAACTGGCACACCCGTCTGGAGGCGCACACGAAGGCCGAAGCCTCCCATGCTGCAGAAGTCCGGTCGAAACTCAAAGCTGACCAAGAGGCCTACCGGGCCAATCTTCGAAAGGTGTTCGACCAGGAGTTTGCAGTATCGAACCGGGAAAAAACCCTGGCACAGCGGGAGGAGGCTTTTGCCCAGGAGGTGGCCAGCTTCGCGGCTCAGCGGCCGATCTTGAGACACGCCTGACGGCCCAGTGGTCTGAGCTTGTGACTCGCAGCCAGGGTCTCGAGGTCCGGAAGCAAGAACTCGACAATCTCTCTGCAACTCTGCAGGGATGGCGCGAGCAGCTGCAAGAGAGGGCCAGCAAGCTGGCTGTTGCCAAGGCAGAGCTGGAGGAGGACCGGAAGTCCCTCGATAAGCGGGTGTCCCATGCCACCAGCATAGAGAAGCCGCTTGAGCACCAGCGCGACTCCCTCAAGAAGCTGAAGGAGTGGGCGGCGCAGAGGAAGGCTGAGCTTGAGGAGAGGTCCCGCGAGGTGGAGGCGACCAAGGCGGCTCTGGACACCCAGGTGCAGGAGGCGGTCCAGGAGGCGGTCCATAAGCTCCAGGAGGACCAGCGCACGGGGGCCCAGCGAATCGCCGACTGGACGACCGAAGCGAGCTTAGCACTGGTGCCACTTGGAATGAGCCCAATCCAAGTGGCGGAGCCGCCAGCTTCGATTGTTGACGCCCTCCCAGTGCTAAACTCCGCTTCGGATAGGCTCCGGCGTCTGGAGCCGGTCCTTGCTGGCCATCTTGAAGCCGAGGGCCGCGAGAAGATCCGGATGGTGGCGGAGCACATCCTGACCTGCCTTCGGAGCCACGATCCGGCCATCTTGCTAGCCCCCGTGGTCGATGGTCCTGTGGCGGAGACGGAGGCCGCCGCTCGGGACAGTGTGCGTGAGGTCGTCGACTTCGTGGCCGCCTACTTCAAGCGGGAACCTGCAGACTCCTGAGCTGCACATTGTACCCCCTTTTTTTTGCGTTATGTAACAAAGATTGTACCAGCTGAAATTTTAATAAAGGAAAAAGTTTCAACTTAGCTGTTTGTCAGTTGCTATTGTTGCAGTATGTAGCACCCCGGCGCCCTGGCCCCCTGGCAGATAGGTTCAGTTGTAAGGACCTATCTGCCATCGGAGCCGCAGAAGACACTCCGGACCCCCGTATGAGGTTGGGCATCCGTTCTTAGGCGTAGGTCTAGCATAAATTGCAAGCCAAGCGAGCGTCTTATTTCCTGTGTAGCAGAAAGAACTACAGAGAGGAGAATCAACTCGCTTATATGATAGTAATGATACCGCAACTTAGCTGTTTGACGCATGCAGAATCGATTCGTGATGTCTAGCTGAAAGTGAACACCCCGGCCCCCTGAGAGATAGGCTCAGTTGTTTTGAGTCTGTCTACCACCAAGACTAGATCACGATCTGCATGAAGCCTTAAAGCGGATGCCGGGACCCCCTGGTAGGTAGGCTCAATTGTTTGAGGCTAGCTACCACCAGTTAAGGCTCAACCTGCATACCACTCAATGTCACAGCTTAGTAGCAGACCTGCGGGACCTTTTGTAGACCGGCCCCCAGGCTAGTATGAGGTCCGGAGCTCCCGATGCACAGGTCCAGGTAGTTCAGTGCTTGTTACAGAGTGGTGGAGTGTGTAGGCTTAGGGTGCGGAACCAGGCTAAGGCGCTACACAGGGCTCCGGACCACTCCAGGAAACAACACGACTTTTCCGAACCTGGCTCCGACGCTCCAGACCCTTCCTAGAAGTGGGTGAGGTCATTTTGTCGTACTCGATCCTTTGAGATATGGAGCTGGACCTGCCATGTAGGACTTGGGAAGCCGACTCTTGAGCTAGAACGAGGTCCGGGCCCCTAATTACCCGGCTCCAGGTACTAGAGCACTCGTTACAGGATAGTGGAGTGTGTAGGCTTTGGGTACGGAACCGGCTAAGCGGATACACAGGACTCCGGACCACCCCAGGAAACAAGCACCCCCTCTCCAGAGCAGGTCCGTAGGGGTCCGAACCCTTCTCCTAGCAGCAAGAGGGTCCGGATCTGTATGGCAGTCTAGCAACTCAATACAGATCTTAGTTGTAGCGACAAGAATGGAAGTCCGCGCGGGGGTTAGAAAAGTAAAATCTCGAGAATTGAAATGTGGAATCGAATCTTGACACAAAGATAGAACTAGGAAAATCTTTCCTTTGCAACTTGATACACATGGCTTGCGCGATGGATGCCAGAGGCCGGGTTTACGAGGGCAGACCTCTACCGCTCTGATCCGTGCGTTAACGCTAGCCAACAGTGCGATTGGTGCCAGAGGCCGGGTTTACGAGGGCGGACCCCAACCGCTCTGGGCCGCACACTAATTCTATCTTATTACAAAGGAAAATTTATTTCCCCGCTCCGGCTAAGTGTAAAACTTACGCAGATGCTCTATATTCCATGGGTTGGGGAGCGGCACCCCATCTTCTGTGGCGAGGCGAATGCATCCGGGCCGGCATACTTCTGTAACCTTGAAGGGCCCCTCCCAGCTGGGGGAGAGTTTGTGGAGCCCTGTCCGGTTCAGGATCCGTCTCAGGACGAGGTCGCCAGCCCGGAGCTCCCTACTGTGCACGAACCATTGATGATAGCGCCTGAGCACCTGGTTGTAGCGTGCATTTCGGATTGCTGCTCGCCACCTTCGTTCGTCAATGAAGTCCACATCGTCACGCCACAGCTGCTCCTGCATGGATTCGTCAAAAGCCTGGACCCGTGGTGAGCCCAGGTGAATTTCTGGGGGAAGGCATGCTTCAGCCCCGTAGACCAGGAAGAATGGAGTCTCCCCGGTGGCTCGGCTGGGTGTGATCCACGGAAGCTCATCAACCCATTTGGCACCATGCTTCTTCCAGCAGTTGTAGGTGCGGGTCTTGAGTCCCCTGAGGATCTCTGCATTCGCTCTCTCAACATGTCCATTGTTGCGGGGGTGTGCTACGGACACAAAGTATAGCTAGATGCCGATGTCCTCGCAGTACTCTTGGAAGAGTCTGCTCTTGAATTGGGTCCCGTTATCCGCGATGATGCGGTTTGGGACGCCAAATCTGCACACTATGGACTTGAGGAATGCGACTGCTGATTTTTTAGTGATGTTTACCACGGGTGTGACTTCCGGCCACTTGGTGAATTTGTCGATGGCGACGTAGAGAAACCGGTACCCGCCGACGGCCCGGGGGAATGGTCCCAGGATATCTACGACCCACACGGCGAATGGCCATGAGGGCGGGATCATTTGCAGAGCTTGAGCAGGTGTGTGTATTTGCTTTGCATGGAACTGGCATGCTTTGCAAGACTTTACCAGCTCAGCCGCATCCTGGAGCGTTGTCGGCCAGTAGAAGCCATGCCGAAAGGCCTTGCCAACAAGCGTGCGAGATGAGGAATGACTTCCACACTCGCCTCCATGGATCTCCGCAAGCAACTCGCGGCCTTCTTCCTGGGAAATGCACCGCATGAGGATACCATTGGTGCCACAGCGGTAGAGGTCCCCTTCTACCACCGCGTAGTGTTTAGCCAATCGTACTATGCGCTCAGCGGACACATCGTCTTTAGGGAGGATATTGTCTTTCAGGTAGCTCCGGATCTCGGAGATCCATGCATCGGGAGCTCCCTGAGAAGGTGGGAGTAGTTCTACGAGGTCTCCAGGATCCTCAACGGAGCTCACAAACCAGGGCGGGCACCATAGATGGAATGCCGCCGGGACCGCTAGCTTCAAAGTGCTAGCTTGATCCCCTTCACCCAGTTCGGCAGGCTGGGCGGTAGGTTTCAGCAGCCGTCTTTCGAAGACGCCCTCGGGCACAAGTGCCCAGGTAGATGCTCTCGCGGAGAGATCATCTGCTGCTGAGTTGAGTTCGCGGGGAACATGTTGTAGTTCCAAGGCGTCGAAGTCCTTCTCGAGCTTCCTCACGTGGATGAGGTATGCTGCGAGTTGGGGATTGTTGCAGTTGCAATCCCCTCGGACCTGCTTGATGATTAGCTAAGAGTCCCCCTTCACCAGAAGCTGCCGGACCCCCAGAGACAGGGCTTGTGTCAGGCCAAAGATCAGAGCTTCGTACTCTGCCATGTTGTTGGTGGCCTTGAATTCAAGGTGCACCATGTACTTCAGCTGATCTCCGCTCGGGTCGATGAGGACCACACCAGCCCCGGCCCACTTCTCGCGGGCGGACCCATCGAAGAAGAGTATCCAGTGGGGCTCGGTGAAGACTAGTGTCCCGATTTCCGGCTCCGGGGGTCCGGCGTTGAATCCGGACCCCTAGAATTGCTTGGGGAAGGAGTCCATTCCGCTATGAAATCGGCCAGGATCTGGCTCTTGACCGCATGGCGAGGCTGGAAGTCCAGTTGGAACTCAGCCAACTCTGCTGCCCACTTGGCGATGTTGCCCATGGCGTTTGAGTTGTGTAGGATCGCTCTTAGCGGGTAAGCGGTTACTACGACAACTCGGTGTGCCTGAAAGTAATGGCACAGTTTCCTGGACGCAATAAGTATGGCATAGATTAGCTTATGCGTCTCAAGGTACCTGGCCTTTGCCTCGTGGAGGACTTCGCTGACGTAGTAGACTGGTTTTTGGATGGTCCGGACCCTTGTGACTGGGTCCGGCTTGTCCTTATCCACCACGTCAGGACCTCGGGCCTCCAGCGGTTTTGGGTTCCCATTGGAACGAGGCTCCTCCGGACCCCCTTGCCCGGGGTCTGGACCTTCAGACAGAGGCGAGGCTGACCGGCTCCCATGCCCGGGGTCCGGCTCACCATCCTTGCCCAGGGAGACCCTGGTGTCCCCCTGGCGATCTTGCTCCATCCTCTCGGCGACCAGCACCATGCTGACCGCTTCTGCAGACGCGGCAAGATATAGAAACAACGTCTCACCGGGCTCTGGAGCCACCAATACTGGCAGTGAGGTGAGATGCTGCTTCAGCTCCTGGAAGGCTTGCTCAGCCTTTTCGGTCCAAGAAAATGGGCCGGACCTCCTCAATAGCTTGAAGAAGGGGAGGGCCCTCTTAGCCAGCCTCGATATGAGGCGGCTAAGAGCGGCGAGAGATCCAGTAAGCTTCTGGACGTCCTTGATGCGACCAGGAGGCCTCATCACTTCGATCGCCTTGATCTTGACTGGGTTTGCCTCGATGCCTCGATGTGAGACCAGGAAACCCAGCAGCTTCCCTGCCGAAACGCCGAAGATGCACTTCTTGGGATTCAGCTTCGTGCACGTGGTGCACAGTCGGTCGAAGACGAGGGACAAGTCCTCAACAAGTGTTGACCCTACCTTGGTCTTGACCACAATGTCATCAACATACACCTCAACAATATCTCTGACTAGATTACAGAAAGTTTTGTTCATAGCTCGTACAAACGTGGGCAAGGCATTCCTCAGACCATATGGCATGACAATATAGCAATAAAGCCCATCTACTGTTACAAAAGCAGTATGCTTCCTATCCTCTCTAGACATCTGAATCTGGTGGAAACCAGAGTATGCATCTAGGAAAGACAAAAGGTCACACCCGGAGGTGGAGTCCACGATCTGATCGATACGTAGAAGAGGATAGGGGTCTCTAGGACATGCCTTATTGAGGCTGGTGTAGTCGATGCACATCCGAAGCTTCCTGTTGGCCTTTGGGACGACGACCGGATTGGCCAACCACTCAGGGTGGTGGACCTCCTCGATGAAGCTAGCGTGTAGGAGCTTGTGGACTTCTTCTCGGATGAAGTTATGCCGCTCCACGGACTGCTTCCGAGGTTTCTGGCGCACCGGCGTGGCATTGGGGTAGATTCTCAGATGGTGCTCGATCACTTCCCTGGGGATCCCAGGCATCTGCGACGGTTCCCAGGCGAACACGTCCACATTTGCCCGGAGGAAAGCGATGAGCACGTCTTCCTATTTCTCCTCCAGGTTCCCCGCAATGCGGGTGGTCCTGGAGGAGTCCGCTCCGATCTGCACCGTCTTCACGGGAACATTGTCCGGGTCAGACGGCTGAACCTTAGGTGCCTTTGCAGGCGCCCTGGGTTGCGAGGTGGACGGGTCCTCCTCGGAACGGGCAGCCTCTGCCGCTAGAGTATGCAGTCTCTCAACTGCAGCGATGGCAGCGGTGCGGTCACCCCGCACGGTGAGGACACCGGCAAGGGAAGGCATCTTCAGGACCAAATACCCGTAATGGGAAATGGCCATGAAGCGGTAAAGAGCCGGCCGGCCAATGATAGCATTGAACGGGAGGTTCACCTCCGCTACATCGAACTGGACGCTCTCTGTGCAGAAGTTCTCCTCGGTCCCGAACGTGACCGGCAGGGTGATGCTCCCCGGAGGGAACACCGGATGTGGGCCCACCCCAGAGAATGGGCGAGAGGGAGTCAGCTTGGACTCCGGGATCTGCAGCTGCTTGAATGCTGCATAGCTGATGACGTTGAGGCCAGCCCCTCCGTCGATCAGCACGTGATAGAGCCTGACGTTGGATATGACAGGGGGCGGTGACTAGAGGTAGTATACCAGCCCCAGCCATATTCTCCGGGCAGTCGGATGGCCCGAAAGAGATGGTGGTGTTCATCCACCTTTGGTGTGGCGCCGTCTTTGGGACCCCCGGCTTCACCGAGAGGACCTCTCGGCGAAGGGTCTTCACGTCCCGCCGGGAGACAAGCTCCCAGCTTCCGCCGTACATTATGTACAGCTTCTTGCGGCGGTCGTCATTGTCGGAGTTGGAGTCGTCATCGTGGTACACGCCCTTCAGCTCTCGAGCTAGGGATTCGTACCCCCAGGTCCTTTTCCCCGGCAGCGGTCCCGCTATCGGAGGCCTTCTCCTTGCCAGGCCGCTGCCGAGGAGGGGGTGAGCCGTCCTTGGAGGACTGCTCACGCCGCCCACTGACCCACTTCGCGAGCTTCTGGATCTCGCGGCAGTCAGCGGCGCTGTGGCGAGCGGTGGGATGCACCGGGCATGAACCTCCGCCGCCACCCTGCGGGCACGGATGCTTGCCATGCGCGTTCTGGCACCCAGCCGCTACCGCCGCTGCTGGTGCCGCTGCTGCAACAGCTGGGCCGCCGAGTTGCGGTTCCCCACGACTCCGGTTCTTGTTCTTCTTCTTCTTGCCATCGCCCTGAGTGGTAGCTCCGGAGCCACCAGCTTTGGCGTCTCTGTCTTTGGGGGCTAAGTGCCATGCGCAGCCCTCAGCGGCCCTAGCACACTTGTCTGCCAGGGAGAAAAGTGTGGTAACGCTTTCCACCTCGTGCGTCGCCAGCTTCTCGAGCATCTTCTCGTCACGTACCCCCTGACGGAAAGCAGTGATAATAGATGCATCGGAGATACGAGGAATGGTACCCTGTACCTTGGTGAAGCGCAAGATGAATGCCCGGAGCGTCTCTCCGGGTTTTTGCCTCACGGCGTGGAGGTGTGCCTCCACACCGTGCTGCTGGTATGCACTAGCGAAGTTTGTTGTGACCCTTGCACAGAGCTCCTCCCAGGACTGAATTGTCCCAGGAGTGAGGTTCATGAGCCAAGTCCGGGCTGGCCTAGACAAGGCTACATGAAAGTAGCTCCCCATGACGGCGTCATTACCACCAACTGCTGTGATGGCGGTAACGTACACCTGCAGGAACTCCGACGGGTTAGTAGTACCGTCGTACTTCTCCGGCAGGTGCGGGCGGAACTTGGACGGCCATGCCACCGCGCGGAGGTGCTCCGCCAACGCAACACAGCCTACCCCCGCCACCGGGGTGCCCGCCTGTATCCGGGCGTTCACCGGAGACTTGGGTGCTGCCACGTCCAAGTCAGCATTGAGGTTGCGGCCCTCAATGTTGAGACGGCGCTCTCGCGCCCTCTCCACGGAGATGCGCCCGCAGGTCTTCTGTTTGTGCACCCCTCACTGTGGGGGAGCGCACGGATGCCGACGCACCGCCTTGGTGCCGGTGGTAGGGTACCACCGCATTGCCAGGCGGGGTTTGTTGCCCAGTCTTTGCAGAACTGGGGGAGGCCTGAGCCAGATGGAGGAGACGGTCAACGTCGTCTCGCCACTGCCTCAGGGCGTCTGGCGAGGCTGCAGTGGCCGGAGGGTTATGGAGCAACTCCCTAGCTGCCGCCAGTACTCCGCCGCTCGCAGCTTGTGAGGGGGCCCTTGACAGGCGCACGTCTCCTGCCGACGAGCTGCGCGCGCCGCCACCGACGGTGGCTGCTCCACTGGCACAGTTGCCCCTAGAGCAGGAACGCGAGAGGCGTGTGGCGTGGAGGACGCCACACCCTCTGTCATCTCCACATCGTCCACCCGAACCATGAAGACGAGCAAGAGATGAACCGGAACCAGCTAAAGCCCCTACCTGGCGCGCCAAATGTCGTGGTGTGGCAAACGACAGCCGGGTGGCGGAATGCACCCGCCTTAGCCCAGAGGGTGAGTACTCAGGGGGTAGCTAGCAGCTAGTCCAATCTCTCTCAAGAACACGATGAACACAGCATGTTTAGAGTGGTTCGGGCCGCCGGAGCATAATACCCTACGTCCACTGTGTGTTGTATTGCTCAAGTCTGGAAGAGCTTGGAGCTGAGTCCAGCATGCGTCTGTGTGTGTTCTAGATCGCCTGTGCAGCGAGCGCCTCCCCTTTATATCTCAAGGGAGGCGCGTACATGGCTGCTGGGTCCCCAACAGGTGGGCCCAACGATGTAGTATAAAATAACGTATTGTTCATACATTATGGCGTTGCAGGCGAAGGAGATCTCTCTCCTGGATTTCCTTGCCTACTCCTGGAATCCCCCGTTCAGCATGTCCATGTGCTGTCTTGTCGAAACGGCGCCAGGCGTAGCAAGCGGCGTCACCTGCCACGTAGCTGAACGGGTTGTGTCGCTTGCGGCGTAGGAGGCATGATGGAAAAGTGTCGTGCCGTTGTATCCAATTAATGCGGCAGACGAGCTCTGCGCGGGTGCGGCGCAGGCGGCTGCACTGTGTACCTTCGTAATACGCGGTCTACAGTGGCGACTGACAAGGTCTGCCCCGCGTGCCGCGGTGGCAGAGCATGCCTCAATCACCCGCATTCAATGCGGTGGGTGGGCGAGCCTTCCAGTAGAAGACTCGTGCCCGCGCCCGCCCTCACGGAACACGTGGCGGCTCCGGACCCCCCGGCGGTGTGTTTGTTCTACGCGCGTGGGGGGGTGGACGCGAGGGGTCCCGGACGGTCGCGGGAGGTCCCGGACCCCTATGGGGGTCCGCGGCCTCGGCTGTCAGCTCGGAGCTTCCCCTCCTCAGGGGCACGTAGCATCTCCGGACCCGTCCCTGAGCGGGGAACGGATCCGGGGCCGTTGGCCTGATGAGGTAAGGGTCTGACCCATGGGGCCCGCTGCTCCGTCCTTTACCACGTAGTTACGGATGACTACGCGGGTCCTGTCTTGCTGCAGTAGAAGTGGATATCCTTGCTACAGGGTACCGACAAATTGGGTTTGATAAATCTATTATTATCAAATCTTCCAAAAAATATGAATCGGAGGCCGATTGGACGCACTGCGGAGTAGGAAGAGAAGCTGAAGAAAGTGGCCACTACTTGCACGCAGCACGCTAGAAGAGAAGCACATGAAAATGTTGTGCTAGCATTCTCAAAAGTAAATTTACTTGGTTCAGCTTGAGTACTGTAGTGCAAACCATTTACACTACTTAACTGGTATAGTTCAAATCCTACCGCAGGCTGCCTCGCGTTCTTAGGAAGTGTTTACATTTGCATGTGATGCGGCATTAGTGATGAGAAAGGGTTCCCTTCCTTTGGGACAACACCAGGAAGGTTGAAAGGCAAGCTGCAGACTACAGTAGCTGCTTTGCAGTTTGCATGAACTGCAGCGCAACAAACAGGTTATTTTGAGTAGAGTAGTTGAGAGCGGAGTGGAGTCGGTTTTGAGCGCGGCCAAACGCGGGCTAAATTTACAGCTCTCCGTGTTTTACCTGTCCAGGTTACAGCACACTATCGCACAGTTTAAGCACATCGCAACAGCAAGAAATATAAGTTCCACGCTAGCATCATAATAATTAGCTTTTAACCATTCAACATGTCATGTGAGCAGCCTGGCGAATCAGTGTTACTTTCACCGATTTTGCAGACCAATGTGATTAACCGCCGCAATCGACCAGACTTGGTGGCACTTAACAAGCACCAGAACATAAGTGGTTTACCCTTGCTACCAGATCCCACCCCACAAGAGAACCAGGCCTCCCCATAAACATATCATGTTTATGGTAAGGCTAAGCTAACGAGCATATATGTACATCCAATTAATTGGCAGCCGAACTCGAGACAAAATAATTCTAGTGCGAGTCTAACTTGGGTTAAACTACTTCAGAGTCTGCTGCAACATTTGTGGATAGTAGTGGTCGTCGTCGTCCAGTCAGGTGTCCCTGTACAGGAAGGAGTCAGGGACAGAGGCAGGGTCGAGCTCGTAGAAGCCCCGGAGCTTGCCGCCTTTCTCTTCCGTTAGGAGGATCGAGGGAATCTGGTGGGAGAACCTCAGCCTCTCGCTGGCAGGAACCTCCAGGACACCTTTTTGATTGTCGAGTCTGAACACGGATCGGTACCCGCTGACCTGGGTCAGGAAGATGAGCTTCGTGCTGTCTTCAGTGCGCTCGACGACCATGCAGATTGCGAGGTCACAAGCCCCAGCACTGGATGGAACCCAATCAGGCGCCCAGTTCATGTAGACGGCCCAGATGTCACCTGATTCCGGGAAGATTGTGACCTCCCACTTCCTGCGGGTATCTCTGGCGCGTACTTGATGAGAGAAGGTTTCGTTTGTGTTGTACATTGCTCTCCAGGTTCGAACCCTGAATGTGCCGCAGCTGATGGGTATGTCCTGCTCCAACCACTGCTTCTCCTGCTCATGTTCAGGGCAAGCCTCGAGCCATATCAATTCCACCCTGAAAGGTTCTTGCTCAACTTTTCTTACCCAGGCATAGAACTTGGGGAATTTATCAGCATCACTGAACAAGGCCCATATTTGTCCACGTGCAAACTTCTCACAGGAGCGACCTTCTTCAAAGCTGTGGAAATCTGAATCAGGATATGTATATACGTTGGGGGAAATGTTGTTTTGCAGAGAGAAATCACCAAATTTATTGGCATCACCGGCAGTTTTCTTGGAGGTTGTATTTTGTTCAGGAGACATATCTTTACGATTATCTGTAGACATCGGGTGGCAACCATGTGCTTCAGAGTGATTCTCCTGAGCAATTTGCTCATCTCCAGGATCCGTTCTATGGCTTGTATTGCCAGTGGTCATATCAACAAATGTGTTGCTTTCTTTCTTGCCAAGAGACATGTAAGAGTCAAGAGTAACAGAAGAAAATGCCGCATCCAGGTCAGCAGGGAGACATGCATTGTCAAGTTCCAGAAATCCTACTGGGACACCAACCTTTTCATTTCCTTTTGTCCGATAAAAGGGTATGCTATGAGAAAATCTGAGAAGCTCACTCGATGTTATCACAAATGAAGATTTATCCTTAGCTGTCGCAAATAAACTGACAAATCCCTTGATCCTGACCAGTGGGATAACAGTGGCACCATCACTGACCGACATATTTGATAGGATTTCCACAACCTCGTACTCATATGATCTATGGTTATCTGCATCAGAGCTCCATTCCATGCTCCAGCCCTTGTAAAGAGCCCACACCTCACCCTTATTAGGATATATGACATACGAATTCCTTTTTTTACCTTTCGTCCATGTAGCAATGTGAGAAAACATGGACCTGTCATGTGTTACATCACTTCCTTTCCCAAGGCGAAAGTTTCCACAGGCAGTAGGCAGTTCTTCACTGGTCCAATTCTCTTCAGCTTCATCCATCGCATCGTACTCCAGCCAAGTCAAATGCACTTTGAAGTTGGAGGCATCAAATTTCTTTATTCGAGCATAATACCTTGGCATGCCATCAAGATTATCATAAAGGGCCCATATCTGCCCAACTGCAAACAGATTGATATCCCTGAACTGCTCAAAATTGAAGATATCTGGATCAGGAAAGGTTACCAACTCAGAATAGGAAGCTTTCTTTTGGCCCGCAGTTTCAGGAGCTTCATCCTTGATATTGTTTTGACCATTTATATCAGTTACAGGAGCTTCTTCCTTGAAGTTTCCCTGATCACCTGTATCCGTAGCTTTTTCCGTCTCTTGGATGCCAACATTGCGGGAGACATGAGGTGGATCTGATGGCCCAACATTAGATGGCAAATCATTCTTCCTCTGCCTCTTTATGGTATCTATGTTCAGGAAAATATTTCCATCAGCATCTTGCTTCCTCCTACCTGACCTTCGGGTACCAGAGGATCCTGCAGCACTGGGTACTGTAGATGCATCTTCTTTATCCAAGTTCCTTCTGTCAGTGATGTTTGGATCAACAGAATCTGGCATTGATCTTCTGCCTGCCACATTTATCCTAGGATCTCCATCTGTTTTTCCACCTACAGAAGAAAGCTTTGCAGAACAAGGCACATTCGTGGCATCTGGCTCCACTGATGCATCTTCTCTAACCGACTTTTGTTTGTTGACAATGTTTGGATCAGCAGAATCTAGCATTGACCTTCCCTGTGTATTCCCATTTTCAGATGGGACAGAAGATTTAGCATCTTCCCTAACCAACTTTTGTTTGTTGACAATGTTTGGATCAGCAGAATCTGGCATTGACCTTCCCTGCATATTCCCATTTTCAGATGGGACAGAAGATTTATCTTGTTTCAGTGTTGAATATTGAAATTGCCCCATTGATGTTTCCGGTTGATTAGCCTTCTTATGACAACCTGGCCTGCTATACCCATTCATGTATTCATCATGTTGGTATTGGGAGACATTCATCCTCAGCTTCACATCTGTGTCTCCACCTGCAGAAGGCTTCACAGGATGAGCCTGTTGATTTGGAAACATGCGTGAAGGGTCTTTGGAACCATTTGGCTTCACATTGGTGTCTCTACCTGCACATGAAGGCTTCACAGGGTGACCTTGTTGACCGTGACTGTCACGCTGTTTAGGAAACATGTTTGCAGGAACTTGGGAGCCGTTGGGTACGCTTGATGAAGTGGGTATGGGCTGCTCATACAGATTGTATGCAAAAAAATTCCTTCTGCAGCTCATACAGAGGACCATGGTGTTCAAGATATTGATGAGGTACTGGTATCGCATCTGACAATGTGGGCATATGGTCCAAAATGCTTCACCAGGTCCAGGCCTGCTCCGTTTGTTTGATTCAGTCTTCTTTGATGACTGCTGCTTAGCTGGCTTTGGCACATTTCTAAATACATTCTTCCTTTTCAGGTCATACTGAGATCGTTTTGTGGGATCACATAGTACAGAGTGAGCTTCAGCAACCAACTTGAAAGCTGCTTCAGCACCCACGAAACAATTTTTATCAGGATGAAGTGAAAATGCAAGCTTGCGGTACTGCTTTCTTATCAAGGCTTCATCCGCTCCTTCCTCCACTCGAAGGATTCCATAGAAATCTATCTCTCCGTTCACCCTTAACTCTGCTGCGCAGTGCACACTGCAGATGGTTAACAGCTGAGATGCATTTTCAAGCTCTGGAAAAAGCATTTGAGCTTTAAGTACAATCTTCTCTGCACCAACAAAATCTTTGTTTTCCATCATCTTTACAGCAATTTCCCTGGCCCTTACGGCCTCTTCTCTATTGCATTCGATCATATTCTCTGTAAATTATGGCACAAAATTGCATCAGATATATGCTCTGGAGAAACGTCATTCATTAAGCAGAAGCTATTCGAAAGTGGAAGAACACCTTTGGAGCACTTTCTCAAACAATATTTTCCCAAAACCTTTAATGCATCAGACCCAGAAAATTTATAAGACAGAAAACAATGTAATTGAAAACATGCCTTTAAAACCATAGCATTAGTAACATCTAAAATACACATTTTTTTTAATTCTATAAGAAAGTACTAGTGTCGAACTTAAAATGGAACAATAAAGAACTATGCAACTTCAAGGAGACATGCAGAATCGTGTAAAAAATGTCATCTTCTTCCCAACATAATTCACTTGAGTATAGTGAGGAGTAAATAGTTATGTTAATAGTTAAAAAGCATGAGGAGTAAAATGAGATCAAGAATGAAAGAATACTCAGTGATTCTATCTATAACACAATCCAACCAATACTTTTCTTACATATGCTGATATGCAGAACAAATTCATATATTAAACCCATATGATCTTGCCCATAATTGTTATTGATAATTTGAGTACAATTCCATTCTAGGTATAAGGTATTTAGCTGCACAATTATCACATGAGGGAAGGACCAAGAATGATCCAAACACTCATTCTAAATGAAGAAAAGAGAAACTCTCATTCCAAATGAATAGCAAATCCACAAGTATGTATATGACTTAAAAATCATTGCAGCATCTGAAATAGCACCAAGTCAACAAACAGAAGTGAACATACAAACATACTGAGACTGTATACAATATATTCAAATATCATTGTAAATAACATGCTTTCCAACAGAACCAATGACACATCATCACGAAGGCAATGATAGAGTAACAGGAGATAAAGAAAAATAAAGACACGTAAGTAAAGCATGGACAAGATCAAAATCAACAAAATGAAAATTTACATAAGTATGGTATTGCTTACAGTGTCACGTTAGAGTGGAGCACTATTCTCTATCCTCTACGCGTATCAACTTTCTTGGGGAAGTAGATATGCGGCTTCTGCGGTTGGCTGTCATCAAAGAATTGCACGAGATAGTAGGTGTCGATGGGCAAGATCTGTTAACATAGTTTGCATTATGCATGATTTAGTGACTAAAAAACATTTGCAGATGAGTTAAGGCACTCAAAGTAGAAGATAGTGACAACAAATACTTGGATAATTATTCATTTTGCTGTTAAACTAGCCAATTCTAGAGAATAGACACAATGAAGAAGTCACCGGGAAAAGGTTAACATGAGCTGCCAATCAACTGTAATGCAGTGTTCGAAGGGTTGAGAAGGAGTTTGATGGGGCCCAAGCAATAGAATTAAACAGGAGGATGGAAAAATTATCCAGTTGATGCAAACGATATGCAGACTAACTGTGCAGAATCGTAACAAATATGAAAAAGTAACAAGGACTCTCAATAGCTGGAAACAGACACTAGCAGCAATAAGGTGCATAACATACAGACTTCAATTTCACCAATACTCCTATATATTTTAGGTGTCCCCACTTCTCCAAACAGACTAACTGTCCAGAATCATAACAAGTATGAAAAAGTAACAAGGACCCTCAATAGCTGGAAACAAACACTAACAGCGATAAAGTGCATAACATACAGACTTCAATTTCACCAATCCTCCCAGATATTTTAGGCCTGTAGAAAGGTAGAGGGAATAGGGAAACACCGCACGCCCTATCCGGGGGGGGTGACCTCTCATTATATAGCCAATGTGGCTTGCAATACAAGAAGGTGTACACGCCCAACATGGGCCGCCCAATATGGGCCTCAAGTATACGCACACAGCTATACATTCTATCACCCGCCCTCAGTCGAAGCATCAGGATTCCGGATGCAAAGGCTGGACCAAAAATCCTGAAACAGCTGCACAGGAAGCCCCTTCGTCATGATATCAGCGAACTGATATTGTGACGGCACATGAAGAACACGAACTTCGCCGAGAGCCACCTTCTCGCGGACAAAGTGGATGTCGATCTCAATGTGCTTGGTCCGGCAGTGGTGGACCGGGTTGGCAGTCATGTAGACAGCGCTGACGTTGTCGCAGTAGACCACGGTAGCCACCTTTAGCGGAACATGAAGTTCCTGAAGGAGTTGGCGCAGCTAGCAACAGTCGGCGACCACATGAGCAACAGCCCGGTACTCGGCCTCCGCACTGGACCGGGACACCGTGGTTTGTCGTTTGGATGACCAGGACACCAAGCTGTCTCCAAGGAAGACGCAGAAGCCTGATGTAGAGCGGCGGGAGTCGGGGCAGCCTGCCCAGTCGGCGTCGGAGTAGGCGACCAACTTGTCAACCGGCCCAATGCTGATGTGGAGGCCGGCTGACAGGGAGCCCTTCACATAACGAAGTATGCGCTTGATCAGCGCAAGGTGAGGCTCCCGGGGGTCATGCATGAACAGACAGACTTGCTGTACTACATATGCGAGATCCGGACGCGTCAGGGTCCGGTACTCAGAGGGGTCGGCGACAAGAGGACCCTCTGTAGCCGAGAGCTTGGCGCGAGTGTCAACAGGTGTCGACATCGAGTGACACTCGGCCATGCCTGCCCGCTGGAGTAGATCCAGCGCGTACTGGCGCTGGCTGAGAAACAGCCCGTCGGAGGAGCGCATGACGGAGATCCCGAGGAAGTGATGCAGCTCAACAAGGTCCGTCATGGCGAACTCGGAGTGAAGACGAGCTGTGATCCGCCGGAGCAGGTCCGACGAAGAAGCCGTGAGGATGATGTCGTCGACGTACACCAGCAGGTAGGCGGTGGCACCTCCCTCCTGAAGTACAAAGAGGGAGGTGTCGGTGGCCGAGGCAACGAAACCCAACTGGCGAAGGTAGGTAGCGAAACGCTGGTACCACGCCCGCGGAGCCTGCTTCAGACCATAGAGAGAGCGCTGCAGCAAACAAACATGGTCAGGATGAGCAGGGTCGACGAAGCCAGGAGGCTGCTGACTGTAGACGATCTCCTCCAGGCGTCCGTGGAGGAAGGCATTCTTCACATCAAACTGGTGGATCGACCAGTGTCGTGAAGTAGCGATGCTGAGGACGACCCGGATCGTGGCAAGCTGAACGTCTCGCCGTGGTCGACGCTGTGCCGCTTGGTGAAGCCGCGAACGACCCAGCGAGCCTTGTGACGGGCAAGGGTGCCGTCGGAGTGGTATTTATGTTTATAAATCCACTTGCCCGTCACAACATTGGCACCAGGGGGCTTGGGAACGAGCCGCCAAGTGTCATTGTCGACGAGCGCCTGGAACTCCGCAGTCATGGCAGCCCGCCACTGCGGATCCGCCAGAGCAGTCCTGTAGTTCCCCGGGATCGGGGAGACGGGAGTAGCGGCGAAAGCCATCTGAGCCGTAGGTCCCGAAGACGGGGGGAAGCCGTAGCGCTCAACAGGCCGCAGAGAGCCTGTCTGAAACCGCGTCACAGGCCGGCTGACCAAGGCCGGCGGTGGAGGAGGCGGGGGAGGTGGCGGTGGAGGTGCCGCCACAGGAGGTGCAGCTGCTTGACCTGCAGCAGCAGGCACAGGTGCCGGTGGCGCAGCTGCTGGACCAGCAGCAGCTGGCGCAGGTGCTGGTGGAGCCGTAGGAGCCCTCGGAGTCCGACGCCGAGTGTACACCCGGAGTGGAGGAGGGCCAGCCGGAGCTGGGGGAGGGCCGGCCGGTGCCAGGCCGACAACCGGCCCAACCTGGAGAACAGCAGGGTTCTCGAAGAGCTCCAGGTGAGCATGGGGGCGCGGCTGCTCGACGTCGACAAGCGACGGAGCGACCGCAGTAGGGGCCGCTGCTGCAGTGCGAAGCACCGGCGCGGCGTGACCTGAAAGAAGAAAATCCAAAGAGCTCGGGGGCGCACTGGATGAGTCAGTACTGAAGGGAAAACGGGTCTCGTCGAACACAACATGGCGAGAGATGATGATCTGCCGAGTGGTGAGGTCGAGACATCGGTACCCCTTGTGAGAAGAGGGATAACCAAGGAAGACACAAGCTGTAGAACGTGGAGCCAGCTTGTGTTTGGCAGTGGCAGTCATGTTGGGATAGCACAGGCAGCCGAAAACGCGAAGATGGGCATAGTCGGGTGGCTGGCGGTATAGCAGCTCATAGGGAACGCTGTTCTGAACAGCAGAGGAGAGGCGCCGGTTTAGGAGGTAGGTCGCCGTAGCGAGGGCCTCGGCCCAATACTTGGGCAGCATGCCGGCATGGATAAGCAGGGTGCGAATGCTATTGTTGAGGGTCCGAAGAACGCGCTCGGCTTTACTATTCTGCTGGGAGGTGTAAAGGCACGAGAGCCGTAGATGAATGCCTCGGGATGCAAAGAAGGCGGCGAGAGCATTATTGACAAACTCAGTGCCGTTATCAGCCTGAACAGCTCTAACGGGAAGGCCAAACTGTGTCTGGGCAAAGATGCAGAAGTTGGTTAGATGACCAGGCAGACCAGCAACCTCGGACTTGTGAACAAGAGGGAAAGTCCAGCAAAAATGTGTGAAATCATCAAGAACAACGAGGTAATATTGAGCACCCGAAATACTCGCTACAGGAGAGGTCCAGACATACAGTGAACTAGTTCAAAGGGCGTAGTGCTGACAGAACTAGAGGTATTGAATGGCAGACACACATGCTTGCCAAGTTGACATGAATAACAGAGAGTATGCCTAGATTTATTACACTGGATGGAAGCATTATTTCTAAGCAACTCTATGGTGGCGGCCCCAGGATGACCAAGACGCTAATGCTAGAGACTGGTGGAGATGGCGAGGCTGGCGTGTGGAGCTGCAGAGCTGGCGGGGACGGTGTACAGGCCGTCGGAGCTATTGCAGCGAAGAATCAAGCGACTGGTCGGGATATCCTTAACAGAAAAACCAAATGCGTCAAATTCAATAGTGCAATTGTTGTCTTTAGTGAACTGACGAACTGAAAAGTTGCGCACTAGGGAAGGGACAACAAGAACATTATGAAGAGAAAAATTGGACGCGTGGGTGCTACGTATGAGCTGCCATGACTGGAACCGGGATGGTCTGACCATTGCCCACGGTGATGAACGGATGAGAGGGGGGGTGGCGGGAGAGAAGTATACCATTCGACGAGTGCATGTGGGAGGTAGCGCCAGAGTCCATGACCCAGGAGTTAGTTCTGGAGCGCCATCTGGTTCAGGGCGGCAATGAGGCCGGCCTGATCCCACATCTGCGGAGTGGAGACTTGCGCTGGGGCGAACGCAGTGTGCGCCTGGGGGTTGGCGCCAAGGAGGCCGGGAGTGCGCCCGCCCTGTCTGCCCTGCCACCCACCGTGGCCGCTGGTCCACCCGCCCTAGCCGCCTTGCCAGAAGCGGCCAGCCTGCTGACCCGAGGAATCCTGGGGGGCGTACGGGTTGAAGCAGAACCAGGGTCCCATCGGGCGGTACTGGCCTCCCTGCGGGGCGCCCTGGGCGCCAGTCTGCGGGCCGCCATTGCCCTTGCCTCCTTGGCCACCAGATCGGCGACCCTTGCCACCGCCCTTGCCTCCCTTCTGCTTGGGCGCGCCGCTGCCTCCGCTGTCCCCGCCCTTGCTGCTACCACCCGTAGTGACGCCCGCGAAGGAGGAGCGGCAGCAGAGACTGGTACAGCAGGAGGTGGTGGAGGCGACGAGGGCAGTGGCCGCCGTGGTCTTCGCGTCGTTGGCGAGGCGTAGCTCTTTGAGGGAGAGCAGCTCGTGGGCACGCGTGAAGGACGGAAGATCCTTGGCGTTGGCGATGTCGTCGGCGGTGGAGTCGAAGCGAGGGTTGAGGCCGCGCAGGAGGCTGAGGACGAGCTGGGAGTCAGAGGTGGGGTTGCCGACCTGTCGAAGAGCGGCAGCCTTCGACTTGAGGCGCTGGCAGTACTCGTCGATGGTGGAATCCCCCTGCTTGAGGGTGTGGAATTCCTCGAGCAGGAAGACGGCGCGGGAGGCCGTGTTGGTGCGGAACAGGGCCTTGATCGCGACCCAGAGTTGGTTCGCGGTCTGGTTCTCGTTGGTGGCGGCGAGGTCGAGGACGGAGTCGTCGACGGTCCCGAAGATCCAGCTGCGCACGCAGCACTTCGCTACGTCCCAATCTAGGTCGTTGGGCTGCGCAGTAGTGCCGTCGATGTGGCGGCAGAGGCTGAACTTGCCGCACAACGCCGTGAAGAACGAAGCCCACTTGGAGTAGTTGGCGCTCTTCATGTACAGGGTCACGGGAACGTGAGCCTTGACGTTGACGGTGGTGTAGGGGTGGACGATGACGGCCTGTGTTGGTGCGGCAGGGAGCACAGGCGAGGAACCGTCCTTCCCGGCGGCGGAGGAGGAGCTCATGGCGGCGGCCTGGATCAAATTGATCCAAGGGCGGCGGCCTGGAGGTGGGCGCGGCGCGAGGGTTTCTGCGCCCTAGGGGAGGGGACGCTAGGAGGGGAGAGGTCTGCGCCCTAGGTCAGGGGCGCAGCGAGGGGAGGGCGGCGCCAGGAGATGGCGCCCTAGGGTAGAGAGGTGGGGCGCAAGGGGGAAACCCTAGCGCAGGGAGGGAGCGGAAGCGGAAGGCCGATCATTGCCTTCTCTTGATACCATGTAGAAAGGTAGAGGGAATAGGGAAACACCGCACGCCCTATCCGTGGGAGTGACCTCTCATTATATAGCCAATGTGGCTTGCAATACAAGAAGGTGTACACGCCCAACATGGGCCGCCCAATATGGGCTACACGCCCAATATGGGCCTCAAGTATACGCACACAGCTATACATTCTATCAAGGCCAAGCAGTTATGTGCTACCCTCATTAACAGTATAGCCCTGCAACCCCTTACCAGTTACTGCATATTAACCTCTTCTACTTTTATTGCATAGAGTCATCCCTTTCCAATAAGGCAAATCTAGCACTTTCATTAAAAGCTAACATAGCTGACAAATGGCCCAAATCCAAACAGGCATGTAAACTGACTGAGACTAATAATTCTGTGTAATATACATCTTTTTTCATCTGCAAGCATGTCAAGAGGAAAGGAAACTATTATGAACAGGGGTTACCTGGTGTGCACATGAAAGCCCACAGCAACACCATGCCATCCCTGTGAACTGTTTATGATTCATGGCTCCATTTTTTCTCTGTAAGAAATAATTGTTATCCAGTGTCACCCGCACAATTGCACAACATATTTCATGACTAAAACCATCCACATATGTATATCAATAAGTTGGCATGCATTGAATCATGTGCTATGTTTTGTGCCCTCTATTGTCTCTCAAAAATTGGACCTTAAATTCTGCGCAAAGCATAACATTAGATGTGTTCAAGCTATGTAATTTTCGGAACAGTGTAGTATTTTTTTTAAGTAAGAAAATTAGAGAAATAAACACGCGCGCACAGAGGGTATCGCGGGTATGAACAGAGGATGCAAAATTCATAATGAAACATAAATGGTTTCTCCAGCCAATGCACTGTCACAAGTGTACTCGTGTTGTAAAAACAGCTCTACGAAGTGTAATATATAAGTGGCAATATTCACTACTACTTTTCAACAAGCATTCATTCAGTTAACTAACTCATACTGACTCTAAAGCATAATCAGCCTGACCATAGGTCTAAACTCTAAATGGCAATCACAAGACAAAAGGTAGGAGGCCGGATCATGCTATGTGGCCTAGAAGACCTATTTCTGAACACTTATTATTTATGCATCTAATTCGATTGACGCCCATACAGAGTCTACAATCAATATGCACACAAATATCTATTTATGTACCTCCAAGATCCAAAAGCAGATGACCCTAGAAACCAAATCAGATGTTCAGGCAAAGCAATACACCACGCACAACTAAATCAGAAAATATAGGCATATAGCACCAACATTGCCCCAAATTTATATAAACCGTCAAATGTCAAATGATATTTGCTAATTCCTAATACATTGAATAAAGCCGTCAAAAGCTAAGCATTCCCCCAAACCTACGTGTACCAATTCCTCATACAGCTCATCTCTGCCCTGGTTGCCCTTCGTTTCACTCTACCCCCATTCTCATCACCACCGCGCTGCTCTGCCTTCCTACAGAATCACGAACTCTCCAGGCACGAGAGGTGCAGGGATTGTCTCGCGAATCGAACACGAACCAAAGACTCTTCTCGCGTTCCCTGGCCCAAAACCGCAGGACGCTTCGCCGGGTCCCCCAGGGCACCTCAAGCAAATGCTCGCGGCCGGGCTCCGCTCGCCCCAAAATGCTCGCCGCCCGACGGCAACCCTACGCGACGCACGAGGATCCCCGACCTTCCCCCGCGACCCCGCGCCTCCCTCACCCTACACGGATGTCGATTGAAGCGCTTATCCCCCACGAGCGCGAAATGCTGGTCGCGGAGTGAGGAGACGATGCGGTGGCAAACGAACTCCACCAGGCTTTGGATGAGACACGGTGACATACCAGTAGCAAGCCGTCGAGGTCGGTAGATCGTGCCGGTGCTCCGGCGTGCCGTCCGTCGCCGCAGGCTCGCAGCGGTGGGCGGCGGAGGGTGGAGGAGTGGCGCGGTGGAGGTTCGGGGGAGGGGAATTGCGGGGATTTTTGCTCTAGGGCTTTGTATATTCGGCTAGTGCAATTACAAATTTGGCCACCATAAGTGTAATGACTATTTTACCTCTAAAAGAATGAATGAGTTGAGTGGGGCAGGTAAAATGACACGATTCTATCCTTAAGTGTTGCCTAAAAAATAGGGTAGGTAAAAGAGTGATTCTATTCTTGAATACAAAAATGACTATTTTACCCTTCAAATTAAATATGTGTGATGAGTTGCTTCAAACTACACAATGTTGTGTTGCACTTGAAAAAGGAAAAATGTATACATAGACTACGTAAAAGTAGAGAATGGTTGCTTCACCATTAAAATAAAAATAATATGAATGACTACACCTCAATTGGAGTATGATATTTTTTTATATGGTTACACAAATCATTGCAGGCAAGTGTGCGCATATTATATGCCTACAAATAAACTTTTTACATGACAAATGTGGTTATAAATAACATTTATGTGTGTATAAGGCCAGTCTCAATGGAGGTTTTATTGAGAGTTTCGTGGCATTAAATTCTATATCATATCATCAATTTTGCCGACACGGCGAGGAGAGAGAAGGAGGGAGTTTCATAGGTGAGAGAGGAATTTCATACCTATAAACTCGATTGGCACAGTTATTTAGTTTTTAGTCTAGGTAATTGTGTCATAAAACTGTGTATTGAGACTTGCCTTATAAACATTATAATGTCATAAAGCTTTCCTTGTGCAAATTTTATGACAGTACCATTTACATTTAGTAAGATGCCACATTAGCAAATTATATAATACTCCCTCCGTTAAAAAAACAAGTCACTCTAGAATTCGAAATTTGTCCAGAGAAATGAGTCATCCTAAAAATTTTAGGACAAATTAACAAAAAGTAAAATAACAATATTTGCCCCTATTTATTATCCATATTTGACAATAATTATTTTTTGCATTTACATGCACTTTCTAAATATGATAGGATGACTTGTTTTTTGGGACAAATTTGAAATCGAGTGACTTGTTGGCGGCCTGATGCAAGTGGTAGTGCTTGCCGCCTGTGAACTGAGAGATCACAGGTTTGAGCGGTGGCCCCTACACATTGCACGGTGTATGGGAAAGACCTTCTGCTAATAACCTCCCCCAAACCCCGCGTAGTGCAGGAGCCTGCAGTGGATACGTCTTTTTTTTTATGTGGCATCTTACTAAATGTAAATGATATTCTCGTAAAATTTGCACCAGGAAAGGCTTTATATATATATATATATAACACGCCGGGAAAGGCTTTAAACGCCCTAACCAAACCAACACTAGATATTACTACTCTTGATCAAGTTTAGACAATACTAGAACATCATTAGTTTCCAAACATATGAGAATATCATCCTTTTCGAAACATTTGAGGGCCTTTACTTATAAGCACAATGAATGACATCTGAAGATATGCTATCAATATGTATTTAACAATGAATTTAATGAAATTAGTTTCATGTTATATACGATATAGGTGCTCCTTTTAAATTAGGACAAAGCTAGAATAGAATATTATCCAAATATCAACGGTGTCAAACATACAATTTGAAAGGGACAATATCCAAACTGTTTTATGAATATAGGAGAATGATCCACATGGCTAGAAAGGTAGGTCTCGACGTGTAGGACCCTTAGGCGAAAGTGTCAAAGTGACGGCCCCAGCAATCCTCATAAATACTGAGTGGAGATACAAAATAACTCTAGGATAATACGGGGGTAGATGGTACCATCACCGAGCGAGACTCATCCCTTACCATATGCTCACATAAAATGCTCACCATCGGTGCAAAGAAGGCACACTGCCTTCGTAAATTGGCTAATAACCATTAAGACAACTTTCAGTCTTCCAGCTAGAACTAAAGTTTCTCTTACACGAGCTCAGTTTGTGTGTAAACTGAAAGAACAAACCCTGAAAGAACATCATCACCACAATACACAAGGAAAGGACTAGACGGATTCCCCATGGGATATCAGCTCAACCATGCAACCCCTCCCAAACGTGAGCTCCAGGCACCCAAAATCTTCTACAGAACCAAAGCCTAGATAAGATACAGATGTTCTCTGCTCTGAAACCACCCAAACGCACAATGAAAAGCGTACACAAGCGGAAGTGCGAAACTAATCCTCATCCATCCCACCACCAGGCTGGGCATCTCTCCTTGGCCCTCCTGCTGGCTTTGCCATGATGATCTGCACAGTTCATGAATCCAAGTTATGGACCATATATAATCTTATTGCCTAAAAAAGAATTATAACATTAGACTAGTAGCCGTACCTGGTCAACCCGTAGTACAGTGCATACAGCATCAGCAGAGTATTTTAGGGCAAAAAACCTGTGCAGGCAAAATAAGCAAAGTTAGATGTGCTAAAGCAGTAAGCAAAAGTAGCTCACACCACTAAAGAAATTGTGCAAAGCCATTCCCTGAATTTGAAAAACCATAATGTGTATGAGGACAACTGTGGTGCAATCATTTCAGATTTTCCACAACATCTATGACCCATGTTATCTAGTCGTCCGACTAATCACGATTAATCGCGATTAGTCGGGCTTATCGGTCCATGGACCTCGATAAGGGGCACCGATTAGGTTGGAGCGACTAGTTTTCTAGTCGTCCGATTAGTCGTCGTCTAATCGCGATTAGTCGCGCCGATCAGCTAGAAAAACGATCAGACCACGAGCCAGTGGTGGGCTATTTTGCGTTGTGGGCTTGGGCCGGTGGTGGGCTGGAGAGGCGGCCCATTAGGTTTTAGGTATATAGAGTCAGACACAGCAGCTCCCAGCTCCAGACCACGACCGTCCGCCCGCTCCTCCAGACCACGAGCGCCGTCCGCCGCCGCCCGCCAAATCCGCGCCAAAATCGCGCTGCCCCGCCCAAAATTGCGCCGCCCCGTGGACCGCCGCCGCCTACTGCACGTCCGCCGGCGCAGCTGCTGGCCTGCTGCTGCTACCGCGGCAAGACCCGGCGGCCGGTGACCCTCTTTCTTCCGCTTCCTAAGTTCCTGGCTCTGCCTCCGCCTTCGCCAGGCCTTGGGCGCCGGTGTTCTGCAAGGCTGCCACCAGCAGCAGCACCTGAAGATGACCTCCTCTTCCTCCGACGGTAAGTGGCATGCTTCTTCTCTGTGCTCTCCCCTCCCATGCTTCACTATCTGCTCGTGCTTCTTCTCTGTGCTCTCCCCTCCCCTGCTTTACTGTCTGCTCATACTCGAGCTCCGCTTCCCCTCTTGCTTGCTATTCTTCTAGCTTCTTTCTCTCCTCTGCTTAGTGTTATGTGTATGTGCAGATGTGGATCGACGCCACAGAGCTGTGGAAGTGTTCCCGCACATACACTTCCACCATCATTGTTGCCTTCATGCTTGCTTTTTTATTAAGTAATATGTAGTACATATATCATATCGGTCCTGGGACACTAGGACGACTAGGCAGACGACTAGGACCGACTAGGCTCGACTAATCGGCCTGATCGACGACTAATCGCAACTAGTCGTCTGATCGGTCCCAAGGCGACTAGGTCCGACTAGACGATTTGAAAACATGGTCTATGACAAAATCAGCACACCACAATGAGTACATGTTCTACTACCATGACACACACTAGATATAAAGATAAAGAGCATATTCAAAACAGCTTTTGATTTCTAACTACATCTGTTCTTACAATATGTTACTAGATTAACTTACTTTGTGACGTAGAGGTCCCATATTTTCAAGACAGAGACATCCTTGCAAACACCTTCCTCCAGGTCAATGCCAACTTTTGTATTCCCAGCAGCATGCTCAGCATAAAGAGATGATATTATCTCCATTGCGTTAAGTCCAGCATTTTCAGATAGGGTTCTTGGAACCATTTCAAAACTTTCAGCAAATTTTGCAATGGCATACTGGTCCAACCTGCATAATAGCTAACCATCAACATTGATGAGGGAAAACATTTATATAATTCACAGTTTCATGGTATCATCCACCAAACTACAAAAATTGATTGCAAAGTAACAAAACAGTTGACAGATTCAATAGATTAGCCCCAACTAATCAATAGAACTCTATAAACTCAGCACTTGCCTCTAAATATGATGACAAAAAGAAATCACATGATTGTCCCATCTATCATCGTGTCCCAATAAATTGACATCCTACTGGATTCCACACATATCAATGAACCTTGTCATAAACTAGCAGGCTAATGCATGTTAAGACCCTTCTGTTTTTTAACTAGCAACATGTTTTCAGATGTCCTTTGTGTACATGAAAAGTAATTGAGTACAATGCCAAAAACATCCTACCCTGTTTCCTTCAAAGAAAACTCCTTCAATCTCTTTGCCAGTTCTATTTCTGTCGCAGCTGCACCAGGAATTATCCGACTGTCCCTGCACATCGACTGGTATAAAAACAACAATCAGATAAATTAACTAAACAGAAAAAAAATATATTCCAAAACAATGCAAAGAGGTAGGTCTAATCTACTATAGATATCGCAGACATACCTTGTAAGTATTGACACCATCATCGACAGCTCTTTCAAGATCATCGAGTATACTGTCGGTACTGCCCCTCAAGACAACAGTAGCCACAGAATTTCCACCTTCTTCATTCTTGACAACAGTCACCTATAGAACAAACTATGTTGTGAGAACATAGTGAAGGGAACATCATCTTCTGCAAAAGCACAAAGGGGGGCAAAACATACTCGAGCACCACCGATTTCCTCCACCGAAACAGAGTCTGCATATCCTAATTCGTCCGCATTTGGTTGGCTAAGTTTCAGCTGTTTTGAAAAACATGCAAAACCAGAATAAGTATGCTTCCACTTTGCAACAAGCATGGCTTAAAAACAGAACTTACAATTGCAACAGCCCCAGTAGTACGGCAGAATCTTCTCAACTCAAACTTCGAGCTGATTTTCAGAACCATTAGTCTGCAGACAGAACATCAATAAGTGATCAGACATGAACATGACAAGAGTTATCAGCTACCATACTTAAAATCCGACTTTGAGACGCTTTTGTGAACAACTAGAATTGAGGGTTTCAGAGAGGATACAGTATATATAATTGCCCTCCAGTCTAAAAGAATTTTTAACAAAAAAAAAATTCCACAAAACTGTTCAGATATGGATGCATATACTCACTTGTAACGTTCACAGAAATGTAGCGCCATATCACCAACTGCTGCCCCACTAACAATAACCTTGGCACCTGAGTCAGCAACAGCTTTGATAAGCTCCTCCACCTTAGCTTCCTCAGTCTTAGCATAATTTTCTAGCTGCAAAAGTAATTTGTACATTACAGAGTTTCCCATGCACCATAGAAGAGAAGCAATATCACATGCTTGAAAGAACAAATTAGGACACGGAGAGTTGAAACCAAATTAACTGCACATGAGACAAATCCATGAATTAAGAAACATCAATGTGCCTTTGGAAGCACAATTACTAGTGTAAGACACTATACCTATTAATAGAAGCCAACTTAGTTTGCAACACTCATCAAAACTATAAAGAATGAACAATTTCATGGCAGTAAGTGGAAAAAATTCATCATGGTAAGAACGTACCTGCTCAGCGGAATGTATCAACACAGTTCCCTTTGTTTCAGTTGCAGAAGTATCAACACCACCAGCAAATACTGCAATCTGAATATAGATTGATCTTAGACTTCAGAAAGAAACAGCAACAAACATCGTACAGAAAACACATGGTTAGGATTCCAGTGCATATTAAATTTCTAGCAGCTTAATAATATAACAAATTAATGCACATCGCATTTAAGTTCCACAATTCTATCTATAAATTCACTGTGTTTAGCAGCAGTGTAGAAATAAAGGATATAGATACATAAAAAGAACGCTTCGTGATCCATGCAACCCTAACCAAACATAAACAATAGATGCATGATTAAGTTGGCATGTCTAAATGATTATTAACCCGAGCATCCTAACAACAAAATACTTGTTTCTTTGTGAAAAATACTCTGTAACTAAGTCACAACAACTTTCATTAAGAAACATCAAACTTAATTGAATGGATAGCAGCATAGAACATAGACAGATAACTGATATGAAATTAAGCGTGGTATTTTGAGGTTACCTTTGCCTTTTCCACCCTTTTGATGCTCCCAGCGGCATCATTTTTTAGAACCATCCCGCGGACAACAGTAGAATTGTGCAAACCGCCTCCAACCAGCTTAGCCACTCTAACATTGTCAACATTGAAGTTTGCAGGATTTTTGGGGCAAACTTGCATGCAAGCCTGAAGCGAAACAATACAAAACCCCAACATTAGTTGATATCAGGATGGCGCATGAAAGAAATAGCTCCCTATAAGCTGGTATGGATTAGCTCACATCAGCCACAAGAGGGCACAGAATATCCTCCTGGCCAAATTGCTTGCTCGCAACAGCTGATCTCATCCTCAACACAACCTCCTCCTTATTTCTTACATCCATATTCTCTGAGCCTTTCTCGACAAGGTCCTCCAAGATCTCAATCGTCTGCATTCCAAATACAAAGGCACGAAGAGTCTGCCATCAGACCACAGGTTTCAACAATACAAAAGGCCTATTCAACTGGGAGGGTAAGTCACCTTGTTGATGGCCTTGGTGTAGCCAATGATGATCTCGCTCGGATGCAAGCCCATCCTGATGAGCTCCTCTGCCTTCTGAAGCAGTTCACCAGCGAACGAGATGGTGAGGTTAGCTCCATCCCCAATCTCTTCCTGCTGAGCCCTGCCAGCTAGTACCAGGATCTTAGCCGCCGGGTGCTGAACCTCGAGCTCGTTCACAATGGTGGCAGCATCGTTTGTCACGAACAGCTTGTCCAAGTGATTAATAACCATTTTGTTCATTCCTGCATACAGGAAACAAGAAAAACTAAGCGGCCGCCATGAACGTCAGAACATTCCAGCATCTTAAGGACCGGTGTAACCTTTCAGCACTTAAGTGAAAGAAATTCAGATGAGATTTACAGAGAGGGTAGCAGACTAGTAGTTCTGGAAAATCTAATCGCTCGTGATCCAAACATTGCACACAACAAATTATCAATTTCAAAAGGCATGCCGTGCGCCAATTGTTTCACACTACCCAAATATTCATCATCTTGTCCCACCAAGCTCCAACAACCAGCTCACTCCTCGCTCCAGATTCGCCTCACCCTCGACCATCCCCGCAACCGCGCGATTCCAGGGCCTCACGCAGTCACGCTTACCCACCGCGGACGCTCTCCTCGCTCCAGATCCCCCTCATTCCTCAAGCCGCCACAGACCCAGCCCAGCCCTCCCCAGCCCAGCGCGAGGGGCGGACGGCACGAGAGAGCGCAACTCACCGTTGGGCCCGAGGGAGGTGCGCGTGATGGCGGAGAGCTCGCGGCAGGCGTCGATGTTCTTGAGCACGGCCTCCTCGAGCCCGGAGAGGTGGCGGTGGCCCTCCTTGAGCATCGACTGGATCCCGTACCCCGGCATCGCGCCCAGCCCCACCATCCTCGGTATCCGGCGGGCGGGCGGGCGGGAGGGGGGCGGCGATCTGGCGGCCGGCGGCGAGGCGGATCCGCGGCGGGGGAAGTTTAATAAACCCTAGTGGCCGCTGCGGCGCGAGGGAGTGCGTGCGAGTGGTGGAGGCGGGGAGACGCGGAGGCCGTCGCGGTGTTCTAGAGAAGCCGATGTGGGGAGGAAGCCCTAGGAGGGAGGCCAGAAGGTTCGGCCCGGGGAGGTCTGATGGGCCAGGATGGGCCTCGACGGGCGGTTGATTGACGGCCCATCTATCTCGCTGAGGAGCCTGATTCCGGGGCATGCAACCAAGTCGCTGACAAACGGGGCCATGGTATATGAAAGAGTGATGTTTTTTTTTTGAGATTATCTGAAAGAGTGATGTGATGCAAAGCCTTTGCCCTTTTTAGGTTGCAGTCGCCGAAACAGTGCCGAAGTTTTGGTCCAAAAAATGAAGAGGAGATTGTCTTGTCAAATTTTATCAAAATGGATGGCAAAATTCGGTAGTTTGTTTGGTTGGTTACGGTCCTTTTATCGAGGCAAACTCGAGTAGGATAGGCAAATTGGCACGCATCCAAACTCGAGTAGTCAGTTCGAGACTCAACTCTGTTCTCCTGGTTCAATCAGCCGAAATCACACAACTTTTCCATCAGCACAACAGAGTGGTTAACATGAGTGCCTACATGTTTGCTCTTATTTCAAAGAAAAAAATCCCATTGGGCATAGTACATTAGTTCGCACGTGGTTTGTTGTCGCCTATCGTGTGAATAAAAAGCATACTTACGCTGCATGATTCTTAAATGCTTTACTTGAGTTTGAGAGATAGCTTAGACTTTCAGAGAGGAGAGAGAGAGATTAATCTGTGTCTAAGTTGTATTGTGTAATTTAAAAAGTTATTTTTGTTGAACATTATTGCCATTTTGATGAAGTTGTTTTTTGTTCCAAATGAACTCTAAGTTCTTTTTTTTTCATTTTCTATAAAGGCCTTATATATGAGCTGATAATAATCTCTCAAATATGAGCACAAAACATCTCATGTGATCGAAAGTACTTAGTACAACAATCTTAATGCCGTCGTCACCTAGCTACAATCTACGAGCATCGCATTCACACCTTGCGAAAGCTCAAAGCACCACGAGAAAGCAGAGCCGCCAGCGCGCCCGCCGTCCCCGCCGCTGCGGCCGCCGGCGCGCCCGACCCAACGACCTGAACGCTGAAGTTGCACCTGCCCCGCGAGTCCGCGACGCGTCCTCGTCGACGACGACGGCGGGCCCCTGGAAGTCGCACGCCGCCTCGGTCTGCCCACTCCTGAAGCCCCAGACCCAGCCCAGCCCGCCCCAGCCAACCCGAAGAGCGGAAGAAGGCACGAGAGAGAGCGCAACTCACCGTTGGGCCCGATGGAGGTGCGCGTGATGGCGGAGAGCTCGCCGCAGGCGTCGATGTTCTTGAGCACGGCCTCGTCGAGCCCGGAGAGGTGGTGGTGACCCTCCTTGAGCATCGACTGGATCCCGTACCCCGGCATCGCGCCCAGCCCCACCATCCTCGGTCTCTGGCGGGCGGCGATCTGGCGGCCGGCGGCGAGGCGGATCCGCGGCGGGGGGAAGTTTAAACCCTAGTGGCCGCTGCTGCGCGAGGGAGTGCGTGCGAGTGGTGGAGGCGGGGGAGATGCGGAGCCCGCCGCGGTGTTCTATAGAAGCCGAATGGGGAGGAAGCCCTAGGAAGGCCAGAAGCTTCGGCCCGCGGGCCCGGGTAGGTCTGATGGGCTTGGATTGGAAACGGGGGCCTGGACGGACGATCAATTGATGGGCCGGCCCATCTTTGTAGCCGAGGAACCTGATTTCCGGTCCGCCACCGGTTGGCTGACAAGCAGGCCATGGTGTCTGCAACAGTGCCAAAGTTTTGATGATTCCAAATAAAACGTAGAGGATTGTCTTGCCAAATTTTTGTCGAACTAGCTGGCAAAATGTGAGTTTATGACTACCAAATTACGGTGGTGGACTCAGCGTAGGATCGTTTACATGTTGTGTAGCTTACTAGCTTATACTAGTAGAAATGCATGTGTGTGGCTCCTTGTCCGCTCCAAAACAGTGTCTTCTTGTTACCGGTTCAGTTTTTCATGGTGATATCAGCTTTCAAATCTACACCCATTAAAAATTTTGATAGGTTACTTGAAAAATATATGTACATAATCAATCTTCATGTGCAGGAAGCACAACTGTAAATAGAAAAACTGAACAAATGCAAAGGAATTGCCTGCTGACCTTGCCATCGGTAAAAAAAAGGTTGTTGAAATGCTTTTCTTAACAACAAAGGGAACAAACAATAAATTTATCTCTAAAATATCCATTTAAATTTTTATAAATGTTCAAGCATTTTAACCTCTCCCGCCTGGGCACTTTTAGTCCATTACTGAAGAAATATAAAGAGACTCAATTGTTTGACCAATTATTAATTAAGGGAAGCAATCCTTCCCTACCAGGCAAAGAAAACAGCCTAAGATCCAATTAAGAGTTGCAATTTATGTGCATAACAGAAATTATAGTCAATTTATTATCACAGACGAACCCGAGTTGAGTCTGTGTGATCATATTTCCATGCGAAAAAATCAGCAAAATATAGACAATTTGATCCCTAAACTTTGATATGATGGTCAAGTTCATCTTCAACTTTTAGTTAGACCAATATAGTTCCTCAACTTTCATTTTTGGGTCAAACTCATCATTGTGCTATATTATACTCCATATATAATAATATGAGATTTATGCAAAAATTCCTCTTTACCCTTGTTTCCTTCCCCTTAGCTAATGCAAGCAGATCAGTGTAGTGGCATGAGCATCAATCCATTTAGGAGTTGAACTTTACAAGTGTTAAATTTGGAACATAACATTGAATTGTATCGCGGGCACGTGAAAAGTGGAAATTAAGGAGGAGAAGAAAAATGCAAGGGTAAAAAGAACTTTTTATATTTATCTCATGTTATTATGGAGTATATAACATCATCATAAGAACGGGTATGACCCAATGGAAGTTGAGGGAGTATATTGGCCTATTTAAAAAGTTGAAGGATGAATTTGACCCTTACAATAAAATTGAGGGATTAAAATGACTATTTTGCCAAAAAAAATCCCATTGGGCATTGCTGTCCTCGCCAAAAAAAAAGTACATTGCTGTCGTCTGAATAAAGAGCATGCTCATGCTACATGATTCTCAAATGCAACTTAGACTTTCGAACATTATTGCTATTTTGATGGAGTTGTTCTTTTGTTCCAAATGAACTCTAAGTTCTTTTTTTCCCTTTTCTATAAAGAGCTTACATATGAACTGATAATCTCTCAAATATGAGCACAAAACATCTCATGTGATCGAAAGTACTTAGCACAACCCCTCAAAAAAAAAACTTAGCACAACAATCTTAATCCCGCCACCTACCTACAATCTACGAGCATCGCATTCACACCTCGCGTAAGCTCAAAGCAAGACGAGAAGCAGAGCCGCCAGCACGGCCGCCGTCCTCGCCATGGCCACGGGGGCCGGCGCGCCCGACCCGACGACCTGCACGCTGAAGTTGCACTTGCCCCGCGACGCGTCCTCGTCGACGACGACGGCGAGCCCCTGGAAGTCGCACGCTGCCTCGGCCTGCCCCTGCGCCTGGTAGTAGGCGTTGAACGCGTACGACGCGTTGCCGCGCGCGTCCAGCGCGCCGCCGCAGCTGCACCCGTACCCCAGCACCGTGCATTCGGCGCGGCCGCACGCGTAGCCGACGCTGTCCGCGACCCGCCCCGCGGCGTCTCCGTCGCCGGCGGCGGCGGCGTCCGGGTTCAGCACGCACCACCGCCGCAGCAGGTAGTCGACGCCCCTGGCCGCGGCGGGCATCGCTGGGCGCCCGCCGCCGCGGAGGGCGAGGGGGAACTTGGGCCGGCCGTCGAAGGTGAAGAGGCCCCAGTGGCGCTCGAAGTTGCCCGGCGCCACGCTCTTGGCGTCCTCGTTGATGAGCCCGAACAGGTACGCCTCGATGCGCGCGCCGGGCCGGAGCGGCGTGCCCTTTCCCGCGGCGAGGCGCCGGAGCAGCCCCGCGTAGAACCGCTCCGCCAGCGCCGGCGTGGCGTGCCGGTCGCCGTCCGTCGGCCAGCCGACCTCGCCGATCATCACCGGCAGGCGGCCGAGCCCGAGCCTCAGCGCCGACACCAGCGTGTCGAAGTTGGCGTCGAACGCGTTGGTGTAGGTGAGCCGGCCGTCCACCACCGGCTTCGCCTTCACCGCCGCCGCCACCGCCGCCGTCGAAGAAGGCGTAGTCGAGCGGGAAGCCGTCGTTCCCGTACAGGCTGAGGAACTGGTAGATGTTGACGCGCCGCTGTGGTTGAGGAAGCACGCCAGCTCGGCCATGACCCCGGCCACGTCGGCGCGGAACCTCCGCGCCGACGGCACCGGGTCGCCCGCCCCGGCGGCGAGTCGTACACGTCGGCGTTCACGGGGACCGTCGCCTTGACCCGGCCGCCGTGGCCGGCCTCGTCGAGCGCGCGCTGGATGTTCCGCAGCGCCGGCACGGTGAGTCGGTGACGCGGTCGAACGAGCCGTTGTACGCCCGGAGGAAGGGCTCGTTGCCGACGGCCACGAACCGGATGTCGACGCCGCCGTCGAAGGCGTACCTGGTGACGTTCTCCTTCACCCACTCCCTGGCGCGGCCGTAGTCGGCGGCGAGCAGGTCGTTGGGCGCGGCGACCATCGTCTCGATGCCCGTCCCGGCGAGCCCCGCCAGGGTCCGCTCGTCGGCGTCGAAGATCTTCACCTTCCGGAACCCGTTTTCCGCGAGCAGCCGCGCCAGGCGCCACCACCTTGGGCCGCAGCCGGCGCGTCGACATCGTGCCCCAGTTCACACCGAGCGCGACCGCCGCCATCGCTGCCGCCGTCGCGGCGACGAGAACCCAAGCGAGAACGCAGTGCAGCACCGCCATTGGAGACCCTCGTGCTCTCGTCTGATCTCCTACGGCCAGGGAAGAAACACCCGGATCCGGCGGGCTTAAAAGGGAGGGATCGGCTGCGCCGACCGGCCGGGGACGACACCATAACGCAAGGGTACTGTTACGAAGTGCATGGATTCTGGCTTCACTTTCTGCGTGTGGAACAACCGCGGCTCGCTAGCTTTAGCAAAGCGGATCGCCGCTGGGGCATTCAATGGCGGTGCACGGTGGCGGAAATGGTTGCCGGGGGAGGTTGGGGACGGGGTTAGCGGTGGCAGGACGGAGGTCAGGGACGATCGATCGAGTAGAGGGAGGCGGCGGTTAATATAATGGGATGCATGGGCGGTGTTCGTGTGAGTTGGCCGGCTGAGCACGGCTGACGTCTGCGACGAATTGTGGCGTGCGCGAGACGGAGTTATGGCGGCGATGACCGGCGGTGCTCTGAGCCGGAGTTGTGTGCCACGGCATCGGCTCCGGCCGCCAAGGACTGCGCGAGCTTCGCCAAGGAATAAGGTGCGTGGTTTTGATGACTCAGCAAGAAAGGGAAAAAGTAACTTATCTGTATATTTTTTGTTACAATCCAAATTAATTGTTTCTTGATTTCAAATTATTTTTTTAATGCCGAACCAAGCATAATATTAGTAGCGTTGTTGCTTCATTGAAAATATATGGTGAATTGGGCAGCACATTGCACATACCTGAGATTGAGAGAGAAGCAAGCAACACGAGTACTGTACCATACATCTCGATCTCGAAGGAATTGCTGGAAGTAATCAACAGGGCCGGGCGGGATTAAATAGACAGTCGGAGAAGTAGATCTTCGTCGGTGAGGATGGCCGCCCCCTCGTCCGACCTCGCCGGCGCCCTCCTCTTCATCGACGCTGCGCAGCTGCTCTCCAGCATCTGAACCCGCATCCCGCTTCCCTCTCCTTCAACCTGGCTTCCTCTCCATCGGCCCCTTCCCGGCGATTCGGTCTCTGCTCGAGGCCGCCTGTCGTCGGGGCACCACGCCCGGTGAGCTCTTCGTCGACCTGGTCCTCCAGAACTTCTTCGCCCCGGTCTGCGCCGATCTCGTCCCGGCGTCCTCCCCGCACCTTCAGCCTACTCCGATCTGGATTTCGGTAATCTCTGCTTCCCCCTCCACCCCCTCTTTGGTGTGTGTGCTTGATGCGCTCCTGTTCTGGTTGGGATTTGGGTCAGACCATCTCCGCATCGTTCCTGTCCAACCTTGTCTCTTCCGTTCTACTGTCTCCTCCCCCTCGGTAGCCGCCCTCCTCGCCACCATCGTCGGAGTCGTCCATGGTGGACTCATTCTCCGTTTCCACCCCGTTCAACAGGACGCTCTCCGTTTCATTCGAATTTCGAACTCCGCCGCCACTTCACCGTTGCTTTCCTCCATCTTGGGCCCATACCCCCATCTTGGTTCTTGGGCGCCTTCTGGTGGCGCTCCTCCAGCGAGGCAAAGTGACCGTCCCACCTCCAGCTCCGGTGACGTCGCTTGCTCCTCTTTACCCCCTTTTTCTCCCCGTGCTCCTGGTCCTTCTAGTAGACTCATTTGCCTGTGTCTTTCGGGCCCAGCCGCCAAAGGTATTCTAGGGGCGTCTCCATGCGCCGAGTCCGTCGAACCCCTCCCTGCTTCCCCTCCTCCCCCCTATCCTCCCCTGCTTTTCCCCCGGTGGTGAACTCGACCCAGCTCAATGCCGCTCCGCGCCAAATCTCGCCGGCTTTTGCCGACGCTTCCTCTGCCCGGCCGACGTCTGCCCTAACCTTTGCCCAGGCCACCGCCGCGAACCCTACAGATATGGCCGCCCCAAACAATCTACGCCCCCATCCACTCCTCCACCCTCGGACCTCTGGCGGCGCTGCTTCTAGTGTCTTGCGCTCAACCACAAAATCGACCGCTGCCGCGGCCCCATTCGTTGCCGGCGGTGCTGGGGACTCGGCCACACGGCTAGGTATTGCAAAGCTCCTGTGCCGTACCATTCGTCTTCCCTGCCTTCTTCTAACTCCACACCTTTATGCAGTGACACCATGCCGAGATCCCTGTCCACCTCTCGTGCCTCCAACTCGCCGGCTTTCGACGAGCCACGTTCCACCTCCTCGCCTGTCTCCTCCGCGCCATCCTTCATCCCCATCCCTGCCGCCTCGTCGGAGATCCGTTGCTCCTCCAACTTCGGCGCGGATGATGGGACTGCTTCCTCTGCTCCCTCCCCTCGCTCGGTTTTTGACACCCCCCCTCTCTGTTCCTTCCTCCTCTTCCACCTCCCCTTCCTCCACTCGCCCCTCTTCCCCTTCGTCCACTCCTACCCCTTCCACGGACTCGATTCCTATCTCTGACTCTGTGCCCGATGCTGAGGATCTCCTACCCCCTGCTCGTCCGGACCATATGGACACTTACATGCCTTTCGTCTCCATGCCTCACTTTGACAATCTCGCTTTTGCCTACACTGATCCTCTCGTCCCGGCCCCGGTCAACACCATCCACCGGGCGCTCCAGCTCCAAGGAAGTAGCCCGCCCCCCCCCCCCCCCCCCCCCCCCCCCCCCCCGTCCGCTTGACTGCCTCCTCCCGTGGATCCCAGCTGCTGATCTTCAGCAGTGCCGCGGCTCATGAGGCCACTATCCACAGAGCCCCCCTTCACCACCTCGAGCACACTGTGTTCCTTGAGCGTCATGATGAGTCTGACAACAGGTTCCTCTTTCATCATAGGCTTTTGTCGCTCTCTCTGTTGAAGATTACCCCCTTGAACACTGGAACCGTGACCACATCATCCATTGTGTCGCTCCCTTCGCAAATCCCCACTACATCGACCCCATTTGCCTAACTGGCATGGACTACTCTGCTGTCATTGTCATTGTCAAAGCAGAGAGCTCTGCAGACATCCCCCACCACTTAAACTTCAAGAACCACGATAGCTCTGGCTCTGTCGGGCGTGTCCACATCTTCCACATTGAGGACATCGACATTCCCAGTGACGACTCTGGTCTTGACTCTGATGGAGAGTCGGGCGGGCCTCCTTCCCCCCACCTGAACAACTTCTCCTTTGGTTCCCCATCAAATCCTCTGCCTCGGGCATCCGACTCCCCTCCACTTCCTCTCTTCCCGGCTGCCTCTCCTGCAGTTTGCGCAGCGCCTCTGCTCTCTTGGCCGGAAGCTGTCTGTGTTCGCGCCTTCCCTGGGTAGATTGAGGTTACTGCCCTTGGCCCAAACGGCGCCCTTGGACACTACCGCATCCCCTTGGCTCCCCTTTCTCCCACAAGCGGCCCCCGTGGCATGATGGTTGTCAACTTTGCCATTGCCTCCATTGGCCTCATCCAGGACATCGCCACTGTTGGTCCCCGCCGCTCCTTAGTGCTCTCTGCTGCTCCGCTCTGCTCTGGCTTGGGCCACTCTTCTTGGATTCATGGTCCTGTTTGCGACTCCTCCGCTTTCTTGGGCCCTGGGCTCTCCGCCTCGTCCGCCTCGTCCTCCTCTGGTGGTCCGCCTCTTGCTGGGTTTGCCACTCGGGCGGCTCCTCTCTTCGGGCCGAGCGTTGCTCCCCTGGCTGCCCTCGGTCGTGCTACCTACGATGCGGGTCTGGACGCCCCCGCTGCTCGCGCGGCTGCCCCGGTGGCGGATCTGCCGGACCTGGATCCTCCGGCCGCCCAGGTTCACCCACGTGCTTTCGGCCTTCGCAGGATCTGCCGGAGCCTGGCTTCCTGTCCATGCTGGACAAGGCGGCCATCCTCAAGAAGCGCAAGATGGAGGGGGGCGCTCGCCGCTCTAACGACCACCCTGCTGCCCTTCCTGTGGAGCTTCTGGAGGTTGCTGCCTCTTCTGACGATTTCATCCCCCCTCAGGACCTCCGAATCCTTGGAGCGGCCTGCGGCGTCCCTTCCGACGAGCTTTCATCCCTGGATGACATCGACCCTGTCTTCGATAGCTCTGTCCTGAGCACTCCCCGAGCGGCTTAGTTTCCTCATGGAACTTGCTGCTGGCCACTGGTGCTTTTGCCGAACCGCTGGGTTTGTTTCTCGTAGTACCCCGTCCACCAGCTGCACCTGTTCTCTGCTTACTGGCGCTTGTTTGCCGCTTTCTCTGTTCTTTTGGGCACTGCTTGTTTGCGCCTGCCTTAGAACTCTCTTTGTCTTTGTTGTTCTGCGATGGCCTGTTCACTTAAAAACTCTTCGGCACTCTACTAGTTCCTATGGTTAATTGCTCTCTTCCCATTCTCTTCTGGAATGTCCGCGGCCTCGGCAACTTTGATAAATGTTCTGAAGTTAAACGCGCTCTCCTTCTTCACAAACCTTCCGTCGTTTGTCTCCAGGAGTCGAAGCTCGTGGACATCCCACACTTTAAGAAGCTTTCTTTCCTCCCTGATGCCCTTCAATCCATCATCTTTCTTCCCTCTGCGGGTGCTTCTGGGGGTGTGATTACTGCCTGGGATCAAGCGTCCTACGAGCTTGCTGGTCACTCCATTGGAACCTACTCTGTCACCACACTCTTCCGTGCTTTAGCTTCGGACCTCTCCTTCTCTTTAACTAATGTTTACGGTCCCTGCGCTCATGACCTTAAGCCGGACTTTCTCTCTGAAATCTCCACTATCGCCTCGCACATTGCTGGACCTTGGGCTATCGTTGGCGACTTCAACTTGATCCGCTCCCCCGATGACAAGTCCAGTGACAATTTTGATGCTCATGAAGCAGCCTTATTCAATTCTACTATTGACGACCTTTGTCTAGTAGAAACCCCGCTCCTTGATCGCCTCTTTACCTGGACTAACAACCAACCTTCTCCTACTCTTGTGCATCTTGACCGCTCGCTGGTCAATATGGCCTGGAACACCACGTTCCCGGATACCTCTCTCAAATCCCTTACGAGAACGACCTCTGATCACGTTCCCCTACTCCTCTCTACAGCCACAAACGTTCCACGCCCTGCCATCTTCCGCCTGAACAACCACTGGTTGTCCATCCCTTCTTTTTCCTCTCTTGTTCTCTCTAATTGGTCCAGTGTAGATGAGAGTCAACCCCGCGCAACCTCTTCCTCGGCCCTTCTTTGTCTCCGACTCAAGCGCATACGTTGTGCTGCTCGTGCTTGGGGGAAACGCCAACGTCCCCTGGAAGTCCTCATCTCAAACTGTGAGCTCATGATCAATTTGCTTGATCTCATAGAGGAACGTCGCCACCTAAGCAGACCTGAATTCTCCCTGCGCTCTCTCATCCGTCTTTCCCTTGGTCGACTCAACGACCAACGCGCCACCTTTTGGCGCCAACGTGGCAAGGTCAAACAATGCATTCTGGGTGACAAAAATACCGCATACCATCACCAATGTGCTACTATCCACTTCCAGAAAAATAAAATCAAATCTCTCTCTAGCAATGGCCTTACGGCCACTAGCCACTCCGCCAAAGCTCTTATTCTTCATGATTTCTACACGCAATTGCTCGGATCGACGTGCCCTTTTTCCCTCACCTTTGACCTTCACTCCCTTTTCTCCTCTTCTGCCCTTGATTCCTCCCAGGCTGCGTCCTTGATATCCCCTTTCGATGCCTCTGAGGTCCGCCTTGCCCTCCTCGGCATGAACTCCAATGCTAGTCCCGGCCCAGATGGCTTCGAACCGGCTTTCTTCAAAAAAATCTGGGACCTGTCAAAGCAGAATCTTCTTTCCTTCCTCTCTGACTTCCACTCTTGCCATGCTGATCTGGGACGAGTAAACAAGTCCTACATCGTCCTAATCCCGAAGAAACCCGGCACTTCCACTGCGAGCGACTTCCGCCCAATCTCGTTGCAAAACATCTCGCCCAAAATCGCCTCCAAAATGCTCACCTCCGGACTGCAACCTCTTGTCCCTTCTCTCATCCATGATGATCAAACTGGCTTTATTAAAGGAAGGAGCATCTCTGAAAAATTTATTTATGATGCTGATATCATTCAATCTTGCCACAAGCGCAAAGCTCCTGCCATTGTTCTAAAGCCAGTTGGTCTGCCCTCGATCTTGTACTCGATGCTAAGGGCTTTCCTCCCCTCTGGCGATAGTGGATGATTTCTCTCCTCTCTACCAGTCAGTCGGCCGCCCTCCTCAACGGCAAGCCAGGTAATTGGATCCAATGCCATTGTGGCCTCCGACAAGGAGACCCTCTCTCTCCCTACCTCTTCATCCTTATTGCTGACACCCTCCAGCGTCTTATCCTTTTGGCGTCCAGCAATGGGGCGCTTGAACACCCTCTCTCCCCCACCCTTCCTTGCCCCGTCCTGCAATATGCCGATGACACCCTCATTATCCTCAAAGGAGATCCCCAGCAACTTGGGTGCCTTAAAGACATTCTGGACTCCTTTTCCTCCTTCTCTGGTCTACACATTAACTTCGATAAGAGCACGTTCATTCCTATAAATATTCTAGAATCCAGTGCTGCTGCTATGGCAGCTTCTCTTGGGTGCTCTGTCTCCTCCTTCCCCCAACCTTACCTTGGATTCCCTCTCTCCACCACAAAGGTCCGCTTCGCTGACCTGCAACCTCTGCTTGATCGCTTTGACTCCTATTTCGCTAGTTGGCGTGGGCATCTTCTCAGTCAAGGTGGGCGTGAGGTCCTGGTCAACTCTGTTCTTTCTAGCTTCCCAATCTATGCAATGTGCTCCATCCTTCAACCTAAAGGGGTCATTGACTACATCGATTCTAAACGACACGCCTTTCTTTGGACGGGTGACAAATCTTGCACCGGGGGTCACTGCAAAGCCCCTTGGGAATTAGTTTGCATCCCAAAGGAAAAAACGAGGTCTAGGGGTCAAGGATCTTTACACTCAGAATCGCTGCCTCCTTCAAAAGTTCCTGGTGAAACTCCACACACCGTCTGCCTCCCCCTAGCACTCGTGGTTCACTACCAACTACGACTGGTCCTCCTCTCGTGACTTGGGTGACATCAAACGTTCTGATACCTCGGTCTGGTCTGCCCTTGTGTTGGGACTCCAGAGTTTCCGGGACATCACTTCTGTCACCGTGGGCGGCGGCAACTCTACCTCCTTCTGGCTTGATCTCTGGCTTGATGACATAACTTTAGCGGATCGCTTTCCTCCCCTTTTTTCCCACTCCCACCGCAAGAACGCTTCGGTTGCCAGAGTCCTCTCTATGGACAACCTTTGTCTGGACCTCCAACCTCATCTCTCGTCCACCGCGTCTTCTGAACTGGCTGCTCTCACCTCCTGCCTCAGCTCGACTACATTGGATCCTTCTGTAGCTGACTTTCGTTTCTGCCGTAACTCAGTTTCCTCCCCCTTCTCTACAGCTGTCAGCTACTCCATTTCTTTCTCCCATTTGGAGGATGACCCCTTTGCTACTCTCATTTGGCGCAACTTCGCCCCCTCGCGTTGTCGGTCTTTCCTCTGGTTGACTCATCAGCATAAACTCAACACACATGTCCGCCTACGCTCCCGGCGAGCCAACAATACCGGTCATTGCCACTTCTGTGCTGCTGATGAAGATGTTCCCCATCTTTTCCTTCACTGTCCGCGTGCTCAAAGCTTCTGGTGCCTGCTGGACATCGACTCGTCTCCCGTCCCCTCCATTGAACGGCTCTGGTCTACTCCTTTCCTTGGGCCTGTTATCCCCAACCAGAGAATGCGCTCAACCATTATCACCTGTATTTTGTGGAATGTTTGAAAGTGCAGGAACTCCAAGGTGTTTAGCGACCTCGATGACTCCAATGAAATCGTGGTCAGGTGATGCTCTACTGATCTTCGGCTCTGGGCCAACCGAGCACGCTCCGCTACTGACCGACTGTGCTTAGATAATTGGAGCCTTTTCTTTTGCTCTATGTAATTTTTATTCTTTTTTCTTAGTTTATCCTCCCCTCCCTCTCTGGAAGGCCTATTGATTTTTCTCTGTCCTTTTGTCTCCCCCTGCTGTTCTCTCTGTTCTCTGTAATCTGCACACTTCTTTTCAATGGCAATGGTTCAGGCTGACCCAACGGGTCCGCCGTAGTTCCTATCAATTCATTGAAAATATATATATTAATTAAGTGGATTTTATATGCAAAACAGCTTGTAAATGACTATTGCTAAAGATAAATTTAGCTATTGCTAAAGAAAAAAATGTCTCCATCAAACTTTTTTTTTTGAACACATGTCTCCATCAAACTTTGTAAATGACTCTCCAGATTTAGTGGCTCTCCATCCCACTTTATTTGCTCTATATTTTTAAATAACCTACCTCACTAGCCATCCAGCCTCTTGGTTTACAGAGATTGTTGGACTACTCTAGTATTTTCTTGTCAAATCTATTTTAGAGTGTAGCTAAATCAATAAATTTAGCTAGTCTTTTTTGGCTAATCTCTTGGAGATGCTCATGACATGCTTCGTCCTTGTTTGAGAGCCACACAAATTCGCAAAATTGCTTGAATCAAACCATAGCAAACAAGCAAACCTTATATTCAAAAAGGAATCAGGCATGGATATTGACAAAGAACACATTCCAATAGCGATGCCCAAGTTCCGGACAATGTGTACACTCAGAAACTAGTCATATCAGTTCTCATATGAAACTTCATGGGTATGGATTTAGATCGGACACGGGGCAAATCATATGAAAACACGGTCTGGGATGGCGATGGCGAGGCCCAGGGAGCACGGCATCACCAAGGACAACTGTCTGCGATCAGCGTCCTGGACGTTATCTGTGGGGATTGGCACCCTGAGACACTAGGAGTCCTAGCATTTTCAGAGCAGAACGTGTAAGTTCAGACCATGATGAACTGATTCAAACCCATGAAGATCTAGCCATGTATTAAGACCCTGGGTATTTGTAAGAATTTTCCGGGACTCTTTTCACTCATGTCTTTACAACTTCAGGGGTCAGAATCAGGCATGTTGTTGTTGCTGCTGCTGCCGCAAGGAATAGGTCCAGGCCATGTTGCTCACAGTATCTTGGTATGGATGTTGTTAGAACCTTGTTTACTATGGAAAACCATCTGAATTCAGCTTCAAGTGTCTTATGTTGATCAACTTTCTATTCATGATGCAAGGAATATTTTTCAAGAAATCAGTCCAAATCGACAAATTTGCATAATTGCATCCACACCGTCATTGTTGCCTGTGTTCATCTCCTTTCTAGCGATCGATATTTGGTTGTGCTTCTTTGGGCTCATGGGTCGTAACTAACGGGACGACCTCGGTTTGGTTAGTTGTTTACCTATCTTTCTTTCATCCATCAGTAGTTTAGTGCACTGAATGTGTTGGAGGTCAGATTCGATTTGAATTGAAAGATAGGAAAATAGCAATATCTTACGTGAATTGTGATTGATCCTTATCCATTTCATCTTTTTGTAAATTTCATATCTCCAGATTGTAGCTGAACTTGGTCTTAATAATTTAGTGCATTAAACTAGTGACACATGAAAGAAAGTCATATGAACAACCAACCAAAAAAGCATAGAAAAATATCGGTCACCAGAGAAGGAGATCAACATGAGCATCGGTAATGATATGTTTGATAATAAATTGATAATATGCGAAGCAGTAAATTTCGACTGATTTTGTGGAAAGAAATATTCTTTGACTCATGAATGTGAAATAGCAAATGGATCAAAACAGGTGACTTGGAACTGAATTCAGATGATGATACAAATAAATAACTACGGTAAATCAAGGTTCTAACAACCAACTCAACATTAAGAGAATATTGCAAACGAAATTACCTAGACTTACTTCAAAATCAACATTAAGAGAATATTTTAAACGAAATTACCTAGACTTACTTCTATAGCAAGAACAACACGCCTCATTCCAAACGCTGGAATGAACTACTGCTCTTTTTGACCCCACGAATTTTTGTAGGAATTCCGGTGGAAAAAATCACGCAAAATTCCTACAAATTCACGAGGTCCCGATGCACGGCTACGCTGTGATGGGTTCTACTCCGTTCATGGTTTGGACGAGCACCTCCTGCTCCAAAAACTCCCGGACGCCCAGCGTCGCCGGGTGCCAGTCGCCGCAGACCACCTCCAGGATGTCGATCGCCGACTGGCAGTGGTCCTCGGCGACGGTGCGCTCGCCGGCCCTCATCATCACCCTCGCCCGCGCCACCAGGAGCTCCGCCCTCGCCCGCGCGAGCTCCCGGTACACCTTGGGGTCCAGCTCCACGTACGCGCCGCCGCCGTTGCTGCTGCTCCGGCGAGGCGCGCCGCCGCCGCCGACGTACCTCTCCTCGGCCTCGAAGACGCCGTCGGTGGCCTCCCGGAGCAGCTCGAGCGCGGCGGCGCACGCCGAGTGCCCAGCCAGGCAGCGCGACGCGAGGGGCAGCACGGAGCCCGTGACGAACCGCGCCAGCTCCGGCGCCGGCAGCTCGACGCCCGCCGATGCCGCGTCGAACCTGAACACCGACAGGCACGCCGCCCACGTGTGGTCGTCAGCGGCGCTCCGCCCCTGCGCCGCGGCGGCGGCGGCGGAGACGGCGTCCACGACGGCGCGCGCGGCCCGGCCGGAGCCGGCCTTGTGGCCGAAGAGCCGGAACACGCCGTGCACGGAGACGCACCCCTCCCGCGTGCTCCGCCGCGCCACTCCCAGGCGCAGCAGCGTCGCCAGTGCTGCCTGCTCGGCGCCGCCGGCGAACGACGGCGCGCGCGACGAGGCGCAGGGTAACCTCACCGTGCGCTTGAGCCGCTTCCACGGCGTCTCGACGGCTGCGGCCGCGCGGGCGGCGTCGACGAGCATTGCCGCCGGGATCGGCGCCGGCGCGAAGAAGCTGCTGGCCTCCAGCAGCCGGAGCGCCACCTCCTCGAGCCCGCCGGCCTCCGCCTCGCGCCCCAGCAGGGCGAGGCACGCGTCCAGCAGCCGCACCAGGCCCGGGTTGTCGCGCAGCGCGGCGTCGTCCCGGGCCTCCCACGTCGGCGCCCGGTGTGGCGCTCGGCGCATCGCGGCCCGGAGCTCGGCCGGGCCGACGGCGACCTCGGAGAGCATCGCGCCGACGAGGGCGAGCCCCAGAGGCACGCCGCCCACCGTCTCCTGAATCTCCCTAAGGACAGCCGCGTCGTCCTCGCGGAGCGCGCGCGCGCCCGTCATCAGGCGCATGGCGTTGGACGCGTCGAGGCCTCCCAGCGCGAGCGTCCTGACCCCCGGCAGGCCGCCGGCGAGCCGCGTCGTGACGATGACGCGCGTGCGCCGGCAGCCACGGGGGAGGAGCTCCCCAACGACGGCGCGGCGGTCCCACCAGTCCGTCTCGCTCTCGAGGTTGTCGATGACGACGAGGTAGGGGATGTCGCGGGCGAGCTCCTTGTTGATCTTGGCGATGGCGTCGCCCTCGATGTCGTGGAGGCTCCTGGCGGCGGCCCGCCGCCCCGTCGACTGCACGAAGCTGTCGCCGACGGCGATGCCGAGGTGGTCGGCGAGCTTGAGGTAGCTCTGGCGCAGGTACCTCGCCTCGCCGTGCACCCAGAGCACCTTCTTGTACTCGTGCCGGTGCCGGTGCGCGAACTCGAGCGCCAGCTCCGTCTTGCCGGCGCCGGACGCGCCGGAGACGCAGACGACGCCGTCCAGGAAGGGCCACTCGTCGAAGACGGCGCCGCTCGGATGCATCGGCCGCTTCCCGGAGGCCTTGTCGTGGGCGCGAGCGCCGCCGCGCAGCATGGACTCGAGGTCGAGGAGCTCCTTCTCCCGGCCGACGAAGCCCGTGTTCCAGGGGAACGGGATCTCGAGGTCCGCCTCGGCGCGCCACGCCCTGACCGCCGGGGCCATGGCCCGCCGCCCCAGCCGCGCGCCGAGGATCTCGAGCACGTCGAGGACGCGGTCGCGGAGGTCGCCGACGCGCACCTCCACCGCCGGCTCCGCGCGGGCGAGGCCCTCGACGGCCTCCCTCCACTCCTCCTCCGGCCCGTCGTAGACCATCCAGAGATGGCCCCCGTACTTCTCCCACAGGTCGCCGCGCCCCGCCACGACGTCGTCGGCGACGAGGTCGCCCCTGGTGACGCCGACGAAGACCGGCACGAGCGCGCCGCGGTCCAGGAAGGCCCGGACCTCCTCGACGGCGTGGGGGTTGCGCAGCGTTTCCGGCGTGACGAGGACCACCCCGACCACGGCCGCATCCATGGCGCCCCGCGCGGCTGCGTGCGCCGGCGCGTCCCCGCACCGGCGCCGGTTGGCCGCGACGCAGGGCACGCCCAGCAGCTCGAGCTCGGCGCGCAGCCACGCCGCCATCCTCCACGCGTCGCCGCCGTGCCCGACGTAGACGTCGCACTCGCGCGCCATCGTCCTCGCCCTTGCCGCCGCCTCCTCCTCGCCGTCGGCCCCGTCGACCCCCAGGGAGGTCCACGGCGCCGCCCGCCTCCTCCTCACCTCCTCCGGGTCCCGGATGCGGACCCCGCCGGAGCTCGACGCCGCCGCCGCCATTGCCCTCCTCTCTAGCTAGCTCTCCAAGGTTTCTTGTCTGTCTCACTCGGTAAGCGCCTAGCTAGATCCGGAGCTAGATCGCGTTCCGGCGAGTCCGAGAGGGGATCGACACGACGGAGCACTCTAAATAGGCGAAATCGGGAAGGAGATGATGGGATCCAAGAAGTGGCATTGATGAAGCTCTTGCATGTCCAGCAGAAGAAAACAAGGTTTCCAACTGGAGGTGAAGCAAAGCGGGAAAGTTTTGAACTGGAAGGTGCTTTGCATGGCAGACTTTTTTAGCTATTTTTTTTGTTTGGAACGGATTAATTGCTGCCCAAAATTTTCTGACCATTTTACCCCCCCGTCATGATCATAGAGACTTGGTGAGGCCAGGGGGTTGGTGGAACTTTGAGCCGCTTATCATGGGATGGACGGCTGGGCATTGGTGATCTAGGGTGGTATCAAATTAGACGTTATTTCCACATTTTTGTTTGTTTGTTTGGTCAAAAATTTATCAATATTTATGCATAAAATTTTTTCGGGGTGCATTTATGGACGACATCTCATAGATACACTTAGTGGTGGTTATAGAGGAAGTACCTATTTATGCTTGTGAGTATGTTGGCATGCATTTATGCATGACATTCCAAAGATTATGTACTTTTAAATCCATGCTATATGTATATCTTGGGATCAAAGGGTCAAACAAATGGCCTCTAAAACAAATGACGTTATATACATATAGCATGAATTTAAAAGTATATAATCTTTGGAATGTGATGCCTAAATGCATGCCAACATACTCATCACAAGCATGAATAGGTACTTCATGTATAACCATCACTAAGTGTATCTACGAGATGTCATCCATAAATGCACCCCAAAAAATTTGCATGCATAAATATTGATAAAATTGCAGCGCCATATGCATGATTAAGCCCCTATGCTTGATCATGACTCGGATGAGGTCAACAGATTTGTGTTCAAATAGAACTCTGATTTTTATTGAGGAAAAGCCCAAAATGATTGATGGAAAATTTAAATAGTATTTCGAGCAAATGTTTTGGTGGGAGAAAATGGACCAAGTGCATACAATGAAATCTTTTAGAAGATATATAATATCTTGGTAATCTTTTGCTAGGTGCATGCAAGAGTTGCAAGCAGTGGAGGGTGTGCTTGATTAGCAACACAACAAAATACATCAATTCAAGAAGGGTAATGCACTTAAGATTTTTGTGCAAGCCTCCAAAGGCTAGGCTGAAGTATGGCTTTGGATTCTCCAGCTGGACAAGTATTTTTTTCTATTGTTTGATCTATTAACAAAATACAGCTGGACAATTAATAAAGTTTGCCATAAAGATTCTCCAAATCAATGACAGATGAAATCCAAATCTTCCCTTTGTACATTTTGTTAATAGATCAAACAAGTTACATAGTCAAGTGAAATCAACTAGCTTGTAGAAAGGCATACCTGAAATACTTATATATCAGAAGCAAGAGAATTCCATTCTCGAAATTCCAGCCCGAGATAGTTTGGATCATGGTCTTACTGAGATCATCCATACACCTTGTTAAACAACAAAAGAGTTATCTAGCTAACTTTTGCACTCTCAGATCAAGAATAAAGTACAATAAACATGAAAGTTTTAGTCATCATCCATTGAGGAGGAATTTGTTAGCAAATTAGGTTGAAAAACTTTAAATAAAATAGTAAGAATTTCTTAATGAAGGATATACACACCTTAATGCAGATAGCCGCTGGCTTACAATGTATGACTAGATGTTATAACAAAATTTAAGAACCTCCTTCTGTCTCTTTTTCTTGTGCACCGATGAATTCCATACAACCTTTAAATTCATTGTAAAAAATAAGCATATTATGCATACAAAATTTTGCTAATAACCTCAATATAATATACAAATATGCTAATAGTTCCTCTTTCTTAGTGCGTAATGGGGTCTGCAGATCAGGACAAGTAGTGGATATTTATAATTCCTCATGATTTCTACAATTCTCTCTTATGCTAGTAATTTCCTCTCATACTCTGTAGGCTTAGATCTCACAATCCTACTTTTGATTAACATAGCAGTAGATAACGCAATCCAAAACGGGGCTAGATCTAAAACTATAATTCTTCGTATATTGATTTCCAATATAGGGACATACATTACACATCTAAAATTTTGGTTAATCTGTTAAATAGAAACATATGCTAAGGCTTCCTTTTTCTCAAACCGTTACAAAACTGTAGAGGCTAACATTCCTCAAGATTTTTGCAATCCTACCGATGGTACAATCACCTCGCATAAACTTCATATGCCCACATCTCGCCATCCTACTTTTGATGAACAAAACTTTAGATCTAGCCCAATCCAAACAGGATTAGATCTAAAATCACAAATCCTGAACTACAGATTCAATCACAAAGTGGTGCGAAAAAGACAGAAATCCTGAAAGGGACTAGATCTAAAATCACAAATCATGGACTACAGATTCAATCGCAAAGGGGTGCAGAAAAGATAGAATTCATAAATACATTTTTGCGCTCCCTTGAAACTTCACCAAACATTGATCCTCACTATAGATTCATATGTCCAATAGAATCACTACTAAAATGATATAAGGGATAAAAGTAAAATCCAAGATGTTAAAAAGGGGAAGTAAATCAGGAAACAAAACCTTACATATGCGCAATCTTCCTTGTATACACGATCGATGTCTCCCTTGCTCACGCTACACCCTATCTCAGGATGGAACTAACCCTAATGTGCATAAGTCTGGCTTGCGCAGCCGCCGCCGCCGCCCCTCCCCCTCCCCCATCTCGCATCCGCTCCAACTAAGGGTTTGGGGTACAGTATATATAGCCAGCTACAGGTACACACTATGATGGGCTGAAAGTTCCTAGGTAAACATTTTCAGAAGATACATCCCTCCTTTGGTAACCCTATTCGAAGCCCAAGCCCAAGTTAGGCCCACAAGATGAATACCCATTCTCGAGGCCTTTCAACATCCCCCCTCTCTTTACACACTAACACACTCCAAATGCGCTCTACGCTCTATTTGAGTATTAATATGATAGACAATATATTCTACATATCATTTCACCATAGGCTATACTCCTTTCTTGGAGTCCTGGAAGTGTAATAGACACCTCACATGCACTATCTGTTTCTTCTAAGGACCTCATTGGGTAGATAGGAAGATTCCTTTTTAGATACATAATGGAATAATAGGTGTGTTAGTTTTACATTGTCCTATATTTTTGTAGGCTCATGCGATTTTCAATTCCCTTAGGACTGTTGTACTCTTTCATTACTCTATATTTTTTTGTCTCCAACATTATTTATTTTTCACTTAAAACATTTTCTTATTCTTACATTGTTTTCATGCAATATATATTTTCTATTCCATTGTCATTGTTACACCAACAATTGAATTGCTCAAGCTAGATATGCCATTTTATCTATAATTTAGGAACAATATTTTTTTTTGTTCTAAAGCATGACTCTTGCTCCACACATAAACATGATATGCTGGCTCTTATGCTTGGTTGGCAAATGTACAGCTTCCAAATGCTTGGGTAAACATTCAGTTGGGATTCATTGAAGAAAATATATATAGGTTAAAATAGTATACTCTCCATGATTTAAATACATGTCATTCGAGCCATCTAAACTTCTCCCAAAATACCTATTATCCAAGATCTTCTAGACATTTTCCTATTTTCTTCCTTTCTTGCCCTTGCTAAAGAAATATTAACACTGTCACAAATAAATAAAGCACCTCTCTCCAATGTAGTGTAAATGCATGAAGTGTAATATTATCATTTGATACTATTTCTTAGTTCTATGCATAACTTTAAAGTGACGTCTATTTTGAACTAGGGGTGCGGTAAATAATTATGTTTGAATTGACATTTTTGGTGAGGTTGTGAGGGGGTTTTCTTGAAACTATTAGCACAAGCACAACCACCAAGATATCGCAACAAGGTCAAGGAACGTGGAATGCTGAAAGCTGATATGCATATTTCCGGGGAACCTCACTCACGCACTTTCTACTAATTCTTGATTATGCAGAGTTCATGCCCTCATTATTCTGCCAAAAAGCTCTATGATACATGATTCTTTTTTTTTGTGACATGCCCATCTTTTTTTTTGAGCAACTCATGCATGCCCATCTTTTTTTTTTAGCAGTGCCCGTCTCCATTTGTTCTTCTGTTGCCTAGGTCACTGCTTCAGTCTGGTTCTTTAGGCCACCCCTGTTTATTCGTCAAATGAAAGTATAATTCACGGTTTTGAAATTCAAACATGTTACTCAATACAAAAAAATCTCAACGCTAGAAACCAACCTGATGAGCATATAATTAGATCAAACAGGGATTCAAGTTAGCGATGACTCCAATGAACATGTTTTCATTTATATGGTATAGCAACTCAACGCTCATGCCATGCACTCACTCCAGAATGAACTTGAGAGCCAGTTTAGCACGAAAAGAATAGAAATGAAAAATAAACGACAACAAGACATCTTTTCATTAATTTTCTTCAATGGTAATATATATGTTTTTCTAGATCATTCCCAAAATATTTTTTTGGATTTATTTAGGAGATGCTGCCGCCCCGAGCGCGCGCCACCCCGAGTGCCAGGGCATGGACCGCGTGGTTTAGGAGATCCTTGCAGTTCTTTCTCGTCTTCTACCGAAACAATTTTTTTCTCTCTTCTTCTACCGAAGCATTTTTTATCCAAACAAGCAAACTTTCAATCAGTTACAATAAATTTTTTTGCAGCTTTACTATACCAAAGTAACAGTTGGCACCCAACTGAACATCTCCGGTTCTACATCTTTTTTAATTTCTAGGGTTTCCACGCAACAAGCGTATGGAAACAGTTCCCACGCGCCAACAAATCATCAACACTCAAAAGGCACAGCTCAAGCAACAACTGCAAGGAAACATTGAAAGGGTAAAAAAGGAAAAAAAAAGATGTCAACACAACAGAGAAGGAATATACCATCAACATGAGCAGCAGGGCAGAGGGTGCATCAAAACTAAACCGAAGTCAGGAACACTGGGTTACAGATGGAGATCAGGATCACAAGCAAATTCAGTACTTGGCCACATAGCTGAGATTTGATGCATTCGACAGACACACGAACTGCTCAAAGAATTCATTCTGTACCAGAACCATCAAAGCCCGATACGACAACCAAGTTTCACAGATGTCACAGGCTCGTCCAGTACTTAGCACATAACTGAAACATATATAATAAGATATAAAACCATACATAGGTACCATACATTTATTATCCTAAGATCCATCAAAGCTTCTAATCTGCATACTGTGCATGTAATATCCTAAAACCCATAAAAGTAGCTAATTGGAAGACATAGCCGATATCATTTGAAGCAAGAAGTAGCCCAAATCACTATCGACCCCTCTTTAAATCTGAAGACGCCCACCATGCTGCAAAATAAGGGACCTGAACACCTAATTCCGTCGAACTTTCAGAAAGTCCACCACATAGTACTTCGTATCAGACCTCAAAGGTGCTCGACCAAGAACAGACCCATCACTGGTCCTACTGATGCGGCACATGCCACCACCCATTGAGATACTCAGATCAGGATCTTCAGTTAGCTGCCCCACCGACACCAGGTTCACAGTGAGCCCTGGGACGTACCACACATCAGGGAGAACGACAGTCTCAGTGTTCACGGACCCTCGGCCACACACCATCATCCCCTTGCCGTTTCCTGCTTCGATAACCTGGTTGCTCACAGGCACCAGGTTGGAGATGAGCGTCCGGTCACCTGTCATGTGGTTGGTAGCACAAGTCGCCATGAACCAATCGGCCTGACCAGCGTTCGCCGAGCTGTTGCCACCAGTGCCACTACTGTTAATAGCAGCACAAGAAGCATAACCAAGTTAGGAGTGCACGGACTATAAACCATCAAGAGGGTTGCACACTGCTAGATTAATACAAGATCATATTAGCAAGGTTGGAGCGAGGGAGTCAAGAGGATATGGAGGCAAAGGTTATTTCAAGATTAAAAATAGCAATTTAATCGCCGAGATACAATCCTGTAATTGTTCTCCAATGCAATCAATCAGATGGGGAAGAGTTTCCCCCCGTTGAACTGTCAAAATTTTTTTTAGCAATGTAAGAGTTAATGAGGTACTGATTAATTCAGAACAATGGTCACTGATGGAACAAGAAATCGATGGTGTATCTGAAATTTTAGTAAACGAAACATATGGAGGACAAGAAGTTGCTGTACATAATTGCTAGAAATTATCGAATTTTTCGCGTCTAGATCTACAGATTACATGCCCTAACACACATAATTAAGATGGAAACAGAGAACAATAGAACATCAAGAAACCCACACGAACTAGCTAGCAATCCAGAGGAAACCTACCGCCCAATCAAGAGGGCGACGCCCTCTTCCACCACCCAAACTCCTCATACTACAGACAGATTCGTAAAAAGATGACCCGCTCGAACGGAACTCCAAAATCATAACCCCAAAACCCCAATCAGGGGTGCAGGCAGACCCTCACACACGGGAACCGCGCAAACTAGTGATTTCCTATGGCAGCGCACACGGGACAGTACCTGGCCGCCGCCGGCGAGGTGGGAGACGCCATCAGGTGGGGGATCGGCGATGCGGCGCCAGCAGAGGGGAGGCGAGGACACCAAAGCCAGCAAGCCGGTTCAATGTTCGCGCCTGCGGCCTGCAAACTGGCCCACGGCCCAATAGTAATGCAGCCCTCACGCACCGGCGAAGTGGCCCACAGCCCAATGTTGTTATACTATTTGAAGTCTTTTTATATTTTTCTTAAGAAAATGTTGAGCCAATGTCTTCAAAGAAATATTGATCTATCTATTTATGATATACATAGATTAGCTAGACATATAAAAATGTGAGATTTGGATCAAGTAGTTTCATGAAAAAAAAGTTGGGGCAACAGAAAATCCATTGCGTCTATAATAAGTACTCCCTTCGTTTCAAATTATAGACCATTTGACTTTTTGACCCCAAATTTGACCACTCGTCTTATTCAAAAATTTGTGCAAAATATCACTCCTTTTGTTGTGGGTTGCTTTATCAATACAAAATTTTCAAGAATGACTTAAATTTGACAATATTTGCACAATTTTTTTTAAATAAGATGAGTGGTTAAATTTAAAATCAATAAATTCAAACGATCTACAATTTGAAATGGAGGTAGTATGGATTAACTAGACTCGTTAAAAAGGTGAGCGAGACAATAATATTGAGCCAGCAGTAATATCTAATGGATTAGCTAGTCATCAAGAAAAACTTGGACAAACGTCTTTTAAAAAATTGTTGAGCCATGTGAATAGCAACCATGCAACTACGCAAGATGAATTCAAATTAACAATTGAGAGGCTTTTACATATATATGATATTGTCTAGAGCGGCATTCATTTAGCTGGAGCCCCTTTTCTGCACATAGTAGTCTTTTTTTTTCTTTTGAGAGCAGCAAATAGTAGTCTTCTTGAGTGAATATAAGCACACACATATAAATAAATAAAAATGCCCACATAATGTTTCACAATATGTGAAATCAAACATTTTATCAATCTCTCTGGGAACTACAAACGCTTTTACAAAATAGAAAGAGAAAATTAGAGTAGGGGTCTGGATGAGAAATCACCTGTAAGAGAATTAATAAATGGAAACTTTAGGGGTTAATATGACAACCCGACAGTTTTTCTTTCACCCGCTGGCGCTAGGGGGTCGCGATCGCGACCCATCCAGATTAGCTAGACGTACAAAAAGGCGAGATTTGGATCAACTAGTTTCATGAAAAAAATGTTGGGGTAACTTGGAAAATCCATTGCGTCTATAATAAGTACTCCTTTCGGTTCAAATTATAGGCCGTTTGATTTTTTTTGACTCCAAGTTTGACCACTCGTCTTAGTCAAAAATTTGTGCAAAATATCACTTCTTTTGTTGTGGGTTGCTCTATCAATACAAGATCTTTGAGAATGACTTAAATTTGGCAATGTTTGCATAATTTTTTTTAAATAAAACGAGTGGTCAAATTTATGGTCAATAAATTCAAACGATCTACAATTTGAAACGGAGGTAGTATGGATTAACTAAACTCATTAAAAAGGTCAGCGAGAAAATAATATTGAGCCAGCAGCAATAAATAATGGATTGGCTAGTCATCGAGAAAAACTTGGACGAACGTCTTTTAAAAAATTGTTGAGCCATGTGAAAAACAACCATGCAACTACGCAAGATGAATTCAAATCAACAATTGAGAGGATTTTACATCGTATATGATATTATTGTCTAGAGCGGCATTCATTTAGCTGGAGCCCCTTTTCTGCACATAGTAGTCTTTTTTTTCGTTTTCTTTTGAGAGCAGCACATAGTAGTCTTCTTGAGTGAATATAAGCACACACATATAAATAAATAAAAATGCCCACATAATGTTTCACAATATGCGAAATCAAACATTTTATCAATCTCTCTGGGAACTACAAACGCTTTTACAAAATAGAAAGAGAAAATTAGAGTAGGGGTCTGGATGAGAAATCACCTGTAAGAGAATTAATAAATGGAAACTTTAGGGGTTAATATGACAACCCGACAGTTTTTCTTTCACCCGCTGGCGCTAGGGGGTCGCGATCGCGACCCATCCAGATTCTCCCTCCGCCGCCGCTTCTGCCCCCGGATTAGCCGCCGGCGACCGAGCCCATCGCGGCTCGCGGGCGATGCGCCTATCGTGGTGGTGTGGCTGCCCTTGCTCCTCTCCGTGCGCCTGCTGGTCAGTCAATCCTTCGCATCTCCTTGTTTGCTAGCCGAGACATGGTGGTTACTGGCGAGATCTGTGGCCTGTTTGGAGCCGGAATCAGAGTCGAGAATTCTAACCAGTTTCGCGAGAGATTCGGGCTATAATCCGATTCGTGTACGGTTCAGCGAATAGCGTTGATATTTCAGAATCGATTCGGACATGGGATGGTTGCTGATCTAATAAAAGTCCATCCTGATGGCTCCTTTCGGTGCTCATCAACCAAATAGGAGACCAGAAACCAAAATAAATCTCCTTTCAGGTGTGGCTCTCAGTTCCACGATTTCAACAGTGGGGTCTGAGTTGATGAGGATATAAAGCTTGGCAATAAAGTTTGGATTTTAATCCAGACTAGTCAGTAATTCTCTACATTGGAAGCTGATGGACAAATCGCCGGAGGTGCCGCAGGACGTCCTGCGGCGTATATTTGCTATCTTGGAGGTCCCTGACCTTGTGCGTGCAGGATCAGGGGGTGTTTAGAAACAGGGACTTCAAAAAAGTCTTAGGGACTTTTTAGTATTTAGAAGTATTAAATAAATATTAATTATAAAACTAACTGCAGAACCCTGGGGCTAAACTGCGAGACGAATCTAATGAGGTATCTTAATTTATGATTAGCGAATGGTTACTGTAGCATCACTGTAGCCAATCATCGATTAATTAGGCTCATTAGTTTCGTCTCGCGAAAAAACACTCAGCTGTCAAAAAACATTTATAAACAGATTTTATTTAATATTATAAAATAGTAAGATTTCTTTTGATGTGATAGGGACTTTTGAAAAAAAGTCCCGGAACCAAACAAACCCTCAGTCTGCTCGTCATGGCGTGCCGCCTACACCAGCCTGTGCAGCACTGGAAATTGCAGGTTGCGGCAGACACCGTACCTCCTGTACACCTCTGAATCCACCGATGCGAGGGAAGCACGTCTCTACAGCATCGCGGAGAAGAAGGCCTACACATCGACTCTCCCAGACCCGCCTATCCAAAGTAGGTATATCATTGGCTCCTCATATGGATGGATCATCACAGCTGATGAGAAGTCCGAGCTTCACCTTGTCAATCCCATCACTGGCAAGCATATCGCCTTACCATCAGTCACGACGATCGAGCAAGTGAAGCCGGTCTTCGATGACGAAGGTGCTGTGTGCAGCTATGAGTATTGGTGGTACACTGGAGAAGATGTGATTTCAGACACGCCTTCAGTTTTTCCTCCCAGCAAGCTGAGGGATTACCTGTTCTACAAGGCCTTCCTGTCTTCGGATCCGTCTACGGGAGGCTACTTAATTTGTGGTGCTCATCCACAACCCACATTCGCAGCTCTCGTTTGCAAGGGCAGGGGACGATAAGTGGACCTGGTTGCCACCACATAGTTACTATGAAGACTGCTTATTCAAGGAGGGGTTGTTGTATGTATCCACTACAATTGGAGAAATTCATACATTCAATCTTGGTGCTCCTGCAGTCACACAGACGGTATTTTTGGACAAGATGAAAGACATTTATTGCGAGAGGATTTACATTGTTCAAGGTTCAGGTGGTGAGATGCTGCAAATATGGAGGTCTGATGCAGTGCCACGTGGAGAAGACGAAGATGAAACTGATTCAGATGTAGAACTGGAATTAGACCGTGACAAAGTTGTGTTCAATACCACCGCGATAACTGTTTATGAAGTGGAGCCTGCATCAAAAAAGATTGAGAAAATAAGTAGCTTGGGTCAGAACGTGCTGTTTCTGGGGCATAATCAATCACTTTGCCTCCATGCTGAAGAATATCAACAGCTGAAGGCAAATCATGTCTACTTCACTGATGATGACTATCTCTATACTACAGGTTTCAAGAATAACCGCCGCGACATTGGTGTATTTGACTTGGAAAATAACAGCAGCGAGGAAATCACAACGCCACAGCTTTGGTCTAACTGGCCAACTCCTGTGTGGTTGATTCCAAATCCTCGAAGAAGTTTTGCAACACACAGTTAGGCACACTAGTGTTTCCTTCTGTAATCAGTTTCATGCTTCTTTCAATCTGTAACTTAATAGCATGCTGCGTGTTGGTCCATATATATGTTCATGCATGGAAGTGATTCTGATAGGTATCTTTTACCTATTTCTAAAGCAAGGATTGTTTCCTTGGTTCGTCAATCGGAGTTCTAATCGGAATCCGGTGGCCGTTTGCTGAATTAAGGGTTCGAGACCATTTAAAATTAGGGTTTGACAAGTAAAATAGTAAAAAATCTTGAAGATCCCCATAGTCTTGCTTTTGTCCTCTAAAAAGAAAGTCCAAGTATATCTAGAATAATCATCAACAATTACAAGACAATAGAGATTACCGCCAAGACTTTTGTAGGTGGTTGGCCCAAAGAGATCCATGTGTAGTAGCTCCAAGCTTCTTGATGTTGACAAATAAGCTTTCATGGGATGTGATGATGCAAATTGCTTCCCGGCTTGACAAGCACTACACAATTTGTTTTTGTCAAATGTAACATCTTTAATACCAACCACCATGCCTCGTTTGAAGGCCTTCTTGAGTTGACTCATGCCAATATGAGCAATGCGGCGATGCCAAAGCCAACCCATGGAGTTTTTGGAGAAGAGACATGTTGCCAAGCTTGCATCATTAGATGAGAAGTCAACAAGGTAGATGTTACCATGTCGAAATCCTTTGAATATTAAGCTCTTGTCCTCCTTGCTTGTCACTACAACCTCACTATCACTTACCCAAACCTACCACTTTTCCTTTTGAGTTGTCACCAAAGGTGACATGTTCATAATCGCCCACATCTTCATCTAGTGAGGTGAACATCTTTACATAGCCGGTCATGTGTTGTGTACATCCGCTATCAAGCACCCAATGCTTGCCACCGGCTTTGTAGTTCACCTACACACAAGTGAATTACTTTTGAGGTTTGGGAACCCATGCAAGTTTGGGTCCTTTGACATGAGTTACTAAAGCTTTAGGAACCCATAGTTGGCGTGGTAGCTTTCCCTTAATTTGAGTGCCAATAAACTTTGCCTTAACCTTGCCACTTTTAAGTTTGCTTAACAAGAAATGATTTTCATTGAATTGAGACTTGTAATTAGGAGGCAAGGTAGGAGGTGGACGTGTAGGAATTGGACACTCCCTTGTGTGATGCCCGGTGACTTGACAATGTTGACAATAAGAGCCAACTTCCTTGTTGAAACATGCCATGAGCTCCGGCGACTTGGGACAATTTTCCGGAGGGTTGGGAAATGATCCAAGTCCATTTGTCCCATAGTGCCTTGCATTGTGGAAGAGAATTTCTTTATGCAAGTATTCTCCTCTTGTCACATTGAACATGCATTTGCTCATGCTTTCAAGTTCTTCCTCAAGTTGTTTCTCCCTATCATGGTTAGTCTTTGAACAAGAAGGAGAAGCATGATGACAAGTAGTGGGATGAGGCAACTTCACAAGATCATCACAAGAAGTAGCTATATTGACTTTGATGACTTTTGTTTGAGTTTCTTTTAGTTCTTCATCCAAAGCATCAAAGGCAAGGTCAAGTTCTTGATACTTCATATTTAAATTAGCATAACCAAGCTTAAGCTTTTTGTTGCATGAAGTAAGTGACTTGTTAAGCACAACTACTTCCTCATATTTAACATTTAATTCATCATGCTTAACAAGTAGCTTGTCATGCTCCTCTCTAAGTTGTTTGCTAGGAACAATGCTTGTATCATGAGTTTCTATTATCTCATTGTGCCTAACAATTAACTCATTATTTGAGGCCTTAAGCTTGGCATATTCATTTTCAAGAACTTTACATTTTGATTTGTACTTCTTGATCACTTGTTGGTACTCTTCTAGGATGTTTTGCACTTCAATAGGAGATAAGCAATGTTCACTTTCATCACTAGAGGAGTCATCATTATCACTTACCTTGGAGTTACCTCTTGCCATGAAACACATGGGTGGTGGAGGTAGAGGTGCCTCATCACCATCATCTTCATCATTATGCATGGCAATCCCCACAATCTTTTTATTTGATTCTTCATCACTTGAGTCATCATTTGAGGATTCACCATCCGTGATCCATTCTCCAAGGAAAGCCTTGACCTTTTCTTTTCTTGTGAAAGACCCTTTCTTCTTGTGGTCCTTCTTCTCATGATTTTTCTTTGAAGTCTTGTATTGATTGTCACCATCTTCTTGTTTCTTGTTGAGCTTTGAAGGCTCCGGACAATCATATGAGAGATGACCATATTTGCCACAATTGTAACAAACTTTCTTGACATTGTCTTTGCTCTTCCGGGTACGAAACTTGTTTTTCTTAGGGTCATAGTTGTACCCTTTCTTGTTCAACCTTGACATCATCTTGGAGGTCTTTCTCATGAGAAGTGCTAGCTCAACATCACCATCTTCATCACTTGAATCTTCATTAGCTTCATCTTCGCTTGAGCTTGGTGATGGAACTTTGCACTTGTTCTTTTTCTTGGACTTGTGATCACCCTTAGCTTTGAGTGCAAGATCTCTCTTGTCTTGCGGTGGATCAACTTCTCCCAAGAGGAACATCTCATGAGACCGAATCTTCCCAACAACATCACTCACTTCAAGCGTTTCAAGATCCTTCTCATAGAGCAATGAGGTGACGATGTTGTACTTGGGCTTGTGTAGACAATGTAGGATCTTCCGTATGATGTCACTGTTAGACAAAGGAGAAATTTCAAGAGCATTAATGTCTTCAATAAGCACATTTAACCGAGCAAACATTTGTTCAACCAACTCATTTGGAAGCATTTTGAATTCATTAAGTTTTTCCTTAAGCACTTGATATTTTTCTTCACGAAGCTTTTTAGAACCAACATAGATAGCTTCAAGTGCTTCCCAAATTTCATGAGAGGTCTTCTTGCTATGAACACGAGCAAAGATCTCCTCACTAAGAGCATCAAATAAAGCATTCTTCGCTCTAGCACCATATTTGACTTGATCCTCATTCCACGGACCAACAATAGGTTTTTCCGTGACCGCCCAAGCGATGGGATTTATAGCCTCAAGGTAACCCGCCATGCGAGCTTTCCAATAAGCATAGTTTCTCCCATCGAGCTTGGGTGGACCACCACTTCCCCCGGCCATTCTCTAGGATTTGAAGCCTACAAATAGAGCCCTCGCTCTGATACCAATTGAAAGGATCGTGGCCCAAGAAGGGGGGGTTGAATTGGGACTTTTTCGAATTTCTAATCAGTCCTTAACCTAAACTAGTATTGCCCAATCTATAAATTCGAAACCTAATTACTAGAGCACGCTAGCAAAGGGTCCTTAGGTAGGTAAACACACTAACATGATCATATTGCCTAGATGGATGCACACTAGCAAGATCAAATCCTAAGATAAAGCTCACTCTACCAAGCAAGTTGTCCTAGTCAAACTACAAGCAAGAAAAGTAACAAAAGGATTTAAATGCTTGAAGTAAAAGTAAAGGACACGAGACAACCGGATTTTTTCCCGTGGTATCGAGGAGTTGACGCTCCCCCCTAATCCACGTTGGAGCACCCACACAAGGGTGTAGCTCCCTTGCTCCACCAAGAAGCAAGTGATCACTAAGAATGCTCTTTCTCCATCTCCGGAACGGCGAGCTTCACACCGTATACAATCTTCTTGTCTTGGGGCTCCCACAAACACCAAGAGCTCACCAAGAACCTCCCGATCACCAAGACCGGCTAGGTGCCGTCAAACACCAAGAGTAACAAGCTCCTAAGCCTTCACTTGACCTACACTCAGTTGGCCCTAGCTCAAGCACACTTGCTACACTTGCAAAGGATGGATTCTTCAAGGTTGAAGCACAAACTAAATGCTAGATCTTCTCTTGTTTGCTCAAAGCACTTTCTTTTCTTCTCAAGGGTGGCCTCAAGTATTCAGGGTGTCAAAGGCGACTGAAATGAGCCATGGGGTGCCCTTTTATAGAGTGGAAGTGGTTACATAGCCGTTGGAAGTCCACTGCAGAAAAACCGTGAGCACCGGAAGAACCGATGGGTGTCAGTTTTGAGGCGTCGGTTCAACCGGTCTCTCTGTGTCCAAATTGTAACCGTTGGGGTTCTGACACAGTGTCCAGGCTTGCTTCAATGCACCGGTGCATGCTCCGTAGGGGCGTCGGTTCAACCGGTGCTGAAGAGTTTTACACATCAATCAAAACAAGCTCTCTGGAACATAGGACTTCTAATGCACCGGTGCTTTGATTTTTGAGCGTCGGTTCAACCGGTGCTGAAGAGAGGTTGCAGTTCACCAAAACATGCTCTCTGGAACAAAGGACTTTCATTGCACCGGTGCTTTGATTCTGAACCGTCGGTTCAACCGGTGCTGAAGAGAAGTTGAAGTCCACCAGAACATGCTCTCTGGAACATAGGACTTCTAATGCACCGGTGCTTTGATTTTTGACCATCGGTTCAACCGGTGCTAGACTTGATTTCTGCCTTCATCCAGAGTAGATAGACCGACAGGGCATCGGTCCTTCCGCCAAGCATCGGATGCTCCGACGCTAGGGCGCCGGTTCAACCGGTGCTGCTGTTTTTCCTGTTTTTCAGCTGTATTGACTTGGATTTCAATGCAACTTTGATTGTTTCTTCTTCCAAGTGTTGTGTTAACTTCTATTGACTATCTTGAGCTGTTTTTAGAGCGAGTGTGCAAGATTTCTAAGGCCAACTCAAGTTTGATCAAGCTACTAACTCATGAACCCCTCTTAATAGTACGGTCAAGAACTAAAAACTATAAACCCTATCTAAATCAAGTGTCCTTCATCTCCTTGTGACACTTGAGACTAGAAAGGTCCTTAATCTTTGAAGTTGAGTCCTTGGCACGCATGATTGTTTCGAATTGAGGGGTCTCTTTTCACATTTCATATGGGACTAAATCAATCAATAATTTTTCCTTCAAAACATACGTTAGTCGCATACGGTTGTCATTAATCACCGAAACTTACCATTAACATCTATGGGCCTAGATGCACTTCAATCTCCCCCTTTTTGGTGATTGATGACAACACAAAGTAGAGATACAAGATATGAAATTGAAAGCGATAAACAAGCAGCATTACATGAAATAAAGCACATGTAGGGACATGTCAACACAGAGCATACACAATATCCAAATAACATGTCCATACATAAAAACCATGAAGATCCAATCACGCCACAAACCACCAAGCTCCCCCTATCTCTACTCCCCCTATCTATCTCCCCCTTTGGCAACAAAGCACCAAAAAGAAAGGCGATCTAATCCTGAGCTGGAGAAGGCGGAGTCTGCTTGCTGGGTCCGGTGGAATACTGAGCGGCGGAGTCGTCGGCGTCGTCGTCTGTCCAGTCGTCGTCGACCGAAGAGGACTTCTGCGCGACCGGAGACGTCGGAGCAGCAGAAGTAGCTGGAGCAGCGGTAGAAGCTGGCGCGGCGACGATCGTGGAGTCCGTCGGAGGAGCAGACGTGACGGGAGTCAGGTCTGGCTGAGTGACGCGCACGACAGACGGACGGAGCACCTCAGGCTGTGTAGGTGACTCGAACGTGAGTGACTGAGCCGAAGGGTGCTGGAGCTGGTGTAAGATCTGCTGCTGTCTATGAAATTCTGCACGCTGCTCGGCAGTCCAAACACTAGGCTGTGGAGCAGGGGCCGGAGCAGCAGTAGGTACAGGACTGGCAAACAACCCGGTCTGAAGAAATGGTGACAACGGGAAAGATGATAAGGGTGTCTGCACAAATCCGCCAACAGGAGGAGCGGGAGCAGTAGGGTCAAACTGGAGCTGCTGGGGTGTAGGGAGCTGAGGCTCAGGTAGTCCAGTGTGACGATACAGCTGACCGAAGCATCCCGAGAAGAATGTGAACATCTGCTGCTGTATCTGGGACTGCTGCTGTAGCTGTAGCCTCATGGCCTCCTGCTGCTGCCGAATGCCCTCAAGTACAAGTGTCTGGGCCTCCTGCTGACGAGCCTGCTCGGCCTGCATGCTCAGCTGAGCTGCAGCAAATCTGTCCTGCTGATCTGAGAGCCGAGTAAGGATAGCAGCGAGTGCATCAGGCTGAGTGACCTGAGCGGTGGACACTGGAGGAGCGGGGGCTCGTGCTGCACCAGAAGATCCTGCCTCATCATCATGAGCTCCTCGAGGGACGGTAACAGTGGGAATGAAGTCCTCGTCATCCTCTGAGTCCTCTGAGTCAGTGATCAGGTAGTGTGGGAGCTGGGCCTCTGCAGCTGCTAGTGAAGCGTCCTCGGCTGCTGTCGGATCATTTGCAACTCTGCCCTCAGCCAAGAAACGCTCATCCAGAACCCGCTGAGCTCGGCGCTGTCCTCTCGAGCCACGACGACCGTCTCGAGGAGTAGCAGGTGAGTAAAAACTGAAGTGTGTTCTCGAGTGCTCCAGCTCATCCATATGATCATTCTGACTTAGCTGAGCCAGAATCCAACAGATCCAATGAGCAAACGGATGTCGATGGTGAACTGTCATCCCATCTAGAATCACATCCTCAAGCTCGCAGATAAAGAAGTCTACGAGGTCAAAGTCTCGTCCTGTCATGATATACAATAAGAGCCACTGCTGCAGAGCTGTAATCCCCTCGTTGTATCCAATCCGGAACAACAGACTCTTCCTCAAAGCTAGGTGAACAGAGTGTGCCACGTGAGTCAGCCTGTCCGGAGTCCTCGGTGTGCCAGGCAGGAAGGGCTGCTGGAAGAGAACACTGATCTCCTCGTCAGATGGAACGTGAGACTCATGAGGACGTCTAGGAGGTACCGTGCTGCCATAAGCCTGATAGTGTATGAAGTGTGGCTCCTCGGCAATCTGAACTCCAAGATAGGTAGCCAGTCGTGCTCGGGTCAAGCGATAGTGCCTTTCCTGGAACATGAAGTCTATAAACTGCCGGTCCTCCTCAATAAACAGAGTGGCGTAGAAGACTCGAACCCACTCTCGAATGTACCTGGACCTCTCACTGAGTAGAGCAGGCAATCCAACATATCTCTCAAAGAGAGGAAGCACTGGAGTCCCACCTGCTGCTACACGCATAGCTACCCAGTGGAGCATCTTGTGCTCACTAATCTTGATGTCCAACTGGCAGTAGGTGTGGTAGAAAGACTCCTGGAGCAGAGTGTAAAAGCGACGATCAACTCCGACATCCCTCTGCTCGGGAAACCACTGCTCTGGGGTGACATATCTCAATCTCTTGACTCTAGGTCCTGGTATGCCCCTGAGATCAAATAACTCAACCTCGGGCAACTCCTCATCACTGTCCTGACCACCTGTCTGAGTCTGACTGTCGGTGTGCTGCTGTGCATGGCCTGCTCCCCTCTGAGTGCCACCACCTCGAGTCCGTGGACGAGAGCGGGACTCAGGTGTGGCCTGAGCTGTCTGAGTACGTCCTGAGCGACGTAACTGCTGCTGTGGCTCCCTGATCCGGAGTGAACCCTGCCTGTCAGCTGCGTCTGCCACTGCCTCAGCCTGCTCTCGCTCGCGGTCCTCACGGGTGCGCTTCTTCTTTTTCTGCACAACCATCTTGCTCTTGCCCTTCTTGTCACCAGCCATCTGACATAGAGAGTCAAAACAAAGTTTTGATTTGAGCCTATGACATGAAATCTAGTGGATAGTAGCCTTGATATCGATGACATGCTAAAAGATTTAACTATGTGAGCATGTGCAAAGATAGGTGACAAGATTCTTATGTGTTTGATCAAGGGAATGATATATGTAAACATATGTGCAAAAGATGATGTACAAAGGAATTTCACTTTGCAACAAGATGTAAAGGTCATACCCTTGCAAATCAGGGAAGAAATCGAAGAAAAAACCTAAGAGGCAATTCCTCGAGCACCTTGAGTGCGCCTGATCAAGGGGTGTAGAGAGTGGGACAGAGCCCTTGCTGCGGCTCGAGTAGGGCAAAGGAGCAGGGGAACGCGCGTGCGGAGGAGCTGCGAAGCGGCGGCGCTGCGTGGAAGGCGGCGGCGCGCGGTGCGGGCGGCGCAGGGCAGCGCAGGGCGGCGCAGCGTGGCGCGGGCGCAGGCGCGGCGCGTGCGCGGGTGCAGGCGCGTGGCGCGGCGGCGAAGCAGAGCAGGAGCGGCGCGCTTGCTGTAGCGGAGGGGCGGCGCTGGAGTGGCGGCGGCGGAGCGGCGTGCGGGCGCGTGAGGGGTCGGCGGTTTCGCGAGAAGGAAGATAAACAGTGAGAGATACTGACGCGTGGGCCCGCGGAAGGATTAAGAGAAAACAGAACGAGCGGGCCCGCCAACCCTAAGCACCGGAAGGTCCGATGGTTTAAAGAAAAAGCATCGGAGTAACCATCGGAGCAATGTTGACCGGATCTGAACGAGATTGAAACGTGGTCAAAGGGGGCACCGGAAGATCCGCCACTGAGGCACCGGAACATCCGACTGGCGTCGGTGCATCTGCAGGAGTAATGTCCAGAGGCTATGCAAGGGCCATCTACTCCACGTAGTAGCACCGGTTGAACCGATGCTGAAGCGTCGGTTCATCCGCCATGCATCGGAAGCACCGGTGGCCCTCGCTGTAAAAGTAGGAGGATGTTCCAGAGGCAATGCAGAGACCGAGCCACGAAGACTTTAAGCACCGGTTGAACCGATGCAGAGAAAAACCAGGCGTCGGTTTAACCGGTGGTTAAGGAAAAATTCTGCTGAACTACAAACTCTACTTCTGATCCAAATTTTTAAAACCAAGGCCTTAAACACTCAATTTGGACCATTTTCAAGAGACAACCTCACCCCTTAAACACTCATCCTAAGTGCTCGCAAGCTTTTATATAGACATAAGCAAATTAAGATCCAAGCGAGGCTTAAACACAAAAAAAACAAATGTATGAGCCACTTTGCCTTATGAATTTAGAGATTGAAACTTTAAGTTCGATAGGACGTGGCTCAATAGGCATGAAAGCACAAAATTGATCTTATCACTCTTGTGGAGATGATATATCATATTTCGCATGAATATCTTTCTCGAAGTGTGATTTGCTCCCTTGTGATGCTACTAACGTGATGCAAAGCCAATGCAAAGCGAGAAATTAAACATGGATGCATTCTATATGACAAGCACATGCATTGCAAAATTTGAAACTATCTTGTCAAGTTTGAACCCTCGTCAAGCTTCTTCATGATGAACCATTCTTCATGCCATGAGCGAAACCAAGACCACCGGCTCATGCAAGACCCATGTTCATCACTATCTTGACAAGGTTAGACAAGTCCCTAGCACATGTACATATGAAATGCATCTATATGACAAGACAATTATATGACGTTAGAAGCATCTAAAACGTTAAGCTCACTTCGCAACCTACAAAAGGTGCTCTCATCTAGAGGTTTGGTGAAGATATCCGCCAATTGATCTTCGGAACGAACACCACAAAGTAGTATATCATTCCTTGCCACATGATCTCTTAGAAAGTGATGGCGAATATCTATGTGCTTGGTGCGAGAGTGTTGAACCGGGTTATTAGCAATTTTAACGGCACTCTCGTTATCACAAAGGAGCGGGATCCTATCTAATACTACACCATAGTCCAAGAGGCTTTGCTTCAAGTAGAGGATTTGAGCACAACAAGCCCCGGCGGCAATATATTCCGCCTCCGCGGTTGACAAGGCCACGGAATTTTGTTTCTTTGACGACCATGAGACTAAAGAACGCCCTAGCAAGTGGCACCCACCGGATGTACTCTTGCGATCCACACGGCATCCGGCAAAGTCCGAATCCGAGTATCCCAAAAGTGTAAAACTAGCGCCTTTGGGGTACCACAAGCCTATGCTCGGCGTATGCTTGAGATATCTAAGGATCCTCTTAACGGCACTAATGTGTGATTCCTTAGGATTAGCTTGAAAGCGGGCACACATGCATACGCTAAACATGATATCGGGCCTAGATGCGGTTAGGTAAAGAAGTGACCCAATCATAGAACGATAGAGAGTTTGGTCAACCGATTTACCTCCCTCATCCAAGTCAAGATGTCCATTAGTTGGCATTGGAGTCTTGATCGGCTTGCAATCATCCATCTTGAATTTCTTGAGAATATCCTTTGTATACTTTTCTTGATGGATGAATGTCCCTTCCTTCAATTGCTTGATTTGAAACCCAAGGAAGAAATTGAGCTCACCGATCATGGACATCTCAAATTCCCTAGCCATTATTTCTCCAAAATCTTTGCAAAGAGTGGGGTTAGTTGAACCAAAAATGATATCATCAACATAAATTTGACATACAAATAGCTCTTCATTGATGATTTTTGTGAATAGAGTTGTATCCACCCTCCCGATCTTGAAGCCCTTGTTGATGAGGAAGTCACGAAGGCGTTCATACCAAGCCCTTGGCGCTTGCTTGAGCCCGTAGAGCGCCTTGTGCAACCTATAAACATGATTAGGATATCTAGGGTCCTCAAACCCGGGAGGTTGTTCAACAAACACCAACTCATTAATCAAGCCATTTAAGAACGCACTCTTCACATCCATTTGAAAGAGTTTCATGTTATGATGTGAAGCGTACGCTAAAAGGATACGAATGGCTTCAAGTCTTGCAACGGGGGCAAAAGTTTCACCAAAGTCCAACCCTTCAACTTGTGCAAAACCCTTTGCCACAAGTCTTGCCTTGTTGCGAATCACTACACCATGCTCATCTTGTTTGTTGCGGAAGACCCACTTTGTACCAATGATATTCTTGTCTTGAGGACGTTCTTCAAGAACCCAAACTTCATTGCGGATGAAGTTGTTGAGCTCTTCTTGCATGGCCATCACCCAATCCGGGTCCTCAAGAGCTTCATCTATATTTGTGGGTTCTAGGCAAGAAACAAACGAGTAATGTTCACAAAAAGAGGCATATTGACGTCTACGAGTTCTTACTCCACTAGAGGGGTTACCCATGACCAAGTCAATGGGATGATTCCTTGAAGTTCTTGTATGCCTCTCTTGTGCTTGAGACGTTGATTCTTCTAGTGATTCATCATCTTGATCTTGAGCTTGGACTTGTTCACTTGTGATGTGCATGTCATCAAATGGAAGTTGTTCTTCAACCACTTGTTCATCTTGGGCATCTTGGAAAGGAGGTGAGGCATCATCTTCTTCATCGGATGACTCATCATGGTGATGTGATGATGTAGACTTGTCTTCATCCTTTGAGTCATCCTTGGAAGTGACTTCCACTTGAGTGGATGAGGCTTGTAGCTCTTTTACTTCCTCCTTTGGCTTGACTTGCCCAATAGCGATGTTCTTCATGACTTTTCGAAGTGGTTCATCACCTATATCATCACAAGAGAAAACTTCCCCTTGGGAGCCATTAGTCTCATCAAACTCCACATCACAAGTTTCTTCAATTTTGCTTGTAGCACTATTGAATACTCGATATGCTTTGGAGTTTGATGAATAACCAATAAGAAAGCCAACATCACATCTACTTTCAAACTTGCCTAGGTGCTTCCTTTTCTTGAAGATGTAGCACTTGCAACCAAACACCCGGAAGTAGGAGATGTTGGGCTTCCTCCCAATGAGAAGCTCATAGGGTGTCTTTCCCAAGAAGCGGTGAAGATAAACTCGGTTGGACGCATGGCATGCGGTGTTGATGGCTTCCGCCCAAAATCTTTGTGAGATGCCATAGTCATCCAACATTGCTCTTGCAAGAGTGATCAATGTCTTATTCTTCCTCTCCACCACTCCATTTTGTTGGGGTGTGTATGTTGATGAAAACTCATGTTTGATCCCCAAGTCGTTGCAAAGCTCTTCTACTTGAGTGTTTCTAAACTCCGTGCCATTGTCACTCCGGACCTTCACAACACTTGACTCAAATTCATTTTGAGCTTGCTTGACAAAAATCTTGAAGATCCCCATAGTCTTGCTTTTGTCCTCTAAAAAGAAAGTCCAAGTATATCTAGAATAATCATCAACAATTACAAGACAATAGAGATTACCGCCAAGACTTTTGTAGGTGGTTGGCCCAAAGAGATCCATGTGTAGTAGCTCCAAGCTTCTTGATGTTGACAAATAAGCTTTCATGGGATGTGATGATGCAAATTGCTTCCCGGCTTGACAAGCACTACACAATTTGTTTTTGTCAAATGTAACATCTTTAATACCAACCACCATGCCTCGTTTGAAGGCCTTCTTGAGTTGACTCATGCCAATATGAGCAATGCGGCGATGCCAAAGCCAACCCATGGAGTTTTTGGAGAAGAGACATGTTGCCAAGCTTGCATCATTAGATGAGAAGTCAACAAGGTAGATGTTACCATGTCGAAATCCTTTGAATATTAAGCTCTTGTCCTCCTTGCTTGTCACTACAACCTCACTATCACTTACCCAAACCTACCACTTTTCCTTTTGAGTTGTCACCAAAGGTGACATGTTCATAATCGCCCACATCTTCATCTAGTGAGGTGAACATCTTTACATAGCCGGTCATGTGTTGTGTACATCCGCTATCAAGCACCCAATGCTTGCCACCGGCTTTGTAGTTCACCTACACACAAGTGAATTACTTTTGAGGTTTGGGAACCCATGCAAGTTTGGGTCCTTTGACATGAGTTACTAAAGCTTTAGGAACCCATAGTTGGCGTGGTAGCTTTCCCTTAATTTGAGTGCCAATAAACTTTGCCTTAACCTTGCCACTTTTAAGTTTGCTTAACAAGAAATGATTTTCATTGAATTGAGACTTGTAATTAGGAGGCAAGGTAGGAGGTGGACGTGTAGGAATTGGACACTCCCTTGTGTGATGCCCGGTGACTTGACAATGTTGACAATAAGAGCCAACTTCCTTGTTGAAACATGCCATGAGCTCCGGCGACTTGGGACAATTTTCCGGAGGGTTGGGAAATGATCCAAGTCCATTTGTCCCATAGTGCCTTGCATTGTGGAAGAGAATTTCTTTATGCAAGTATTCTCCTCTTGTCACATTGAACATGCATTTGCTCATGCTTTCAAGTTCTTCCTCAAGTTGTTTCTCCCTATCATGGTTAGTCTTTGAACAAGAAGGAGAAGCATGATGACAAGTAGTGGGATGAGGCAACTTCACAAGATCATCACAAGAAGTAGCTATATTGACTTTGATGACTTTTGTTTGAGTTTCTTTTAGTTCTTCATCCAAAGCATCAAAGGCAAGGTCAAGTTCTTGATACTTCATATTTAAATTAGCATAACCAAGCTTAAGCTTTTTGTTGCATGAAGTAAGTGACTTGTTAAGCACAACTACTTCCTCATATTTAACATTTAATTCATCATGCTTAACAAGTAGCTTGTCATGCTCCTCTCTAAGTTGTTTGCTAGGAACAATGCTTGTATCATGAGTTTCTATTATCTCATTGTGCCTAACAATTAACTCATTATTTGAGGCCTTAAGCTTGGCATATTCATTTTCAAGAACTTTACATTTTGATTTGTACTTCTTGATCACTTGTTGGTACTCTTCTAGGATGTTTTGCACTTCAATAGGAGATAAGCAATGTTCACTTTCATCACTAGAGGAGTCATCATTATCACTTACCTTGGAGTTACCTCTTGCCATGAAACACATGGGTGGTGGAGGTAGAGGTGCCTCATCACCATCATCTTCATCATTATGCATGGCAATCCCCACAATCTTTTTATTTGATTCTTCATCACTTGAGTCATCATTTGAGGATTCACCATCCGTGATCCATTCTCCAAGGAAAGCCTTGACCTTTTCTTTTCTTGTGAAAGACCCTTTCTTCTTGTGGTCCTTCTTCTCATGATTTTTCTTTGAAGTCTTGTATTGATTGTCACCATCTTCTTGTTTCTTGTTGAGCTTTGAAGGCTCCGGACAATCATATGAGAGATGACCATATTTGCCACAATTGTAACAAACTTTCTTGACATTGTCTTTGCTCTTCCGGGTACGAAACTTGTTTTTCTTAGGGTCATAGTTGTACCCTTTCTTGTTCAACCTTGACATCATCTTGGAGGTCTTTCTCATGAGAAGTGCTAGCTCAACATCACCATCTTCATCACTTGAATCTTCATTAGCTTCATCTTCGCTTGAGCTTGGTGATGGAACTTTGCACTTGTTCTTTTTCTTGGACTTGTGATCACCCTTAGCTTTGAGTGCAAGATCTCTCTTGTCTTGCGGTGGATCAACTTCTCCCAAGAGGAACATCTCATGAGACCGAATCTTCCCAACAACATCACTCACTTCAAGCGTTTCAAGATCCTTCTCATAGAGCAATGAGGTGACGATGTTGTACTTGGGCTTGTGTAGACAATGTAGGATCTTCCGTATGATGTCACTGTTAGACAAAGGAGAAATTTCAAGAGCATTAATGTCTTCAATAAGCACATTTAACCGAGCAAACATTTGTTCAACCAACTCATTTGGAAGCATTTTGAATTCATTAAGTTTTTCCTTAAGCACTTGATATTTTTCTTCACGAAGCTTTTTAGAACCAACATAGATAGCTTCAAGTGCTTCCCAAATTTCATGAGAGGTCTTCTTGCTATGAACACGAGCAAAGATCTCCTCACTAAGAGCATCAAATAAAGCATTCTTCGCTCTAGCACCATATTTGACTTGATCCTCATTCCACGGACCAACAATAGGTTTTTCCGTGACCGCCCAAGCGATGGGATTTATAGCCTCAAGGTAACCCGCCATGCGAGCTTTCCAATAAGCATAGTTTCTCCCATCGAGCTTGGGTGGACCACCACTTCCCCCGGCCATTCTCTAGGATTTGAAGCCTACAAATAGAGCCCTCGCTCTGATACCAATTGAAAGGATCGTGGCCCAAGAAGGGGGGGTTGAATTGGGACTTTTTCGAATTTCTAATCAGTCCTTAACCTAAACTAGTATTGCCCAATCTATAAATTCGAAACCTAATTACTAGAGCACGCTAGCAAAGGGTCCTTAGGTAGGTAAACACACTAACATGATCATATTGCCTAGATGGATGCACACTAGCAAGATCAAATCCTAAGATAAAGCTCACTCTACCAAGCAAGTTGTCCTAGTCAAACTACAAGCAAGAAAAGTAACAAAAGGATTTAAATGCTTGAAGTAAAAGTAAAGGACACGAGACAACCGGATTTTTTCCCGTGGTATCGAGGAGTTGACGCTCCCCCCTAATCCACGTTGGAGCACCCACACAAGGGTGTAGCTCCCTTGCTCCACCAAGAAGCAAGTGATCACTAAGAATGCTCTTTCTCCATCTCCGGAACGGCGAGCTTCACACCGTATACAATCTTCTTGTCTTGGGGCTCCCACAAACACCAAGAGCTCACCAAGAACCTCCCGATCACCAAGACCGGCTAGGTGCCGTCAAACACCAAGAGTAACAAGCTCCTAAGCCTTCACTTGACCTACACTCAGTTGGCCCTAGCTCAAGCACACTTGCTACACTTGCAAAGGATGGATTCTTCAAGGTTGAAGCACAAACTAAATGCTAGATCTTCTCTTGTTTGCTCAAAGCACTTTCTTTTCTTCTCAAGGGTGGCCTCAAGTATTCAGGGTGTCAAAGGCGACTGAAATGAGCCATGGGGTGCCCTTTTATAGAGTGGAAGTGGTTACATAGCCGTTGGAAGTCCACTGCAGAAAAACCGTGAGCACCGGAAGAACCGATGGGTGTCAGTTTTGAGGCGTCGGTTCAACCGGTCTCTCTGTGTCCAAATTGTAACCGTTGGGGTTCTGACACAGTGTCCAGGCTTGCTTCAATGCACCGGTGCATGCTCCGTAGGGGCGTCGGTTCAACCGGTGCTGAAGAGTTTTACACATCAATCAAAACAAGCTCTCTGGAACATAGGACTTCTAATGCACCGGTGCTTTGATTTTTGAGCGTCGGTTCAACCGGTGCTGAAGAGAGGTTGCAGTTCACCAAAACATGCTCTCTGGAACAAAGGACTTTCATTGCACCGGTGCTTTGATTCTGAACCGTCGGTTCAACCGGTGCTGAAGAGAAGTTGAAGTCCACCAGAACATGCTCTCTGGAACATAGGACTTCTAATGCACCGGTGCTTTGATTTTTGACCATCGGTTCAACCGGTGCTAGACTTGATTTCTGCCTTCATCCAGAGTAGATAGACCGACAGGGCATCGGTCCTTCCGCCAAGCATCGGATGCTCCGACGCTAGGGCACCGGTTCAACCGGTGCTGCTGTTTTTCCTGTTTTTCAGCTGTATTGACTTGGATTTCAATGCAACTTTGATTGTTTCTTCTTCCAAGTGTTGTGTTAACTTCTATTGACTATCTTGAGCTGTTTTTAGAGCGAGTGTGCAAGATTTCTAAGGCCAACTCAAGTTTGATCAAGCTACTAACTCATGAACCCCTCTTAATAGTACGGTCAAGAACTAAAAACTATAAACCCTATCTAAATCAAGTGTCCTTCATCTCCTTGTGACACTTGAGACTAGAAAGGTCCTTAATCTTTGAAGTTGAGTCCTTGGCACGCATGATTGTTTCGAATTGAGGGGTCTCTTTTCACATTTCATATGGGACTAAATCAATCAATAATTTTTCCTTCAAAACATACGTTAGTCGCATACGGTTGTCATTAATCACCGAAACTTACCATTAACATCTATGGGCCTAGATGCACTTCAGTTTATTTAGACCAAAACCTACTAGATGGCTGATGAAACTCGACCCCAGGAAGAATGTCTACAGGTTTCAAATTAAAGTCAGGCGAACGGAAGGCTAAACACAACACGATCACAGCGAACACCAGAACATGGATTTTGGGGCAGCAAATGCTGCGTTTTCTGATTCTATTCTGAATAAATTAACAGTGCGTTACAGAATGTGGCCTCGAGAGGCCGGACACTGCGGCGCGCCGTGCACCTTGTGCCATCCCACAAGTCCGGATCACGCCGCGCAAGACAGACTCGCTCCCGCGCGAACAAAGTGCGCGTTGAGCAACAACAGCACGCAACCGATCGAGTGAAACAGACTCTGACCGGGTGCAGACTCAACTGAATGAGAAAAACAAGAAGCTAACAGACTCGACTAAGACCCAGTACGCCTGGACCTCGCCTGGAGCCAAGCCGAGAGAGCGGCCCTATATGCTGGCTGCTGGCCACGAGCAGTCATCCCGCATGAGATCTTCTCCGTTAAGTAAAAATTCCTTTAGGGACCTGGGCAAATTTGGTAGTGAGTGGATATTATTGCAGTTCGTCATAACCACTTTCTCAAGCGAAGTTAGATCCTCCATGTTCTCAGGCCAGCTTGGAATGGTACGCAGAGGTTCGCCAACCCCAGGGGTTTCATCCCAACCCTCAAGGTAAAGAACCTTGATGGACAGAGGTAATCTAGGTAGTGACAGAATATTTTTGCAGTTCGTGATACTCAATACCTTGAGCGATGTTAGCCGCTCCATGTTCTCAGGTAAAGAGGTCCAGCTGCAGTGACAAAGTCTAAGCTTGCACAAATTAACCAAGGATTCCCAACTCCCGGGGTTAACGTATGTTCCCTTCCAACGGTTAATTGTGAGTTCCTTCAGGGACATAGGTAACCTTGGTAGTAACAGCATGTTTTGACAACGGTTAATCTCCATTTCCTCTAGTGATGCTAGGCACTCCATGTTCTCAGGTAAAGAGGTCCAGCTAACGTAATAAAGTCTAAGCTTGCACAAATTAACCAAGGATTCCCAAATCCAGGGGCAAGGGTCTGTTCCCTTCCAATTGCAAATTTTGAGTACCTTCAGGGACATAGGTAACCTTGGTAGTGACAGCATGTTTTCACAATTGGATATGGACAATTCCTCTAGCGATGCTAGGCACTCCATGTTCTCTGGCAATGAGCTCCAACTGCAGTCCAGAATTGTAAGACTAGGAAGATTCAACGTACAAATCTTACTGGGAGGACCAGATGCACTGCATCTCGAGAACTGGAGATGTTGCAGGTTCTTTAATTTGCTCTGATCTTCCGACAACCAACTTGGATACGACGATCCACCGTATCCTTCGATTTTTAGCTCAGATGTTAGGGATGGTGGGCAGAGTTCCTCCAGGACTTCCTCCTGTGGATCTAGAATCTGGTTGGTGGATCTTGAGGGCCCATCTCCCAAACAGCTGATCGTACGGTGTTTCTTTGACTTTCGGACATCCTTGTTTTCCTCGGAGCTCTGGTTATCAGTTTGCCATTGCAGTTTCAGTTTTCTGAGATGTACCTTTTTACCTAGCTTGGCCTGTCGAGCTTCCTCCTTGCTTCTAACATTTTCAAGTCCCTTGATTTCCAGGGTGCCACGAAGGTTGTCCAGGTGCTCCAGCTGTTGTATCTCATAACCACTTGCTTTCCTAACTGTGAAGGCACCCAGAGTTCGGAGCAAAGTCAACCTCCCAATATTAGGTATCTCGAACTTATCGAGTTCAGACATGTACCGCAAATTGACAAGGCTGCACATTTCCTCATGGGAGGACGGATGAAGAACCCAAGGAGATGAGCAATAAAACTTCTGCAAATGGTAAAGCTTGGTAAATTCGTATGGCCGCAGAGTCCATTCATAAAAATCATCATCATCGGGCCAAAGACTAAGATAGCGCAGATGTTTCAGATCACCAATTTTTGGGACCTCTTTTCTGTCTTTATAATCTTTATAATACACATGAATCACCCGTAGCTTCCTTAAACTCTTGAACAGAAGTTTCAAATCTTTTTTAGTCATTGTCTCTGTGGTAGCAGACATAAATATAGTTCGCAAGTTCTTCAGCTTCAAAATCTTCTCTTGGAACACAATTTCATTGTAGGACTCAATAAAGAGATGTCGAACTTGATCGGGTTCAGGAATTTCACTCACAATTCCTTCCTCTATTCTATAATATTCACTTCCAACATGTCTACTCACATTAATATCTGGCCTCCAATCTTCCAACAAGTCATGGAACAGATCATGAATTGTGAAGTATCTCATGTCATTGCTGTGTTCTTTTGGTTGAATAAATGAGCGTGACAATAAATCATCAAAGCAGGCATGACCAATATTTTCCATATTTTTTGCTTCACTAGCGGCCTCCAAAAACCCTTCTGCCATCCACAGGTGAACAAGCTCTTCTCGCTCCAACTGATATCTTCTGGGAAACATTATACAATATCTGAAACATTGCCTGACATGCTCCTCAAGTTGTTGGTAGCTCCACCATATAGCTCCCATGGTATCTTTTAACAAGTCACTGTCCAGGGTCATTGTCCAATGATCAATATTGATATTTCCCCTCAGCTGTTCTGCAACCAGTCTTGCTGCCATAGGTGATCCTCTTAGCTTTTGAGCAATTTCTATCCCCACAATTTCGTGTTCTCTAAATTCTTGGCCACTATTTTTGGCACCATCAAGTGCATAATGCATGAACATTTTGATGAACTGATCCTCTTCAATTTCAGGAATTGGAAATAGGTTCTGGGCACCAAGCAGTGCTTTTGCTACATCTTCAAATCGAGTGGTCACCAGTATTTTACTTCCACTATCCCCAGCTGTCAAGGGAGCAAGTAGCGTATCTAGCATTGTGACATCCGTTTTCCAAAAGTCATCCAGTACCAACAAGAACTTTTTGCCCTTCAACTCTTTCATTAGTTCGGTTTGCAGAACGCCAAGATTCCGGACCTTATTACCCCCTTTACCCGATGCTGCCTCAAACATCTCAGAGGTAACAGCTTCCACAGTGAAATTCTGAGAAACATGAATCCACATGATGATGTTGAAATATCCAACATCCCTTTCCACCTTACAAACTGACTGTGCAAGGGTCGTCTTCCCTGATCCTGGAAGGCCATGGATAGCAACTACTGAATAACATTTAGTCGTACTTGGTCCTGGCTCACCAGCTGCAGGTGTATCACGAAGCATTCCTGTTATTGTTTTGACATCGTTATCTCGGCCAAACACAGCAGGTGGGGGTGTTGGAGCTGTCTTGTATGTAGTAGGTCTATTTGTCATTTTGTAACTGTTGGCTGGCAACTTCTCCCATGAAAGAAGTTCCTCTCCCTCAGTAATTAGGTCTTCTAACTTTTTTATTGCGCTGGACAACTCCTCTCTCGAGGAAGGTTCAACATTGAAAGCCTGCGAATGCAAGTAGAAATGAATTTAAGAAATTTACTCTCCATTTTCAGTGCAAAATGCAAACTGGTAACAACATTCAATCATGCATGCTACGGTTCACGACCATGAGAGTTATTCCGTCAAAGAAGAGGCCAATTTCCGCCAAGGATAATTAGCCGTGATAGAAAGTAACTGCCAGTGCTACAGTCTGACCAGTCGGAGGGAGCAACACCCCTCCGACGACCACCCCCTTCGGATGCAGATAATCCCTCCATTCGGCTTCTCTTCTATCGGCTTATTCTCTCTCACTATACATATGAGCCGGCGTCCCACCAGACTAGATTTATCAGTTCCCAATACACCTAAAACCTTGGGTCTAGCTCAATCTAAAAAACTAGTTTGATAGGAGATGGTTGTCCCACCTTATATATTATTATATTGTGCTCCCTAAGGGTATGTACAATAATTTAGATAGTTGCTGTCTATTTACCATACACAGACAGCTAAATAGACAGCTTTACAATAGTTTAGACAGCTGTTGTCTATTTAGCTATCTATGTGATATTTAATACTTACTCCAGTTGATGTTGTTTTTCATGGGAGCACGAGCCAGAGCAGTAGACGAGATAGTAGACAGCAACACATTCTTTCCTCATTTATGATGGCCACATCAGCTCATTTTGCTTACGTGGACTTATATAGATAGATGCTGTCTAACTGTTGTACATGCTCAAATCAAGGACGGAGGCACACATATTCTAATCTCCGGTGCGTCCCGCCTAGAAAAATGTCATAATCACTAGTCACTCATGTTTCCTTGACTATCACAAGTATGCTATTATGTGTGGCACCCCCCCTCCTCCTCTCCTCTAGATCCGCCTCTGTCCCTAACCATCAATTCTTTTGTTACCTAACACTTTCACTGCGTGCATTCACATTTAAACAGTAATTTTGTGTGCGCAACCAGTCCTTGATCGATCTTACAGCGATCAAGGTGCATAGGCGTACTGGCAGACAAAAAAAAAATGCACGCTCAGAAATAAGCAATTCCTCACAAGGTATAGTAGTACTCCCTCCGTTTTCGTTTCTTAGAGCAAGTATAAGGAAAAGCTGTAAGCTGGCTAAATATTGAGGTGGAGAAGAGAGAAGAGGAGAGAGAAGGGAAGCAGGCTGTAAGCTTACAGCCAGCTCAAGCACAGGAACCAAGAAATTTTGTGAGAGAGACAAGTGGGCTATATATTAATGGTGGAGAGCTAAACCACTATTCCCTCCATTCAGTTTTGATAGCTATATTTCAAAAACTCAAATGTTCAAAAAATGATAGCTATATTTGCTATTGGCATGGGCTGTGGCAATAAATAGCACTAGTAACGAGGAGTTCTCAGTTAAAATATTGGAGGACCAACAAAAAAGTCTATGTTCCATTCATTAGATTGATAAGCACACTTGGTGCCTTTGGTCGTTGTGCCATATGAAAATATATCAATCAAAACTAAATGGAGGGAGTATACAAGTAGGCTGAGAGATGAGCTGCAAAGATTCTTGCAGCCAGCAGCGGGCTAAATCATTAGCCTTGCTCTTAGGCCAGTCTCAATGGAGATTTCATGGAGAGTTTCATGATATTAAATATCATCAATTTTGCTGACATGACAAAGAGAGAGAAAGATAAAGTTTCATGAAATGAATTTTATCACCATGAAACTCATCTGGCACAGTTATCTAGTTCTCAGTCTAGGTAATTGTGCCTATAAAACTCCATATGAATGAACATCAACTTCCCAGGATCCATAATTGCGGGCAGCCACTTTTCTTCCTTTTTGCATGCAGCCATCCAGAGAAAAAAATAAAACGAGCTGAGTACAAGGCGTGGAGCATCGGAAGATTTATCTCCATGGCGTGACGATTTGGATTCCCATAAGGCCAATTAAATGTATCACGAATTAAGTATCGTGGAGTACCGAGGCCAACAGAGCTTTTCAAGGGGCGCGCCCTGTAATAATAAATCTAAAAAAAGCACGTGATACGCCTAAAAAACGAAAAAGGAGGGAGTACAACAAAAAGACTATATTCTCAAGTCTATCCACACAATCGCGCACGGGATATTCAGCTATATTTTTTTTTTCATAAATTAAAAGGTGAAGAGAGGAACAAACCTGCTTTGTTGGTTTGGCAGATCGATGAACAGCTCGAGTTTTGAGATGGTGATAATCAATGGCGTCAAGAATATCTTCGACATCATAAAAAGCAGACTTGAGCTTCTTGGTCCAATTATCTAGGTTTGCGTATTGAGGACTGCTACTACTACTTGCCTCAACTTTTTCAGCCATATGCTTCAACCGCAAAAGTTTGCTATCCAGTTTCTTGAGCCTATCTGACGAGCGAGAGCCGAGGTAGGACAAACTTTTGTTGAGGAGCTTGGAGATGATTGGAGAGACAAGCCAACCTGCAGTCGAGATGCCCCACCCTATCGCAGCAATACTCACCGGATCCATTGGAAGCCCTCGGAGGTGGTAGCTAGCAGACTTGAACAAGCTACAAGGATAGATAGCTTCAAGTCGGGCAGTTTTATGCAATAGCATGTGTGGTCGTGCGGATGGCAAGATAAGGTGTCGAGGCATTTCAAAGGAGGAAGCCTCCTTTCAATCGCAAATTGAAGTGACAAGTCAGCGGTCTTCATCCTAGTGGCACTACTACAGTCCACTGGATGTTTGGATCCATTCCGAGCTCTCTGATTGGTCATGGGAAACAGGAACATGTCATCACCATTATTAGGTGCCACGACACAAGAGGATGCTTCCTCGCTACTTGCAAAACGAATAATAGTCATCGGTCATTTTCCCAATAGCTCAAAATTGAGAGCAGTGTGCCAGATGGAGATGGAATCGTTGAAAGAAGAGGCAATTCCTTTGAAGCCATTATAAAAGTTCTCAATTCCCTACATACTACTAAAATAATTGTAGCTCCTACCAAACCATCAATCCAACTTTGTCTGGACTCTGGTGCCCCTACCGTCTATATTTGGCTTAACTGGAGTTAATGGCTAGAAGAAATGACTGTTTTGCCCATCAGTTCTCATGTACACCCCTCTCCCTCATGGCGGCCTTTTTCTCGGGAAATCTATTCATCGCATATGCGATTTCCCGGTGATCCATCGCAGAAGCTCGTGAAGGCACTGTTCATCATCGTCCACCTCGAGCCAGGGCGGCGGGCGAGGGGTTGCGAGCTGAGATAGCTAGGGGAGGGGAAGAGGGTGGGCGGCGAAGGGTGGTTGGTGGGGGGAGCGGCCGCCGGCGAGGTCGCCGGCGGCCGGAGTGGTGGAGGGCGACGGCGGCTTTAGGATCTGGGGTTGATGGGGGTGGGGCGGCTTCATGGCCACCGGACCTAGAAGAGAAGGTGGTGGTGGGGGGGGGGAGGAATCGACCGGCGGTGGGCGGTGGTGTGTGGGCGGGCGGCGAGGCGGAGCGCCGGCGGCCGGGGCAGGTCCCGGGCGGGGGTGTAGCGCCGGAGAGGTTAGGGGAGGGCAGGGATGCGCCGGCGGTGGTTGGTGGGCGGACGGCGCGGCGGCGAGAGCCGCCGGCCGGGGCGGAGGACGAAGGGGCGGGGGCGGAGGATGCGGGGCGGGGGTGAAGAAGCTGAACGGCGGTCTTCTGCGATAGGATTTGAGGAAATCGGTTAAAGCGATAAATAGACACCCCTTTTTCTTCCCCCATCGGACGGCCGGTTCAAGGCGCTGCGCTGGGCAGAGGTAGTCCCCTCCGACGACGAGGTCACGAGGACGACTCTTGCTCGAGATCTACTTGACCTCGGAGTCCTCCTCGGCTTGTCCTACCGCGACGGCCTCTCCCTTCCCGTCCCCGGCTAGCTTGGCGGCGACCTGTCAATCCACATCCCGGACCCCGGCCGGACCTACAGCGGCCGCCTCTATCTCCTATCGCAACATCGTCTGCCGGCTATGCCTTCCCCACCTCGCGTCGTCCTTGACCCAGTCGCCCAGCCTTCCCCTACCCCGGTGTGGAGCCGCGCCGCGCTGCTTCCGTGGTGGTGCGGGATGTGGTAGTACAACTCCGGCGTTGACGGCATGCTTCTTCTCATCTGGCTCATGGCCGTCAGTGTCGTGTTGCTCTGCTCGAGCAAGGGGAGCAGAGGGGAACAGGTGGTGCTCTCGTCGTTGGCTTGGAGTGGAAAAATGAGGGGAACAGGTGGCCCAGCTTCTTGCCTGAATAGCAGAAGGGAGCGGGTGCTTGTCTTGCTGGTGCGGCTGGATGATTTGAGAATGGAGGGGGATCCTGGTGCTTGTCTTGCTGTGGAAGAAGCAGGGAGAAGAGAGGAGCATGGAGCAGAGAGGATAGAGGGGGCGCGGCTTTGCTGTTGGAGAAGAAGAGGAGCACGGGGGGTGGCTGCTGGCGTGCGAGACAGGGGTAGAGGAGGACTGGAGGGGGTCTGGCCGGAGGAGAGAAGAAGAGGAAGAGTTGGGGAATGGAGTTGGGTTTGGTCGATGGCTCCACGAAACATAGAGGGGTAAAATGGGCACTTTCCCATCCTTTTAGTCTTTACATTCAGTCCAACAGAGAGTCAACATGACGGATTGGAACGGTAAGGGCACCGGAGTCCAGACAAAGTTGGGTTGATGGCTTGGTAGGAGCTACAATTATTTTAGTGGTGTGTAGGGAATTGAGAACTTTTATGATGGCTCCAAAGGTGCCAGATGCCTGAAAGCAATACGATCCAATGCCACTTGACAAGAAACTTTGTGCCTTTGCCATCCACTCCCTCTGTCACTAGTATAGAACCGCTCATTAGTTCCAGTTGGGAAACCCTCTTTAGTCCGGGTTTCCCAACCGGGACTACCGATCCGGGACTAAACGCCCCAGCTTTTAGTCCCGGGTCAGTCAACCGGGACTAAAGGGGGCTGCAAGTTTAACATTTCGGATTTTTTTTGGAATGCTAAAAAGTTCAAAAAAAAGTGAATTTCAAAAAAAAAATTTATGGTGGTGCGGTAATTTATGCACTCAAGTAAGAATTCTACATTTCTAAATTCCTAGTAAATAAAAATTTCGATTTAAATTAAGGAAAGTTACTTTGCTAGTGTGAAAATAGTTGGATTTTAATCTGCCCTGTTTATTTGAATTCGAGTTGGATTTAAATTTCTTGGTTGAAAATTGGTGTGGAAATTAAATTGAGGTGTGCCCCTCAATTTAATATCAAATGCTAACTCTTGAGTGGCATTTAATTTGAATTGAACCATTTAAATTAAATCCAAACCCAAACCCTAACAAAGCCCTGCCCTAACCCAGTCCAAACCAGACCCAGCTAAACCCAAAACCCAGGCTAACCCAGCTAGCTATCTTGGCCTGCAACCCCACAGCCTGACCCGCTGCCTGCGCACTCGGCCTGCTCACGCGTACCGGCCCAACCCCGCGCTCGCCGGCCCATTAGCGCATGCGGACGCCGCCAGCCCACACTGCCACTCCGCCTGTCTTCGTTTTCGTCGCTCGATGCCTAGTGGACCGCACCTCCCGCCTTGACCCGCTGCGCGCGCGCCGCACCCAAAACCCTAGCGCGCAGCCGCGGGATGGCCACCACGTGCACCCGCGCGCTCACCGAGCCGCCTCGGGCAATCCTCAGTGTTCGTGCTTTGGAGCCGCCCCACGCTGGACCCCAAAACCCTAGTGCCTCGCTATAAAACCCCCCTAGCCACTGCCTCCAAACCCTAGAGGGGTTTCCCCTGATCCGCCGCCACCAGCAAGGAAAGGAGGAGGAGGAGGAGCGGAGGAAGAAGAGAAGGAGGAGGAGGAGGAGGAGGAGGAGGAGGAGCCGGAACGTCACCGACAGAGGAGCACCGTCACCAAGCCTGTGCCTTGAACACCGATCACGACGTTGATGTTTGTCCTGCACCGCACCGCCTTGCCTCGGCCCCGCCTCGCCACGACGTTGATGTTCGTCCTCCCCAGGCTGCCAGGTAGGACCTCTCCGCCGCTCTCCCATCTCCTGTGCTGCCGGCGTGATGCCTAGCACCGTCGAAGACCCCCCGTAGCGAGCCCTAGGCCTTCCCTATCCCAGTTTTTGTGCAGGAGCCCAATGAGCTGCGATCCCGAACCCCGCAGCCTGCCGTCACTGTTCTATCAAACGCCGCCGGCCATGCCGGAGCCCTAGCTTCCTAGGTGCTCGCACGCACGCATTCGTGCCCACGTCGAGCCCAAAGGCCATGCCTTTTGGTTCGTCTGCCCGAACCCCACCTCACCTTGACTCGCCACGTGCGCTTGCCATGCTCCAGCGCACGACGTCGCGCGCATGTAAGCGTTGGACCTTGTTGTGGCCTATCCACGAATGCCCTGGGGGCACATCGCACCACACGCACAGCTCCGCCAAGCCGCAGTCCCATTCCGTCGCATCGCGCTTCGGCCATGCCGAGCATGCGCATGCACACGCAACCACGCCTTAGACCTCGCCGCGTCCATGCCATTTTGGCCTCGCCACCGCTGAACCTCTGCTCGTGCCCGTCGCCGCCGCAACCTCGCCATGGCCTTGCCATGCATGTGCCGGCGTGCGCCAACCCTGTGGAACGGGGCGGCGGAGAAGCGAGAGAGCAGGCACCCGGGGCCGGTGGCGAGGATGTAGGGGAACCTGTCGGGCCGCGCGGGGTCGGGGTGCACGCTCCGTGCCGTGGCGAGCACAGCGACCCCCGGCGGCAGCGTGACCGCAAGAGAGAAGCCGGCGGGGTCGGCTTCGGCGTCGTCCCCGGCTCCACGCGGTGGAGGCAGCGGCGATGCGGGGGACGCGGCCCAGGATCACCCACGGCACCGCCATAGGAGGGCGCACGCGAGGTGCTCGATGGTTTGGAACTGGAGGCAGTTGGAATTTGGGGGAGCCGACTCAGGGGCAAGATGGTAATTTAACCACGCGCAACGGCCGCCGCGGCTGTTTCACGCTTTCGCTGCGGGCCGGAGAAGGCATATGGGCTCAGCAGCCCACGTAGGCCCGCTTTGGTGGCTTCAGCTGTTCTTTCTTCATTTTTTTTACATCCACGCACGTAGTAGTGAACTTTCTGGATGAAAATATTGCAACTGAAGATAAGATATTTTTTTTAAAAAAGTTGGGGACAGGACCGATCCGCAGTTGGGGACTTCCAATTTTGGTGAAAACGATTTGTAAGCAGCGATTAGGAACCTTCATTTTATATGAAAAAGATAAAATGAGCTGATTCACACCAACTGGGACTGAAACTAAATCCTCGCACAAACAAGCCCTGTGCTTCCACGCAGTCAGTATGAATGGGCTACTATAAGGCACAAAGTTCTAGCTGCTGTAAAAAAAATTGTGTAGTCATACAATGCTACAGTGCTGGCTTGTAGCAATGTAATGGACTCTTTCACAACCCAAAAATCAAAATTTACATGGAAGAGAACCATTATTTCCTTCCATATCAATCGAAACTGATTACTCAACAATGAATTTCTCAAACCGAACCAGCCATCCTATGGATTCACAATTTATCTGTAACATACACGGCTCTAACAGGGTGATCAGGTTCTCCTAGTCTAAATCGAGCTCCTTTCTGCTCTTTACAGTCACACTCTGCTTTGACTCGGGATCAAGCATGTCCAGGTCCCATGCCGTGGCCAAGTAGCCATAGAGGACCCATGTCCGCTCGCCCTTGCCATCTACCTTCACCAGCATGGGGTTGTTGCCCCCGTCGGCGGTGGGGGCGATGCTACGGATGCAAGCCCAAGTTGCTCGCCCGTGGCCTTGCGCTCGAATAACTTAACAAGCTGCGATGCTTTGTTGAGACCGTCGAGGCTAGCTGGAAACTTCGCTTTCATGGACCTATGCCCATCCTTCCCAGGCAGTGTGTTGACACAGAATCGCACCAAACACATTTGAATGCGCTAGAACGCGCGACGATCGTCAAAACAATCAACACAGCGAAAACCCTAGGCGGACCGGTCTGACCGGTGCAGGCAAAGAGCTCGTAAAGACCTAGAACAGTGAGCTCGGGAGGGACCCCGTCGAAGTTCGTGAATGTAGGGTTGTTCTGAGGTCGGCAGGCCACTCAGAACATCTTCAAACGCCGTAGAGACGAAGGAAGAAAGTAATCTAGGGTTGGAAAAAGCTAGGGTTTGAAAGACAAAAAGTAATGCGATATTTTGATTGGTTCGATTGGGAATAATCTCAATCGGCCTTAGCCTTTATATTTATAGGCCGGGGAAGACGTACCCCTTCACGAGTAGGATTATATAAGGACTCTTTAAAAAACTCTAATTCTACTCGGACTGTACAGACCAGACCGGTCTGACTGGTCGGGCCGACCGGTCTGATCGGCCTCGGCAGGTGCCAATTTTGGCTGTCAACATATGCCCCTTGCTTTTTAGTGAGTTTACAAACTAAAAAGCAAAACCAGAAGTATTCTATGCAACACTAGGGCTTAAAAAACACTGCTGAGGATGATTTTCGTAAGTCGGCCATCTTTTCTTCACGCATCTTGCCATACGCTGGGGTAGAATTTCTTCAAGTATTTCCCATTGATAGCTCTAGTTAATCGATCTCCTTGTAGCGTCTCCATCATGTAAGAATTCCCGAAGATAACTTTAACAACTCTATATGGACCCTCACAGCTTGGCGACCATTTACACAACTCATTACTTTTCATCCCAAGAGGCAATATTGTATTCCAAACCAGATCTCCGACCTGAAAAGATTTATCTTTTACCTTCTTGTTGTAAGCTCTAGCAACCCGAAACTTGTCCCTCTCAATCTCCTTTAAAGCCTTTATACGCTTGTCGGTCACCTCATCAATATTATCCATCATTGAATTATAATAATCAATGGCGGAAAGATCATTTTGTTTAGCCAATCTATAAGCATCTAGATTTACCTCAATGGGTAAAACGGCCTCTTGACCATACACAAGTTCAAAAGGAGTAACCTTAGTAGCACCATGACGAGATATACGATGAGCCCACAATACTTCGGATAACACTTTATGCCACCTCTTATTATTCTCTTCTATTTTCTTCTTAACAAGCTTGATCAAAATCTTATTACTTGACTCGGCCTGCCCATTGGCCCGAGCATAATATGGAGATGAATTGAGCAACTTGATTTTGTAAGATTCGATAAATGCGCGTACCTCCTTTGATATGAATGAAGAACCTTGATCTGTAGTCAAAGTGTGAGGAATACCAAATCTATGAATAATATGCTCAGTTATAAACTCAATCACCTCTCTATGTGTCATATTCTTCAAAGGAACTGCTTCGGTCCACTTAGTGAAAAAATCCATAGCAACTAACATGAAGCGATGCCCCTTTGAAGATGGAGGATTAATTTGTCCAATAAAATCCAACCCCCAATCTCGCCATGGTTTAATGATAGAGTGCAATGATGCAGCGGGTACCAATTGTAAATCTCCAAATCGTTGACACTCTTCACACCCTTTATAATACTTAAAACAATCCGAAATCAAGAAATGCCAATAGAAACCGGATCTCCTAAGTAACCACTTCATTTTAGGAGCCGATTGATGAGTTCCACAAATGCCTTCATGAACTTCACCCATAGCAACTTTGGCCTGATCCGAATCCAAACACTTGAGAAGCAAATATTCGGCGGTTCGACGATAAAGGTCATCATCAATTAAAATATATTTGAACACTGCACGCTGAATATTTCTCTCTGCACCACGACCAGGATCATTAAGATAGGAGATTATATGAACTCTTCAATCCTGATCTACGGCCCTTTTCACGGCGGTCAGACCGGTCGCGTCAACCGGTCGGACCGGTCCATCTAGAACCTGTAGCTCGGCTTTGACCCGCATCGATTTCCTAATGTTGAATTTTCCTCTTCCAACACAATAATCAGATGCTTGTTGAGCCAGAGCGTTAGCCGGTCCATTTTCTTCTCTTGGCAAATGTCTTATAACAAACTCATCAAAAGAAGAAATAATGTCGAGGCACTTATCAAGATATGCGTTTAATGAACCATTATAACATTGTCATACCTTGGATACTTGCTGCACAACGAGAAGCGAATCACCAAAAACTTCAACATGCTTCACGCCCATGGATTGTAAAATCTCCAAGCCAAATAATAATGCTTCATACTCAACTTAGTTATTTGTGCAATACTCTTCTAATCAGTTTGAGAACTCAAAAACATCACCTCTTCGAGATATAAGGACAGCACCAATTCCTCTCCCATCATCACAACCCGATCCATCAAAATAAAGCTTTCGTGGTGTGTAAAAAATATGGCCGATTTCTAAACCATGCTCATCATTAATCTGATGCTCAACAATGAAATCCGCTACAATTTGGCCTTTCATAGATTTCAAAGGTTCACAAGCCAAATCATACTCTATCAAAGCATATGCCCACTTGCCGATTCTACCACTCAAAATCGGCTTTTGTAACATATGTTTTATCACATCGGTTTGACACACTACTATGCAAGTACTAGATAGTAGATAATGTCGCAATTTTGTATACGCATGATATAAAGACAAGCACAACTTCTCAATAAAAGTATACCTTGTTTCCACATCAATAAGTCGTCGGCCTATGTAGATAGCAACATACTCCTTGCCTTCGGTCTCCTGAGTCAAAACAGTTCCAATAACTTTATCTTCAGCCGCTATTTAAAGTTTAAAAGGAACACCTCTGTTAGGTGCTTTAAGAACCGGCGGCGAAGACAAGTAATATTTAATTTTCCCAAATGCCTCTTGTTGTTTTGTCCCCAAGTAAATTCGGCTTCATTCTTTAATCGAAGAATAGGAATAAAAGCATCAATCTTTCCGGACAAGTTAGAAATAAATCTTCTCAAGTAATTTACCTTGCCCAAAAACTTTTCCAAATCTTTTTTGCAAGTAGGAGCCTCAACTTTTCTCATAGCTTCAATTCTCTTAGGATCAATCTCTATGCCCTTCTCATGAATAATGAAACCAAGGAACTTTCCAGCCGATACTCCAAAAGCACATTTGAGTGGATTCATCTTTAAACCATACCGACGCATCCTTTCATGAGCAAGTCTTAAATCGGCTAAATGATGATCTAGACTGGCCGATTTAATAACAATATCATTAATGTACACTTCCAAGATGATACCAAGCAAATCATGGAAGATTAAATTCATAGCTCTTTGATAAGTTGCACCAGCATTCTTCAAACCAAAAGTCATAACCACCCACTCAAACAAACCAACAAATCCGGGACATACAAAGACCATTTTAGACGTATCTTCCTCGGCCATAAATATTTGATTGTAACCCGCGTTACCATCAAGAAAACTAATAACACGGTGTCCTAATGCTTCATTAATTAACATATCGGCTATAGGCATAGGATATTCATCTTTGGGAGTAGCTTTATTGAGATCTCTAAAATCAATGCAAACACGAATCTTGCCCGAATCTTTCTTTTCAACGGGCACAATATTAGAGATCCAATCCGCATAACAACAAGACCGAATAAAACTAGCATCTAACAATCGATTAATTTTTTCTTTAATTCGGTCATAAATACTAGGATTGAAACGTCTAGCCGGTTGCTTATAAGGCTTAAAATCGGCTTTTATTGGCAAACGATGCTCAACAAGATCACGACTCAATCCCGGCATTTCAAAATACTCGAAAGCAAAACAATCGATGTATTCTTTTAATAACTTTATTAAATCGGCTTTAAACTCAATCAATAAATTCTTGTTTACAAAAGTCGGCCTAAAAATAGTACCATCACCTAGATCTACCTTTTCTAAAGGATCAGTCGACGTAAAACCTTGGCCCAGCTTGTCCATGTCTTCTGACTCTTTAATAGTTTCAGACATATCGTTCGTACATGCCCGATAGTGCTCAATGCGCTGCTGGAGCCACTCTGCGTTAGACCGGTCTGACCAGTCATGGGACCCGGTCTGACCAGTTGCACCTGAGTCATCTGCTGGACTCATCTTTACAGCATTAAATGATTTAGCCAATTTTCCATCGGCTTTAGAGTAGCGCGAACGAAACCTTCCTTGGTGCAACTGATAAGCTCATAATCAGACAGATCCAAGCCCGATAAGCACTTGATGTTGTCATTGGCACCAACGGAGTTAGAATCGGCGATAGCAATGAAGAAAGTGGTATCACCAGGTACTATCTCAACTTCATCGCCCATCCACTGAATAAGAAATTGATGCAAGGTAGACGGAACGCATTGATTGGCATGAATCCAATCACGCCCAAGTATTAAACTGAAGTTACCTTGCACCTCTGAGACGAAGAAAGCTGTGGCGAGCGTCTTGCTTCCAACAGTCAACTCCATGGACGCAACCCCTTTGGTACCAATGGGATCACCTCCACCCACGCCGCTAACCATCATATAGGTCTTGATCAGCTCTTCGTCCTTTCCGCCAAGCTTCTTGTACAATGAGTAGGGCATAAGATTTACAATTACCCCACCATCCACTAACATGCGAGAAATCGGCTTTCCATTAACGTGTCCCCTCATGTATAGGGCCTTCAAGTGGTTATCCGATTCCTTGGGCTTCTGAAACACAGCATCATGAGGCCCAAACTGAAGATGAGCCACCTCCTCTTCGGGAATTATGAGGTAATCCGAAGACATATGCACAATATTGATCTCCAAATTGTTGCACTCCGGAGATGCCTCGTAATCCACCATCTCTTCATCTTCCTTTGCTGAAGGAGCTGGCTCCACCTCATCAACACGAGAAACCGAAGCAGGTACCACTGATTCGGCTGCGCTTTCTGCACTGGGCTCGACTGGTCTGACAGTAACTCAGGGCGGTCTGACTGGTCGGGTACACCGGTCTGACCGGTCACCGGGGTCGGTTTGACCGGTCCTTCTGCTGGCTGGTCAACTATTTTGACCTGCCACACTTTGCCTTGAGGGATCATGGGTCTATATTTGTTGAAGTATTCATCCCTCGCCTTCTCTGCCTCCTGCTCCCTCTTTTCCTTATTGCGCAGGCGTTGGAGCTTCCTCTTTTGAGTATGTGTCAACCCCTCGGGACACCAATGGGGTTGATGATACTTGTCTAGCACTTTGCTACCACTAGCCTCATGATTGTTAGCAATAAAGGGCTTCTGGACAGGAGGAGCAGAAGAAGTAGCCGATTTATCAATCACCATCGGCTCTTTACCCTTGTCTTGCACAACCACCTTAATCTCGCCGATCTGGACAACAGTATCGGCTTTGGCCTTCTCTGGCGTAACCCCTGATTGTACCTCTGATTTCTTCGCCTTCATGCGATATTCCATCCGTGGAGAAGCAAACTACGCCGGCCTCTGCTGAGACCGATCTGACCGGTCATAGACGACCGGTCTGACCGGTTGGGGCTATGGCACCAGACCAGATTGGTGTGGCCCCAATCGGTCGTGTATTGGCATCCTGGATCTTTCCTCCCTCTGATATGGTGGTGGATATGGCATTGGAAAGCACTAGAGCCAAATCCCTCATGTTCCCACACCGGATTAACCGCATTAGACGCCAGCGGAGACCAAGGCATAGTAGCATATACCTTTTGCGGAGGAAACTGTGGATGATCACCCCTACGCCTGACGAATTCCTTCCTTAGAGGCGAAGCATTGCCCCGACGCGGTGGTGAGCGATGTCTCTTTTTTAATGGCCGATCTTGTTGAACGGCCTTAGTATACTTATTCAGCAACTGTCCAAAGGTAGGTCCCTGATTTGCATGCCTTCCTTGTAGCTTTGGCACATTTGTCTTCCAAGTACCCTCTTTCGGACGCTTTGGCTTGAAGGTCCCGGGCTATTCCCTGGGCCGGTCTGACCGGTCGTTGGACCCGGTCTGACCGGTTGGACCGGTCTGACCTGTCGCGCCTGGATAGCAGGCTGACTTGATGAATTTGCTTGCCTCACGGGCTTAGGAGCATTCACAAAAATCCTCAAAGTCGGCTTCCTATCAGGAGTCTTCTCAGCAACGACTTCTCTGGCCAGAATCTTGTCATTTACATTCATCGGCCTCGGATCTCCAATCACAACATTCTTCCCTTAAGCCCCTTCGGCTTGCTCCAGCCGAAGGAGAACCTTTGGATTGTTCAGTTCCAAAGTATGGATAGGGAAGGGAGTTTTGTCCACTTGCATCTCTGAAAGTACCAATCGTCTTTCATCTACAGCCGATTGGATCTGTTGACGGAAAACATTACAATCATTAGTAGCATGCGAGAAAGAATTATGCCACTTACAATATGCATGCCTTTTTAGTTCTTCCGGCGGTGGTATTGCGTGAGATAAACGAATGTTTCCATGCTTAAGCAATTCGTTAAAAATTCTATCGCACTTGGAAACATCAAAAGTAAACTTCATCTCATTCTGTCGATTCTTTTGAATCGGCTTAAGTGAAGGACATGTAGAGGGTTTGTCCTTTGATGGCCAAACAAATTCAGCGGCATACACCCCCTTTTCCTCAGCGTCCGAACAGTCGGAATCATGCTCAACAACATGCGTGTTGGACCGATGAGGCTTAAAGGAATCTTTAGAATTTTTGTACTTAAATTCAACACCAATGGCTCGCATTTGCAAATGATTAACCGTAATGAAATCAAAGCCTTCATGTTTTTCTTTCAAGTAAGAACGCAAGCCATTAAATGTCAAATCCGCCAAATCTTTTTTCGAAAGAGATGAATTAAAACATCGTTTTTTCAAAGCTTTGAATCTTTGAAAGTAATCTAAAACCAATTCATCTCGGTTTTGCTTAACCGATGTCAAGTCTAGCAATCTAACTTCGGCTTCCCCACTAAAGAAGTGATCATGAAATTTGCGCTCTAATTGATTCCAATTCAAAATTGAACCCGGCGCAAGCGAGGAAAACCAAGAGAAAGCGGTTCCGGTCAAAGATAGAGAAAATAAACAAACCCGCAAAGCATCGTTAAGACCCGCTTCTCCCAATTGCAAGACGTATTGGCTAACATGCTCCCAAGTCATGCGAGAATCATCACCATTAAATTTAATGAATTCAGGAACACGCCAACCGGCAGGATATGAAACAAAATCAAACTCAGGAGGGTATGGCTTTTGATATAAACGTGAACCTCCCATATCAATTCCGAGTTTAGATTTAAGCACACCGGCCAAGTCCTCTTTAAACCTATTGAAATCGGCCTGATAAGTACCGCTGGCCGATGCATGCAAAGAAGATGAAACATGTTGTGTGCTAGGACCGGTGTAAGCCATGTTAGTATTAGGAATCGGTCCTCGGTGAGGTCCAGATCCCTGCTGTGATGTACCATGGGGCCCTGTATGTAACACCATCTCATTAGTTCGGCTAGGGGCGGCCGAACAAGGGATAGAGGTGCGCGGTGTAGGGGGCATTGAATACTGCCCTGTCAGACCGGTCTGACCACCTGCACCAGTCTGACCGGTCGATGAGACCGGTTGGACCGATGACGTGTAGACAGTGGATGATGGCGGCGTCTGCCCTGGGAACGAGTTCGGCGGCATCCCATAGAACTGATCTTGGGTAGCAGATGTGCCAGCCGAATTCGCTTCTGAGAATTGAGCGCCACCCTTGATAGTTTTACCCTTTTTAAGTGCCGCAATCTCATCGTTAAGCCCAGCAAAAGTCTCTCCCGCAGCTACTTGTGCAGCAGATATTTTCGAATCCACCATGAGAGAGAATTGCTTAACTAATTCAGAGGGGTCGTTAGGAAGTACCTCAACCTTGTCTTTGTTCAACTTGAAGGATGGCATCACAAACTCCCCAACCCGCTTGAATAGGCCTCCACGCTCCTTCTTGAATCCTTGAAGGAATTGCTCCTTCAAGTGCTCTTCAGCAATGAGGTAGGCCTGGCGCTCGTCCTCGGTGAGCTCCTCCATGGTCGCCTTGACGACGTTAGCTCCACTAATCTCAGAGGAACCCATCTTGATGGAGAAACTAGATTAGATCAGTTTTCAAAACCAGATTAATCTATTCCCTAGCGGAGTCGCCAAAAAGTATGTTGACACAGAATCGCGCTAAACATACCTGAATGTGCTAGAATGCGCGACGATCGTCAAAACGATCAACACAGCAAAAACCCTAGGCAGACCGGTCTGACCGGTTTCGCCGACCGGTCTGACTGGTGCAGGCAGGGAGCTCGCAAAGACCTAGAACAGCGAGCTCGGGAGGGACCCCGTCGGAGTTCGTGAATGTAGGGTTGTCCTGAGGTCGGCAGACCACTCAGAACGTCTTCAAACGCCGTAGAGACGAAGGAAGAAAGCAATTTAGAGTTGGAAAAAGCTAGGGTTTGAAAGACAAAAAGTAATGCGATATTTTGATTGATTTGATTGGGAATAATCTTAATCGGCCTTAGTCTTTATATTTATAGGCCGGGGAAGACGTACCCCTTCACGAGTAGGATTACATAAGGACTCTTTACAAAAACCCTAATTCTACTCGGACTGTACAGACCAGACCAGTCAGACCGGTCGGTCTCGGCACGTGCCAATTTTGGCTGTCAACATAGTGGTTGCACATCGATATCGGCAAAGCCCATTTCTGGAAAACATATAACAGTTGGTGAAGAACATGTCAGTTTTTGATCGAGAGAGCAAAATCATTGTAATATTCAAAGATGTTTGGTGTTGACATGAATTATCACCCACCCAAATGTAGCATTACATGGAATGTGGAGGCATCACTAATCAAAAGTGCAATCCAACTTTTCTATAATTGAACAGTTGAAACATTCTGAACCCTATCATGGAGATGAGAAAGATTTGCTAGCTTATCAAGGTCTATCCATTCTGCAACAGGCACAAAAACACAACAACAAAAAAGCCTTTGCTCCCAGAAAGTTGGGATAGGTAGGCTAGGGATGAAACCCAACAGGAGCCACACACCAAAAAAAACAGAAAGGAAAAAATATTATAGTATGAATAATAATAGTAAAAGGAGAACCATAGCCTCCAAATACAAAGAACATCTGTACATATACTTTCGCAGATCAAGGCTACAGCCAGATCATGCTCTGCTACGCAAAAAGAGGGAAGCCATGGGTTGCTGACTATATCTATACTAAACATAGAGGAAATTTGATGTAGCACATAGTTAGCAAACCTGCTCCTTTTGGAATATTCAGCAGGTGTAACAAACTATGTAAATACGAAAACTATGAAACAGAAACACTGGGGATCCAACTGTTAGCCAATACATTTTTCGACTTTATTCTTCATTTCTATTCTACAAAATGCTTGGGTAGACTGCCATATCTTTAAAGAAAGCAATTAACAGAGGTCTTTTTTTTAAAAAAAAAGCAATTAACAGAGTTTTGGTCAAAACGATTTGCAGTCGATTCATCCCTCCAAATGAATTAAGAGAAGGCAAAATATCTAAAGCTCTGATGATTAATATATTAATCAATCAGAGGTTCAGAACTACCAAGAACACAGTGACAGAGCAAGCATTGAAGGAATACCTCTCAGCTTGCTCTCCAGCTCTTTATTACTCATGACATACTTTTGCCCGTCATTCTTTGACTTGTATGTGTTTTCAATTATCACTGTTGGAGGCCATAAGATAAGATCTCCTTGATTGGCTTCAGCGTCGGCAGTAGATAATGCTTGGTAAGTGGTTTTGTGAACAGGGGCTACGGAGTAATTCCAACCCATAAGAACACATAAGGCTTTGTGAAACCCTAGGTGATCAGCACAATGCTCCGCATTCTTTGCATGGTATGCATGATTGAGGAGTGCATGCAAATCTACAGAATCCCTGTAATCAAATCATGCATACAACCAACTTCAATGGAAATTATGCACAAAAAATTGTCTTCAGAAAATTAATTCACAGAACCCTCTTTAAAAGATTATCAATTTATAGCTGTTTTTGTATGAACCAAACAGTGACAAAATCTTAGAAAAGTTAAATAAGATACACAATGTTTGTGGAACTAACAACAAAAAGAAGAATCCAAAAATGCCCATAATAGTTGTTGAAACAAAGAATGGGAGTAAACCCTAGTGGCAAAATAACTTCGCTTGGCAGCACTACCTCATAGTGTGCTTTACAGAATGAATCTTTGTCCGTACTAATTATTGCTTTCTTTTCTAGTGTGCCCTTTCCACTTAGTCTCCCCTCATGCCGTGATCGAGGAACACCAATTGGATTAAGGTCAAGCATAAAGTCAACACAAACTCAATGGCCTCCGTGGTTCCATAGCCCTTGGAGATGCTTCCTTTTGGCGAGCTTGGTTGTGAACATATTTCTTTAGAACTCCCATGAACCTCTCAAAGAGGAACATATTGTGTAGGAATACAGGACCGAGAATACTAATCTCTTTGACCAGGTGAACTAGAAGATGCATTATAATATTGAAGAAGGATGGTGGTAACACCAACTCAAAGCTGACAAGATATTGGACCACATCATTCTATAGCTTTACTAGATTCTCTGGATCGATTGCCTTCTGAGAAATTGCATTGAGGAATGCACATAGCTTCATGGTGGCTAACCGAACATTTTCTAGTAGAATCCCTCTCAATGCAAACCAGAAGCACTTGCATAATAAGCACGTGGTAGTCATGAGAATTTAGGATTAGGAATTTCTTCTCTACCATATTTATTATCCTCTTTCCATTTGAGGAGAAGCCAGAAGGGACCTTGATACTTCTTAGGCATTCAAACATACTTTCCTTCTCTTCTTTGCTAAGAGTGTAGCTGGCAGGACTTAAGTAATGGCATTCCTTATCTTTCTTATCTGGATGCAGACTGTCTCATTCTTTCATACACTGCAAGTCCTACCATGCTTCTAGTGTATCTTTTGCCTTCCCATACACACCCATGAAGCCTAGCAGGTTCACGCAAAGATTCTTCGTTAGGTGTATCACGTCGATTGCGTTGCGGACCTCAAGGACTTTCCAATAGGGTAGCTCCCAAAATATAGACTCATTCTTCCACATGGGTGCATGTCCATTAGCGTCATTCGGAACAGGTTGGCTGCCAGGTCCCTTTCCACGGACTACTTATAGATCCTTGACCATATCAAATACATCCTCACCACTACGGTGCCTAGGTCTTTAAAATGTCCGGTGACTTGCCGAGCCTTTAAAATGCTTGCCTCTCTTTCTTATGGGATGTCTGATAGGAAGAAATTGACGATGGCCAATGTACACAACCTTCCGACATTTATTCAAATATATACTTTCGGTATCATCTAAACAGTGTGTGCCAATCATTGATTGTTACAAACAGCAATGCTCGTAGGTCAAAGTCTTCCTGTTTGTGCTCATCCCACACACGTACACCTTTTTTGACAACAGTAAAATTTCTTCAACTAATGGCCTTAGGTACACATCAATGTTGTTGCCAGGTTGCTTCGGGCGTTGGATGAGCACAGGCATCATAATGAACTTCCGCTTCATGCATAGCAAAGGAGGAAGCTTGTAGATACATAGAGTTACAAGCCAAGTGCTATGACTGCTGTTCCGCTCCCTGAAAGGATTCATACCATCTGTACTTAAAACAAACCTCAAGTTCCTTGCATCCTCTGCAAACTCCGGGACTTCTCTATTGATTTTTATCCACTAGGACCCATCAGCGGGGTGTCTCAGCATATGTTGGTATTTTGTAGCATCACGAATAAATCCGCAAGTGCACGGATACCATTGTAGCTTTCACCTAGGAGTATTCCAGGGTATCATATCCACAGAGGAACATGAGTATATTATCTAAGGTTTTAATTCATCCAAGGACACCACACCACAGCAGAGGGAAGGGGTAGAGAGGATTTTCTAAGGCTCAGAATATAAGGTAAGATCAGTGTTACCCTAAACGCTAAACGGTAAACAGTCGGTCACCTGCCGTTTAGCCCATTATTCAGGCCAAACGGGTGTTTTAACGGGCAAAACGGCCGTTTAAACGGTTAAAACAACCGATTAAATGGAAACGGTGTACCAGTGTGTAGTGTTTAAACGGTGTGTAAACAGGCTAAACGACCATTTAGGCGAACAGTGGGTAAGATAGAACTAGATTAATTGTTTACTTCGGGCTACCAGCTTCTCCTGGATAAGACCAAGCAGCTCTTGTGATACGGCTTCTGCGATATACCCGGACGTGGAGGATTATAGTGAGTAGACAGGACTGTCACCACCTGCCACCTACCTCTTCAAACTGTGGGGTATACAACAATCAAGAGAAAAGTCTAGTCTAGACACCACGTCTACACCGTCTTTTACTAACTCTAGCCTTGGCCAAGAACATCCGTTTTTATCAGGAGTCATAGACTAGAGCATCCACTAAGCTAGTGAACAATGATCCCATAAATAACTAAGGACTAGCACTACACTTAACTTAATAAACTAAAGCACAAAGTAAATCATGAATACTTACTATGATTGATAAGCATCCATCGAGGTACAAGCTGGAGAAGAGTGCCAACAAACCCGGCACTTCCCCAACTTCCCCTCACTCTCTCCCTATTTTCTAAGAGTAAATTCCTTATATGGCCCTGTTAAAGTTGGCTCTTTCTTCCTTGGCCTCTTTTTTTCAAGTCTTCCCTATATGGCCACTTAACTTCAGATTCTTCCTTTTGTGGCCCTTCCGTTAGGTTGAGTGCTAATGGTGTTAGAGGAAGCATGAAAAAGACCATTTTACCCCTGATGACAAAATTTCCTATTTAGCCCATTTAAAATTTTTTGTTCCTTCCTTAGCCTTTTCTCTAAACTTTTTGAGAAAAATGAAGTACATGTGCATGTTGCTACATGTTGCAGTGGACCATTTCCGTATAATTTATAAAATATTGATAGTTTTAACAAATAAATAATTGTGCATAACAGAGTCATCGATGAGCAATTTTTTAAGACCAAAGGACAGCAGCACAGTAATATGACACATGCATACATTGAGAGATACATGATGACATATACATTATACCCAAATAGATAAGGTTCATATGCATCTGAGTTCACAGAAACATCCACATTAAGGTTGTTCACACATTGCAAGAGATAAGGCTCCACAACCATACATGCCGTTCACACATACATCACAGAAAGATAAAGATTAATCATAAACTAAGCCTTCTTTTGCTTCTTGTACTCATTGCAGGGCTTGCTGGATCTATCTTCTTGCTTCTAGTGCCCATTGCAGGACTATCAAGTGGCTGCATAGGAATAGTTGTTTTCTTTTTGGCATTTTGTTTTGCCTTTGCTTTGGCTTTTGGTTTGGCCTTTACTTTGATAGTTGATTGACCTTCAGCTCCAGGAAACTCAATTGAAAGAGGTTCAGGTTGATTTGAGCCATACTGTGACCTGTGAGGCAACAACAATTTTAGAGAAAAAATAGTTAATAGGCAGCAGCAATATGTTTAATGCAGCAGTGAATTTAGTTAAAAACCAGCATTTGTTACCTCTTTTTTGCTGTAGAACTAGAGTTATGCTTTCCCTTTTTCTTACTGGTAACATCCATGCTTTGGCTATGTTATAAAAGACAAAACTTAGTGGAAAAAATAAAAATATCATTGGTTGTAATCTTAAATTCAGAGGCTGCAGTATGAAATTGCTCACCTTGGTGGAAAAGACATAGAGGATGCAGGGGCTTCATCTTCCCAAGGCACAATTGATGATTGAGTTGTCTTTGTTTTCTTTGCCTTCTTTTTTGGTGGTCCTCTACATGAGCATGAACAATGATAGTAACATAAGAGAGTGTTTGTGACAAATATTACAAGTAGTAGTAATGAGTAAAAAAACAGCAACATTTTATTACCTCACTTCCATCATAGCAGCAATGTCCTCCGGGTTACCCCTCTTGCAGCTGGGCCAATGATGGCCAAAATCTTGACAAATTGGACACTTGTGGCTTCGACCTTTTCTTTTCTTCTCAGTGCAACCTTTGTGCCTCTCAGTTTTAGGCCTACTAGCTGTGGCTTTCAACTGTGGTGGATGCATGAAAAATCCATGGCTAGATGGAGGCCATTGCCTTTTGTCGTCCATAGCAGGGATTAGTTGGGCATAAGCAGATTTAATTTTTTCAATGGAGTAATAATGGTCGACATGATTCTCTAGAGGGGTATTGCTAAGTGAGGTGATAAATGCAAGTGCATGTTTGCAAGGAATCCCATAAACTTGCCATTTGTCTACAAGAACATGTCCTCTCTTTCAAATTGACAACAAACCTAAAGCCACTACCTCCCAAGGCAGTAACTTCTGCAACCTCCTCTGAGCATTCTACCACCTCTAAGTTTAATTCTCTGCTCTTTTCATTCATGTTCTTAATTATGTGGGGCAGAACTGATCCATCTAGCTTCTTGGATATTTTTCTCCTTTGGTTCCACTTGATCATAAGCATTTGCCTAATCTTATCCATTAGGTCATCCAAGTTCATGGACTTGTGGTGCTTAATCCAATTGTTGAAGCACTCTGCCAAGTTGTTGGTTACATAATCCACCTCGCAAATGGTGAAGAACTGACTCCTGGTCCACAACCTTGTGTGGCACTTTCTTAGATAATCTATTGCATCTGGGTTTGTTGACTCCATTTTAGTCCAATGTTTCCCAAACAAATAAGGATTCCATGAGTATGCTGCTGCCCAAAATTTTTCATCAAAGACCTCTCCACTATATCTTTTCTTGAAATTAGACACTAGGTGATACATGCATTCTCTATGTTCTGCCTCTGGGAACACTTCACCTACCCCTATCATCACTACCTGCCCACAATCAATGCATATAGCTAGACCCCTAGGTGATCCTATAGCATGTCTAAGCTGCTGCATGAACCAGATCCAATTCTCATTTGTCTCTAAATCGAAAACTCCTAAGCAAACAGGAAACAACCAATTATGACCATCTACAGCTGAAACACTAGCTAGCTGCCCCTTGAACTTGCCGGTCAGAAAAGTGCTGTCTATAGCTAAGTATGGCCTGCAACCACTAAGGAAACCCTCAATGCAAGGTTTGAAGGCAAGAAAGAACCTTCTAAATCTGATCTTTTCATTTATTGTATGATGGTCAATTACCACTATACTTCTAGGGCATGTGCTCTCAACTTTCTCCTTAAACCTATATAAATTGTCAAAGCTACTTTCCCAATCACCATAAAGTTGCTTTAATGCTAGCTCTTTGCCCATATACACCCTCTTGTAGTGGACGCTCACCTTTTGGTGCTCTTTTAGTTTCTTTTTCAATTCTGAAGCTCCAAGAGTTGCATCATCAATGAGCCAATCTTTGACCTTATCACATACCCAATGTTTGCTGGCATTCTTGACCTTCTTATTCCTTCTTGTACTAGAGCACTCATGGCCACTAGGGTTCTTTCTTACCATCACAGTGCCACTATCATCTACTTTTGAAGCATATATCTTCCATGGGCACTTATCTTCATCCCTCCTTGAACAATATGGCATGAATCTGTGTGGTGCACTCTTCGCCGTATTGTATTCAAATTCATGTTTTATAGCATGCTGAGAAAGTGCCAACTTGAACTCTTTCATGCTAGGATATGAGGTACCTACTGACATTGGTGGGTCTTCCTTGTTGTACTCTAATATAACCTCATCAGCCTCTACTTCAATTTCAGACTCCATGTCCATGTCCATCTCACTTTCATCCTCACTGTCATCATCAGAACAATACTTCTCATCTTTCTCTTCATTGCAGCAATCAACCACATGGACAGGTGCATTCTCTTGGTAGATGACCTCCTCATCAATACCAACATGCTCATTCTCTGCAAATGGGTTGAAAAAGTAGTTATCTTTATCTTATTCTGCGTTGCTGTTAGCTTGCCTTTGCATTTGACCAGGCCATTCACTTATTGGTTCAAAGGTTCGGAGGGATCACAATACACAACGAACATATGCACAACTTTGGACATAGAGTGTTTTGCAAACATATCCATCAATCCTTGGTTAGATTTCACCTTTGGATAGGTTTGTAGATCACTGTCATAGTATTGAACATGAACAACTTCTAAATAACCCGGCGGATACTTCTCAACAATTGATTGAACTAAATCCTTATAATTTGTGAAGTCTGAATCGATAATCTGCTCGAAACTGAAACATTGCACATCCTTTCTTGCCTTTTTCCGATTCCCATCCGGTTTTATTTCTAGAAAGTAACAAGAATTTGGATCCATTCTGAAAATAAAACTAACAGCGTAATGCATTACTAATATTATGAAATGTAGGGTTAAGCAATGCAAAAATGATAGTTTAAAGAAGCAAGATCATAATGCATTGAGTACTCTAATGCATTCCTAATTCAGTGTAACCAAAAGTATCGTGCTAAAGAACACAGAGAATGAGGCACTCCACAACTTACTATGCTGTAAGCCATTCAGGCTCTACAGCAAGGGAGGGAGCAGCGCCCCTGCCACGGCCGGGCACAGCAGTGCCCCTTGGCGCGCCCGCCACAGTGCCCCTGCGAAGGCCGTGAGCGGCGGCATCCCCGTCGACGGCGCCCTCCGCCGCGCTGTGTGGCCGTCCGGCACCACGCCCCCTGGCGCGTGCAGGCCCTCTGCCAAGGCCACCCGCTGGCCCTCTGCCAAGGCCGCCCATTACCGCGCCCCCTGGCGTGCGCGGGCTAGGCACGCCCGTGGGCGCCCCCCCCCCCCCCCCCCGCCCGGGATAGCCGACGCGCCCCCACCCAGGCTGGCCGCCGCCTCGCCCTCGCCCAGACCGTCCCCCGCCGCACCGCCGGCCGGAGCGTGGTCGGCCGTCGCCACACATTCTTCCATGGCGCCCGATCTAGGGTTTCAGGAGGAGGAGGCCACGGGATGGGCCGATTGGGGCAGTCTAGGGTGAGCCCGATCTAGAGCATGTGCTCTCATCTTTAGGCCAGGGGCAGTTTGGTCCATTCAACTCAAATATGATAGTGGGACCCACAATTTAGATGGGAAACACTAACAGAGCTGACGGAAGGGCCACGAATGGAAGAATTTGGAGTTAAGAGGCCATATAGGGAAGACTTTAAAAAAAGAGGCCAAGGAAGGAAGAGCCAACATTAAGAAGGCCATATAAGGAATTTACCCATTTCCTAACACCATCGAGGCAGCGTTACACCCCTGGGATGAGCCTAGAGCTCGAAATGAGAGAGGAAGAGAAAATGTTCAAGTGTGAGTTATATTCTAATTCTACCCCCCTCCCCTCCCCACTTTTTATATTTATAGGTTGGCACACAGAGTTTAGGAGCTGAATTGCCGGCCGAGGCTTGTGAAACAGGAATTGGGAACTAATGAAGAAGCTCCACGTGGAAGATGAAGGTCGGTGGGACCGACCATGGTTCGGCCGAACCAGGGGTTTGACCGACCTTGTCTGGTGGCCCATCGACTTAAGCTTCGGCTGGGGGGCTCACAAGTGGGTCCCACTTGCAGGTAGACATGCAAGCCATGTTTTCTCCTCGGGTATGGCTGCCAAGGGGGTCCTTCAATCCTTGTGCTCGCTCGTGATTGGCCAGGAGTTTGTACCTTGGATCATTCTTGATATTTTCTTGTATTTTTGGCTCAAATCCACCTGCACACATTTTTAGACCAGCATATGTGGAATTTGTCAATTAATTATCCTATACTAACATTAATCCCCTTTGATGCTTGAATTTTGTGCAAGAATTGATGGACAAAATGGGTCTGTAGCAACCGTCAACAGCATAGCGTCTACCTTATAGTCTTCTTTGTGTCATCGCATCAACTTGTTATGCTCTTTGTTTCTGAACAAACGTTTCAAGTGTGGTATTATAGGAGCATACCACATCACCTTGCTAGGAATTCTCTTCCTGAGGCTTCGCACTCAACATCACCAGGGTCATCTCGCCTGATCTTATATCACAATTCCCCGCTTACCGGGCATGCATCCAAATTCTCGTACTCCTCACCGCGATAGATGATACAATCATTAGGATATGCATGTATCTTTTGCACCTCTAATCCCAGAGGGCAGACAACCTATTTTGCTTCGTATGTAGTGGTGAGCAATTCGTCATCCTTCGAAAGCATCTTCTTTATGATTTTCAGTAACTCCCCAAATCCCTTGTTGGATACACTATTCTTTGCCTTCCATTGTAGCAATTCTAGTGTGACCCTCTTCGCAATTTGGGTACAACAATTTCTTGTGATCCTCTAGCATGCATGCGCTGGAACTTAATCCTCTCCCTTTCACTTTTGCAGTCTCTCTGTGCATCACGAATGGCCTTACCAAGATCATTAGTGGGCTCATCTTCTACCGCTACCTCTTTTTCAGCTCCCCCCATTGCAGTTTCATCAAAGGCACCATATTCAGCGAACCCAGGAATGTTATCATCATCCTCTTCTTCTTCATCGTCTTCCGTTAGAGCAACTCCAGTAGGGCTGCTAAATTTGGGTGAGTAAAATTTAGAAGTGGGCTTCCACTCCAGCTGGCTGAGTAAATTGGACTTCCATTTTTTCAACTGACAACTGGGCCCCACTTGTCATCCTCTCAGCACGCCACACACCTCTCCCACTTGTCTGTTCCCTACCCCGCGTCGCCGGCGCTCGCAACCCCCTCGCCGCCCTGCTCGTCGTCCGGGCGCCGTTGCCCTCTCGGCGTCTACCCGCCGCCTCCCCCGCCTCCCTTCGTCGCCCGGCCGACACCACCTCGCTCGCCTGGCACCACCTCATCGCCTTCACAGGTGCAGCTCTGTCTCCTCCTCCTCCTCCTCCTCCTCCTCCTCCCTTCGATCGGAGGAGCCCGGTTTGGCCGTCACCGAGCTCGATTACGCGCGGAGGAGCTCGATTTGGTGGTTGTCGAGCTCAACTCCGCACAGCAGAACTCGATTTGGTGGTCCTGGAGCTCCGTTGGTCAAATTGTGAGCTTGCTCCCGTGGGCGAGATTGCAAGCACGATATGTTCCGCTTCTGCCCAATCTCATGTAGATGCAGGCAAGGCCATTGGTACTGCCCATATATAGTACAAGAATTTCAGCTAGCACTCCAAAAGGTAGTTCGGTGGCCAAACTTCTTCTTGTTGTTGACCAGATAGTATGGTGTACAAACTGTTGTTGTTGTTGTTGACCATCAAAAATTGATCTTTTGATCTGTCCAATGCAATGCCTCCTGTATTATAGCATGCTTCACTACCTGAAATTCTTGTTAATATATGATATTTCTTTTGTCACCTATTTTATATTATGTCAGGTGTACAAGCATATCTTGCTGGTCTTACATTTGCATTAGCAGCATCACCTTGCAGCACACCTGTTCTTGCTACCCTTCTGGGATATGTTGCCACTTCAAGAGTATGTATTATTGGATACATAAGTTGTCTCAGTAGTCAAAAGTTTATTGCTGTTGCTTAAACGTCAACACAGGGGAAGACACTGTAAAAAATTAGTAAAATTAGTAAATCACATTCTGCCATGCAGTACTTTATTTTGTATTATATGCTTCCCCTAGCTTTTGTCTTTCAGAATGATGAGGATATCCTGTCACCACAACTTCAACCTTTTTCTGTCTGGACCCCATTATAGATTGGCTAAAGAAACAACACACATGAAATGGCATATGAACCCTTTTTTGTAAACTACTGACCTGAAATAACATTTGGCGCTAGCTTGACTTTCTTATTTTAATATATATATATATATATATATACTGGATTGTGCTTTGCAGTACTACTTGCCCAACATTGTGCTTTGCATCAAGGTGTTGGACCCTAAGGACTACGAGCATCGTGATCCGCAACTGTTGGAGGAGTTCCTCAAGATGCATCAAGAGATCGAGGATAAATCGACACATGAGCAGCTCCGAAACAATCTCGTCGAGCATTTATGGGCGATCCATAGTTCTAGGTAGCTAGACAGAAATCTGTGGATTAGCTTGTAATATTATTGATTTAACTTTGCACCATATGTATGAACCATTCTGTCAGTGAATTTTGAATTATGTTGTGCATATGCACAATGAACGATGCTCTGAATTACATACATATGTATGAACCATTCTGTCTGTGAATTTTGATTTAACTTTGCACCACATGTTTCTGATGTGGAGACTGACCTCCACAATTGCATACATATCAGTATCATTCACTTTCAAGTTGTCTGATGAACTGTGGTAAATGATTATTATCCTACATTCACTTCAGTGTCTGATGAAACAAGGATATAATGGCCAACTCTGAACCTGAAAGATGCAGCAGTTGCTGCCAGGCGCCCAGCTGATTCTGGTTTGTGTAAGGATATAATGGAAGTTGTACTCTATTGATTTGAAATCTTGTATACCATAGGCATTTTCAGCCTGCAATTTTTATGTTATCTACATTTCTGACACGAGATTCAGTTCTGTTTGCATTTTGGCAAATGTGTTCATTCAGTGCTTTGATGGTCTAAACTTTTAGCTACAGAACATGATCATGCTAGCTTGTGGCTAGTTTATATTCTGCTAGCTTGTGGCTAGTTCAGTTCAGCAGAAAACAATCAATCTAGCTAATTCAGTTCATGATGGTTAAAAATTTACTGACTGGTTTAAAAAATCACTTTCACTTTCAGGTGGTTAACCACTAGACATTTCTGTAATCAGCTTGCAGAATCAGCTTGCTGGCCTACAGCCCAATGGCAATGGGCATTTTGGCACAACAGTGCACTGCATATGACAGATATGTACATCAGACTTCAGGAGAAATAAGGTTCAGTTTGGACACGGGTGTATATTTGTTCTTCTTAACAAGAAAGCACAAATTAGCTTAATGCCCTTTATCTCGATAAATCAAATAACATCAACAAACGAGAACAGGTATATACACCAAGCAAAAAGAAATTCTGACGACAGGACTGACACCTCAATATTTGAGTTGATAATCTGAAGTATCATAATTACCAGAGTACAGGCAAATACATTCTGCTTGACCAATAATTATCAGCATGGTATTTCAGAAGGGATGTATTTCATTCAGACAACATGGTATTTGTGAAGATTGCATTAAAAAATTCACATTTGCTCAAATCACATGACACCAGCAAGAATACATAATAGTAGTAATTCACTGAAACTAGAGGACATACCTCTCTATCAGCCTTTCATGGTCCATAGTGGATCAAAGTTTGGCCTTTTCTTTTCTGAACAAAAAACCCCAGCCGCGGGACAGCCTGCTGGGGTTCCTGGTCTAGGGAAATTAAACTCAGCCGCCCAGATACCCTGGTCTACAACGCGGTGATCTCGCTGGCGGCGCTGGCGGGGCTGGTCCGGGCGGCGCTCGTGTTCCTCGACCTCGGGGACTGGGAGGCCGACGGCGCCGGCAGCGGGGACCGCCTCGTGTCCGCCGCGGGGCCGGGGCCGGTGGAGAGGATGCAGAGGGCGCTCCTCTGCCCGGCGCGGCTCGGCCTGATCCCTGGGGGCATGATGACATGCGGCGCGGCGGCGGCGGCGGCGGCTAGGGCGGCCGGCAATGTGGCATCGGCGGGGGCGGGGCGGGGGCGGCGGCCGCTGGTATCAGATCGGGAAAGAAGAGAGAGAGAAAAAAAAAGAGAGAAACCGGGCCCACAGTGGGCAGCTCAAATAGTGGGCCACCAAATTGGGGGTGGGTCGAGAAATTTAGAAGACCTACCAAAATAACAGCCCATTTGCTCCCCTGTTGGAGATTGATTTTTGATGTCCACCGACTAAATGTTTAAATGGCAGTCCATTTGCTCTTCCTACTAGAGTTGCTCTTATAACCCCGCTTTCTCTGTGCTTAGATCCAACAAATATAGTCGGGCTCAGATGCTTACCGAAGAAGGTAGCGTGGAAGGACAAACAAGCACACCCTTTAAATCATGGCCCGGTGACGGATAACAACATCAGCTTTCATACCATCGTCTTTTCTTACAACGGGTGACTGCGTAGGCTCTAATAAATAGTTGTAATGCACGAACGAATTTTAATTTGGAGAAGAAAAGATACAAGAAACACTAGCTAAGTACACACAAGTTCTATTGCATGTGTTAATTAATATGCTAAACACTCCATGTGAGAATCGAAATATTTATGTGTTAACATTCGTTTTAGAAGTCAGCTGATGATCATAGTAGCCCTGCAAATGAAAAATATCAATCACATGTACATGACCACATGGTTAGTCTTGCACGCTGCCATCACCCTACAAGCAAAGCAAAGCATCTGGCTGGCAGTTACACGTCGCAAGCGGCACTATCTCAGCCACTAATTTGGGCAGGTTCCCGCAATGTGAAGCGGTGGAAGCGCACTCTCTTTTACCTTCGTTTCGAAGAAAGCATCCAGGGAAAGACAAATTAAAGAGGACTTGTCTTCAGTTTCTTTTCAGAAAGATATATACACCGTCCTTCCAATATTCGTTGCTTGCCAGAGAAGAAATTAAATGCATTTGTAAGAAGCTAAGTAATCTGTAATTGTACATCTATCTGTATGACTATCCAACTGGGCACTATAGATGAGAATATTCTCCTGTGTTAAATGGAAAATCTACATCGCATTAGGCCCTTTGAGAAAATTCTTGTACAACTATATTAATCAAGAGAAATAAGAAAAATCTAATAAAGTGGACCGGGTTAGAATGTGGCTTGCATTGAAAGAGGAGTTTATATCTATTGACACCGTTTTTTGGCACGTATCAATCTGATGTGGTGAAGTGGGCAGCCGATGGAAGATTGGCCGATGCTGGGCAGAAGGAGGAAGGTAGAAGATGATTTGGTGACTTGGCATCGCAGCCAATAGAGCAGGATTTGCGCTGATTGATTATGTCAGCAAGTTATCTTGTCAAGTCCGAGTTTAGTTTGAGTCAATTATTTAGGAAAGTTTTCTTTTCTTTTTGATCAAGTTATGTAAGTCGTAATCGACAAGGAGTTCTAGGTTAGGCTATAAATAGCAGACCTGCGGGTTTTGTAAAACAACCAACGTTCAATCAAACAAACCTTTTACATCATTTGCATCTGCTTTTCTTTCTCGACGACTTTGTCAAACCCTAATTGCAGTAGCTTTTCTCTTTTATGAGTTCTTCTCTCTAGCAGGGCTGCATCGGCTTCGATCACCAGCTCGTCGGTAAGTTCCATGTCGAATAACATAGATATGCCCAAGGTTGATGGCGCATCGCTTCTTCCTCTATCCATTTTGTTCAAGTTATCGAATACATTAGATCTCAGGTTTATAGAGTCTTGCTTTTATCTAGATCTAGCTTATTCACCGGTTATCGATAATTGCTAGTCTTTGCAAGATCTAGTCTTGTTTAGTTTAGTTTTTATCACAGTTATGCAGCTTAGATTCGAGTTACCTATCGGTTTTTTCTGCAGTTTTACTGTTTCAATCTATTACATCAAGCATAGCCGATCGGATCTAATCTAAGTGTTGTTCAGTTTTATCAAGTCTGCGTTTTAGTAGCCTTGATATTACTTTCTCTATCGGCCGATCGCGTATCTGTTCATATCGGCTACGAATAGCCGATAGCCTATTTGACCAGTATCGGACTTCTAGCTGATACATCTGTTGGGACTATTCAGAACACCAGCCGATAAGTCCTAGAATTTAACTGTTTTAATCCCTTATTAATTGCAGGTCAAATTGACTAGCACGCCAAGCACCTTCACGCAGCTATTTGGAGCCTGTATGTCGGAGTAAAGCAGATCTCCCAGGTCCTCGTGTGGGGCCACATGGAAGTCCGATCATCAGATTTTTTGCGTCAACAATATCAAGAACAACAACAAAACTACAACTAAAAAAAATCAAAGAAATTTATCAATTGGATCCTATAGGACACGGATTATTCCGCATCACAAAATAGATATATATCTATATAGATTCCAAAGAGAAGTTATTTAAAGCTAGCAATTGGATTTGTATACAAACGACATAACCACTATCAAGTATAATAGGCAGTGTCCTGGCGTTGCGTTGAAACAATGCTGGCATGCACCACAAAGCAGTGGGCAGTGGAAGCGAGGGTGGGGGCCAGTGTCAGTGGTGAAGCCAGGTTAGAGCAAGTATAATAAGTCATACTCAGCAGGCTGTAAGAAATTCTATGTCAATCAAACAAGTATAATAAGCCGTGGCTGCAGCACACGCAACAAGAAAAAGATACCTCTCTCCCTCCCTCCCAATCCCGTGCGTCCTTTTGCTCCTGCTATTTATTCTTTGCAGCCAACCCATTAGCCTGCCAGGAGCCAGGTTCGCGCAATGTGGAGCACGCGAAGAAAGTCAAGCTTTTGCTTGGTCTCGAATATAGCATCAAAGGGAAAGACAAAAGGCATTATCTTCAGTTTCTTGTCAGAAATAATATTTGTCGGATATAATATTTGTTCATTGTCGGAGAAGAAACACATTTGTTACATCGAATACTTGTTGATTGTCGGAGAAGAAACGCGTTTGTAAAAAGTAATAAGATGTTTGTTTTGAGGAACCACCACATTCTGATGAGGTGGTGCATCATAAGTTTATCGCATTAAATTTGGTGAAATGACTCCATTCCTTATGTTTGTACTAATTTTTAGCTTACGAGGGAGTTGGTGATGGAGCAACTAATTCTATACCACAAACCAAACAAAAACGTAAGGAGTGAGAAGATGATAGAACTACCTCATTCCTTTTCAAATAACTGAGACCTAGCTAGTGCGATTAAATAAAATAAGCGTTCCTCGTTCCTTTCCAAATGTATGTGGACTGAGGAAGCCTCTACGTAAGAGGAATGTTAAGCATAAGTGAATTGTTCGTTTTTTACTATCAACTTAAACTTTTAAGTTGAACTGATCAATAGATGCAACTCAACAACTTCATCAATATTAAAATTTAAAATCTAAAGTGTGAGTGTGTATATGCATCTAGTGGTGGTGCGCTCGTGTGATTGTGTGTGTGGGTGGGTGGTGGGGCCGTGGCGCCGGGGGGGGGCGTAGTAAAAATATTAGGTTGTCATAAAGTAACGATACACTCTAAAGTTCTAACGGCCTGTTAGGAAAACCTAGCACTAACTAGTTGTTAATCCACTACTTGTTAGAACTAAATGTTAGATGACCAAAATTTAGTCCTATACTGTTTGGATACATGGACTTGTAGCTAGGAGAGAGAGAAAAGGGGGGAGATAGCGCAGGGGAAGGGCAGTGATGCCATTTCTCAATCCAGTGGGTCCTTCTAGTGTTAGAAAACTAGGCAATTTTCGGTATATTTTAATTCCAAATATTACTAGCAAATTCAAGGCATAAAAGAGTGATAATGTGTGAATAAAATATGTGCTTGTGTTCATGTTATTCTCACTAATAAGTATAAATAAAATATTAAATCAGAATAGGTTTAGAATGTACCCTAAGGCGGGACCAGTGCCGGAGGCACTGGTTGCGCCGTTACCAGCTGGAATAGACATTCTATTCGACTGGCCTTGCCTGATGTAGCCGATCGACGTCGATGCAGGAAGAGGTTCACAGTGCAGCCCCACGAACGGTCACCAGGAAGTAGACGAAGTAGTTGTTCACACCGGGATGTAGACGAAGTAGTCGTTCAGGGAGCGAGCAGTCGCGTCAAGACGCTCCCCAAAAACCTGATTGCCCGCGCCCCGCGCAGGACCTTTAGCGAGCAGAGGTTCCGGAGGCCTGCTCTCGCTAGAGCTGTGCGCGCAACGCTAGCGATGGGAATGGCAGAAAGCAGCAGAGGGAGAAGGGAGAGGTCTCCTAAGCAGGAGTACCTGAAGCAAGAGTGCTTGTGCTGTGAGGATGAGTGGAGGAGGGCCTGGTTTATATAGGCATGGAGGTGCCTCAGATTCAACGAACCCGGATGTCATAATAGGCTTTGATGAGCAGCAATTACTGGTGCAATTGAGTCACAAGAATCTCATTAACCTGTTAATGCTAATATTTTATTGTCTCTGTTTTAATGCTTTCAACAGCAAAATGTTCTCTCATCTCAGCACATCATGTCGCACCGCACCTGCACGTCACGTCACATCACGTCCGGCCGTGCACAGGCACACACACCGCCCGTCCGGCCGTGCCGCGCCGCGCCGCGCCGCGTCTCGCCACGCCACGCCACGCCCACGCCCTCGCCCTCGGCCCGGCTTGTCGAGGCGAGCGAGCGCGCGCGCCCGTGTGGTTCACCGACCTCGTCTTACCGGCTTCACAAGTGGTGTACACGAGGTCCACCCTTTAAGTCGGTTGAGATCCTCCTCAAATCCCGGTACGGAATTAAGCAATTGATTCCCTAGCATTTAATGGTGGGCTTTAAATTCTTTTATTGCATTGATTAGAATAAATGGGCCAAGCCCATAATTCCAACAATCCCCACCAAGAAATCCAAGCCACACTAGAAATGCTCTCATTTTCTCATTGATATACTAATATTTGACAGAGACTGTTAAGTTGAACTTCCATCTAGGCCAAAGGCTACACTTATTCACAACTGTACAATGGACTATGCCTGGAATTGCCAGTCTTGTGCAAACAAATTTGACCAGAGCCCTACACTGGTACTAGGCTGCATAAGCATCCCCGCGGTTTGGAGCATATAAGTCATACTCCATGCCCTTCATGAGTTTCTAGAGAATACCCAGTTCTCATAGACCATGACCAGTAGTCAGACTCATATAGGTGTGTTCCTTTTAGATGTTCTGTAGGACAACATCTTTGTTTCAAGAAAACAACTCATTTGTTTTAAAGAAACCACCTGCAACACATTAAGGTATAGACCAACCTACCATACAGATTAGAAGAGAAATGCACCTTATACATGGAATGAGCCTTTTTCACAAAGGTTCTCTTCTCTCAGTCAGACTTTAGTTTGTTTCACCATCCTACTTCACGGGATCCCCGATCACATAGGACATGTTTGCACTATAGAATGACTCACGTGGGTCTCAAGCCCAATTTCATAGATGCATTGTCTATCACATTCCGTGAAACACCCTTTGTAAACTGATCTGCCAGATTTTTAGCCGTCTGAACATAGTCCAAGGCTATAACTCCGGAGTTTCTCAATTTTCTGACAGATTTCAACCGCCTTTTCATATGTCTAGATGACTTCATGTTATCCTTTGACCTGTTCACCTTGACAATCATCGTTTAATTGTCACAGTTCATTAGAATTGCCGGTATCGGTTTTTCAACTATCGGCAAGTCCATAAGGAGCTCACAAAGCCACTCAGCCTCAACAGTGGCGGTATCTAATGCTGTGAGTTCTACTTCCATAGTTGACCTCGTTAAGATGGTCTGCTTGCAAGACTTCCAGGAAACAGCTCCACCACCATGTGTAAACACATATCCACTTGTGGCCTTTATCTCATCAGCATCAGAAATCCAGTTTGAATCACTATACCCTTCTAGTACCCTTGGGTACCCGGTGTAGTGAATTCCATAGTTCATTGTCCCCTTTAGATAGCGCATTACTCTTTCAAGAGCCTTCCAATGATCATCTCCCGGGTTTGAAACAAACCAGCTCAGTTTGCTTACAGCAAACGAGATGTCAGGTCTTGTAGCACTAGCTAAATACATCAATGAACCAATTATCTGAGAATATCTCAGCTGATCTCGCACTCTCCTTTTGTTCTTCCTAAGAATTAAACTGGCATCATATGGTGTTGAGACATGTTTATAGTCGCTATAACCAAAGCGACTTAACACCTTTTCCACATAGTGAGACTGTGTAAGAATCACCCCACCATTGCTCTCTTTTACCAGCTTTATATTAAGGATAACATCAGCTTCTCCTAGATCCTTCATCTTAAAACTTTGAGATAAAAACTCTTTGACTTCCTTAATCACATTAAGGCTAGTGCCAAAAATCAGTATGTCATCCACATACAAGCACAAAATCACTCCTTCAGCCCCACCATAGCGATAGTACACACATTTGTCAGCTTCGTTCACAACAAAGCCAGCAGACGTCAAAGTTTTGTCGAACTTTTCATGCCACTGCTTAGGCGCTTGCTTGAGACAATATAAAGATTTTGACAATTTACAAACTATTCCTTCTTGACCCTTTGATACAAACCCATCCGGCTGATCCATATAGATCTCCTCTTCTAACTCTCCATTGAGGAAAGCCGTCTTAACGTCCATCTGATGAACGAGAAGACCATAAGAGGCTGCCAGGGAAAGTAACACTCGAATTGTGGTCAATCGGGCAACTGGTGAATAAGTGTCAAAGAAATCTTCTCCTTCTTTTTGGGTATAACCCTTGGCCACAAGCCTGGCCTTGTACTTTTCAATAGTACCATCTGGCCTAAGTTTTTTCTTGAACACCCACTTGCATCCAACAGGTTTACATCCATAAGGACGTTCAACAACCTCCCAGGTTCTATTAGACATAATAGAATCCATCTCACTCCTCACTGCTTCCTTCCAATAGTCAGCATCAGGAGATGAATATGCCTCTTTAATGGTTCTGGGTATATCATCCATGAGGTATATAATGAAATAATCATCAAAAGACTTTACAGTCCTTTGTCTCTTGCTCTTTCTAGGAGCATCATTGTTATCCTCCTCAGGATTTTCCACAAGTGTAGGTTCATTGTGTTCTATCGGCTCAGCAGAGCTATCATCCTCGATGAACTCTTGCCTAGATGAACTTGTTCCATCTCTCATGGGAAAAATGTTTTCAAAAAATGTAGCATCTCTGGACTCCATTATAGTACCAACATGCATGTCAGGTACTCCATATTTCACTATTAAAAATTTATACCCAACACTGTGAATAGCATAACCTAGAAAGACACAATCCACAGTTTTAGGTCCAATCTTCCATTTCTTGGTTATTGGCACACTCATTTTTGCCAAACAACCCCATGTACGTAAGTATGAAAGTGTTGGCCTTTTCTTCTCCCATTCCTCGAATGGTGTTATCTCTTTATTCTTTGTAGGGACACGGTTTAGAACATGACATGCAGTCAATATAGCCTCACCCCCCCCCCCATTCCTTGGAAAGTCCCGCTGTATCTAACATGGCGTTAACAAAATTCGTTAGAGTGCGGTTCTTTCTTTCGGCAACCCCATTTGACTGAGGTGAATAGGGAGGCGTCCTCTCATGAATAATACTATGTTCCTTGCAGAATAAAGTGAATAAATTTGAGAAGTACCCGCCACCACGATCTGACCTAACTCTTTTGATCTTTTTCTCAAGTTGGTTTTCTATTTCAGCTTTATAGATTTTAAAGTAGTGTAAAGATTCATCTTTTGACTTCAACAAATAGATGTAACAAAATCTAGTGCAATCATCGATCAAAGTCATGAAATATATTTTACCACCTTTTGTCAACACTCCATTCATTTCGCACAAATCGGAATGAATTAATTCTAAGGGTGCCAAGCTCCTCGCCTCAGCGGCCTTATGAGGCTTGCGAGTTTGTTTTGATTCAACACATACATGGCACTTAGAATTTTTGACAAAAGTAAACTTTGGAATTAAACTCAAATTAGCTAAGGGCATCATACAACCAAAATTAACGTGATAAAGCCTCGAATGCCAAACATTTGTTTCATCAACGTTAATAATATTGTAAGCAACTTTATTACAAACAATTGTCAAAGAAAGACGGAACAAGCCTCCGCTTTCATAACCTTTTCCAACAAAAGTACCAAACTTAGATAAGATACATTTATTGGACTCAAAGACTAATTTAAAACCATCTCTACACAGTAGAGAGCCGCTGACTAGATTCTTCTTGATGGTGGGGACATGCTGCACGTTCTTCAGCTGCACGGTCTTTTCCGAAGTAAACTTCAGATTTACCGTACCAACACCAAGAACACGCGCATGCAATCCGTTCCCCATCAGCAAGGAGGAAGTCCCGCCATCCTGGTAAGAAGAAAACAAAGAAGCATCAGCACAAACATGAATATTAGCACCAGTGTCAACCCACCACTCGGGTGAACAAAAAACTGAAAGAACTGTAGCTAAAAAATTACCGTACCCCGATGTTCCTCCAGGCTCGCTAATGACCATGTTGGTGGAGTAATTGCCTTTGCGGTTTGGACACTTTGCAGCAAAGTGTTCCGTACTAGCGCACACATAGCAAGCTCCCTTCTTCTTCTTCATCTTGAAGGTGGTTGTCTGCTTATTCTTTGGTTGGCTCTGCGGTGGCTTTTTCTTGTTCTTGTGGGAGTTGTTCTTCTAAACAAGATTGGCTCTAGAAGCACCAACAACTCATTTCCCACGCATGTCCTTTGCTCTCGCCTTCTCCTCAACATCAAGAGTCCCAATGAGTCCATCTATGGTGAACTCCGATCTCTTGTGTTTTAGAGAAGTAGCAAAGTCCCTCCAAGAAGGTGGCAGCTTAGAGATAATACCTCCGGCCACAAACTTATCGGGTAACACACATGGGGACTCTTTGCAGCAATTTTTGAGATCTTTTGCCAGAGTATGTATTTCATAAGCCTGTTCCACAACAGAACGGTCTTCGACCATCCTATAGTCAAGGAACTGCTCCATCGCATACAACTCACTGCCGGCATCAGACACTCTATATTGAGCCTCAAGAGCATCCCACAATTCTTTGCCAGGTGGCAGTAGGACATAAGAATCCACTAGGTTTTCAGCGAGAACACTAATGACGCAGCCTCGAAAGAGGGTATCAGCCTCATTGAACGCACTCCCTTCCTCTGGAGTGAACTGTTCAGTCTTACCCTCTTTTACATGCATCACTCTCAGCACTGTCAACCATAGTATAAGCCACTCTTGCCAACTTTTGTAATTGGAACCATCAAAAGATGGTGATTTGGTTGTTGCAGCAAAGCTAGATACCGAAAGCCTATTAACAAGTTCATGTTTTTGGATTGTTAGAAAACTAGACAATTTTTGGTATATTTTAATTCCAAATATTACTAGCAATTTTATGGCATAAAAGAGTGATAATGTGTGAACAAAATATGTGCTTGTGTTCATGTTATTCTCACTAATAATCATGAACAAAATGTTAAACCAGAATGGGTTTAGAATGTACCCCAAGGCGGGACCAGTGCCGGAGGCACCGGTTGCGCCGTTACCAGCTGGAATAGACATTCTATTCGACTAGCCTTGCCAGATGTAGCTGAACGACGTCGATGCAGGAAGAGGTTCGCAGTGCAGTTCCACGAAAGGTCACTAGGAAGTAGACGAAGTAGTCGTTCATGCCGGGATGTAGACGAAGTAGTCGTTCAGGGAGCGAGCAGTCGCGTCAAGACGCTCCCCAAAAACCTGATTGCCCGCGCCCCGTGCAGGACCTTCAGGGAGCAGAGGTTCTGGAGGCCTGCTCTCGCTAGAGCTGTGCGCGCAACGCTAGCGATGGGAATGGCAGAAAGCAGCAGAGGGAGAAGGGAGAGGTCTCCTAAGCAGGAGTGCTTGTGGCGTGAGGATGAGTGGAGGAGGGCCTGGTTTATATAGGCATGGATGTGCCTCAGATTCAACGAACCTGGATGTCATAATAGGCTTTGATGAGCAGCAATTACTGGTGCAATTGGGTCACAGGAATCTCATTAACCGTAAAGGTTTTATTATGTGTCATCATTTACCTGTTAATGCCAACGTTTTATTGTCACTATTTTAATGCTTTCAAAAGCAAAACAACGTCATGTCCGGCCACGCCATGCACACGCACACGCACTGCCCGTCCTGCCACGCCTCGCCTCGCCTCGCCATGCCCTCGGCCCGGCTCGGCGAGGCGAGCGAGCGCGTGTGGTTCACCGACCTCCTCTTACCGGCTTCACAAGTGGTGTACACGAGGTCCACCCTTAAAGTCGGTTGAGATCCTCCTCAAATCCCGGTACGGAATTAAGCAATTGATTCCGTAGCATTTAATGGTGGTGTAACGACAATGGCACTATTTATGCCATTTCGAGTGATTTTGGTGATCGTATGACAACGCAATCAATGGGACTAATGGTTTTATTGAGTAA